>NW_005842427.1:1251611-1270544 GCF_000455745.1 Alligator sinensis
TTATTCCTCTGTGGTGTGGAGCACAGCAGCTCCAGTCTCCTAGCATATTAGTAAAGCCTCTAGTATATTTTTAACTGGATACAAATATGTGTTCTTTCATATGTGATGATACACCTCACCATCTGCACCCCCCTTTTCAAAATCCCAGAGCTGTCCATGTACCAACTTAACCGGCTTCTGCAGCAGGAGTTTAAGGGGTGGGTGGAGGTTAGCTGAGGTGGGTCTGCATACAGTTCTGTACCACTTTAACTGTACACATTTAGAAAGTGGTACAGTTAAGTACTGCAGCCCCCAGTCTGTCTTCACTGGGATAAACTCGGGCAGCTGCCCCAATCCCCAGCAGGAACCTGCCAGCCGATGCTGGTGGCCACCCAGCGCTACTTCCAGTATGAGGAGCAGAAGCTGATGTAAGCTGCAGGGAAGTGCTGTAAGTGTGGGACAGTTCATGGGGTGGGGAGGGGAAGAGGAATACAGAAAGAGAGAGGCAGCCGTACCCACGATGAGTGGCAGTGGCCAGTGCTGGGCACCAGGCAAAAAGCAGGACCCAGCAGCAGGTGCACTCACCACTGCCAGAGCCCTCATTCAGTCTATTCCCATAAACATAATGCAGACACGTAATGGTCCCAGAACTATATTTAGACCAGCTTTTAAAGTTCACAAGGTGCTGCAAGCCATTTGGATTGAAGGCAGCAAAGAAGCACAAGCATTAGTCTTTAAATGGACGGGCCCTCACCAGGAAATGTATGGTACTGGCCTGTACCTCCAGAAGCCTTCTGGCATGGAACAATTAAAAAATTAATGTGTAAAATGAAACCCATTCCTAGCCCTAGCCACCTGTCACAAAAATCCAATTGCTATATATGATATACAAGGATCTGTGCTCAGTCCCCACAGGCACCTTTCTCCTGAACAGCCCACACTACATGCATACCCCATCATGTTCAAGAAGACTGGTGTTTTTGTGCTTGGTAAAGATATGAAAATAGCACCACTGCTAGGCCCACAAAAGGTTCCAGCCAGCTGCCTACCTTAACTCTGGATTCTCACAGGCTATACTCACAAGCTATGATGCAGAAGCAACATAATTGTTGGTGTTAAGGCGACCCCAAGTGGCCAATTTTACCATTGGCATCACATGTCTACAACTGCACACAAAGTCCTGGTCCAATGTGTGACTAAATTCCCTTTAACTTACTGGAGAAGTTTCACATACAGCACAGAGTGATTTCTAGTACAGACCAGGTCAGGCTCTGCCTGAGGCCAGCTCTCTGTGGATCCTACATTCCCAAAGGAAGGAGGACTACAACTCAGCATGTTTTTATCAGTTCAATCCACCCAGTATTAAAGTTTAATCTTGTAATTTTCAGTCAATCATGCTTTTGGGGTGGGGGGAAACACCTGACCCATGACTGTGCTTGGCAATGCAACTCCTTGTGAGTAGCACTGTCCATGGGCAGGTCCAGGATTTCAGAAAAGGGGATGCATCCTGGCTCCCAGTCTCCCCACACCCACACACATGCACCAGGGTGGGCAAAACGCGCTGCAAGAACAGCAGCAGAGGTCTTTTTTTAAGTTCCTCAGGCAGGTAGAAATCTTCCCTCCCCTTCCCCTTCCCCTCTGTGCTCAGTGGTATATGCCCTCCCTTTCCATCCCCTCCCCTCCCCTTCCCTCCCCTCTTACCCACCCGCCACTGACACCCACCCATCACTGACAATAGGGAGGCTGCAGACCCACTCCTGCCCTGCTCCAACTGAGCTGCACATGGAGCCAGGCTTGGCTAGAGGCAGCAGCAGCAGCTATGAATGGGTTCCCTCACAGTGGGAGATCCCCGTTCCCTCCTCACTGACCATGCCAGGCACCCCCACTGTGACACCCCCCATCTCTCCATGCAAGGGCGCCTGCCTTCCCTCTGCCCCGTCATGCCATGCTGGCACCCCCACACTGCACAGTGTCCCCGAGTCCTGCCAGACACGTTGCTCTGTCCTACTCACAAGGGCAGGGGAGGAAATGGAAACTACAGAAGAGAAGGGGAGCCTAGAAAGTCTGATAGTAATAACAGCAGCAATAGATGGAGTGGTTGGAGTTGAGCAGTTCCAGACCAGGAATCCGGGGGGCCATAGGTTAACCAGTTAGACAGCCCTGGGTTATATTATCCAAACTGAGTGAAAACAAAATGAAAAACACTAAGCCATCAGCAATAGTTGCTGGGTTCTGCCCCATTTAGGTGGCTTATGGTATGACACCTCTGTGCCAAAGTCATGTCACCTCTGTGTTAAACTCGACTCATGAATGTTCTGCAAATGTACCCTGTAAATAGGCAAATTGCTGATGAAACTGGGAAAACAGTCAGTGAAGAAATGTTAACTATTGTTGCATGTGCTATATGAAAGTATATATACAAAAAGCTAGAACTCTTGGTTCCAAAATGATACCTTTTCTCAGACCAACTGGGAACCAAGAGTTCTATTTTTTTGTATGTCTTCTTGTCTCAGACCAACATGGCTACCAAGTACAACCCTATATGAAAATAGGCACATGCCCCACCCCGATAGTGTGATACAGAGATATCCAAAAAGATGGGCAAGATTTTCATAAGTGACCAGTGATGTTGGATAGCTCGAGTTTTGTTTGTCTGACAAAGGGTTTTATTTTAAGATTGAGCACTCAGCATTTTCTGAAAAATAATCAGGCCTCAAACTGAACGCCCAAAACTTACAGTGCCCAAAACCTTTACATACTTTTGAAAAATTTGACCAGTGTTTTAGACACATTAACAGATATGCCAACCATGGCAGAGGTTGTGTTCTAATCATGGTTGACAAATGTTCACCTGTAAAAGCCATTGCATTTCTAATTCTGTTAATAATGAAATGAAGAATTGCTATGAGAGAAATACTGTATGTGAAATGATGGGTCCTCTGATGTCAGAAAGGCGATATCCATGGAATAGGTGATAAATATAAAAAGGAGGCATCATATAGGGAGAAAGTCCACAAACAATCACAAGAATGAAAAGGCTAAAGCATTAAGCCAGCTCTGCTGAGAAGCACTACAACAACACAGAACAGATCTAAATCAAACTTAGATCTCAACCTAAGGACTTATAGATTCATAGTTTCATAGATTCACAGATTCATAGAATGTAGGCTGGAAGGGACCTCAGAAGGTCCAGCCCCCTGCACCAAGCAGGGAAGACAACTGGGGTCAGGTGACCCCAGCAAGGTGACCGTCCAGTCTCCTCTTGAAGATTTCCAGGGTAGGCGATTGCACAACCTCTGGAGGGAGCTTATTCCACAGTCTGGACACCCTGACTGTGAAGAAATTTTTCCTAATGTTGAGCCTGAAACGGTCTTCCAGGAGTTTGTGACCATTGCTCCTGGTTTGCCCCCAGGGTGCCCTGGTGAACAGTTGTTTACCAAGCCCCTGATGTACACCTCTGATGTAGCAGTAGGCTGCTACCAAGTCCCCTCTCAGCCTTCTCTTCTTCGGCTGAAGAGTCCCAGGACCCTCAGCCTTTCCTCATGTAGCTTGCCATGCAAGTTTCTGATCATATGGGTGGCCCTTCTCTGGACTCTCTCAAGCTTGTCCATGTCCTTGTTGAAGTGTGACGCCCAAAACTGGACACAGTACTCCAGTTGTGGTCTCACCAATGCGAAGTAGAGTGGAAGAATCACTTCCTTGGTTTTGCTGGAGATGCATCTATTGATGCATGCCAGAGTATTATCTGCCTTGCCGGCTACTGCATCGCACTGCCGGCTCACATTCATACCGTGGTCCGTTATTACCCCCAGGTCTCTTTCATACATAGTGCTGGTCAGATTGGCGTTGTCAAGCCTGTAGGTGTGTAGGTGTTTGTTTGTCCCCAGGTGGAGCACTTTACATTTCTCGATGAACCTCATCTGGTTCCAATCCTCCCAACTTGCCAGCCTGTCTTGGTCCATCTGTATCTGCAGATGAGGTGAGCTTCTGTGGAGGTCTCCTTCTGCAGGAGCTCTCAGATATTTTTTTACTCTCTCTCTCTCTCTGCGCACACACACACACACACCCCTTTGGATCTTCTCAGCAAGCAAGGGGGCATCTCAGGATTTGGTCCATAGAGCAGTGAACATTTAAACAGCTCAAAGTGATCACACTTTCCCATAACTTGGTGTCATCCACAAACTTCACCAATGAGCTCTTCACCCCCACATCATTGATAAAGATGTTGAACAGCACTGGACCAAGCACTGACCCCTGAGGGACACCACTGGCCACTTCTTGCCAAGATGACACAGATCCGTTCAGTAGAACTCTCTGGGTCCTACCTCATAGCCAGCTTCATACCCACTTATCTGTCTCACAGTTAAACCCACAATCTTCCAATTTTCTCATGAGAACATTGTGGGATACCAGATCAAAAGCTTTTTGGAAGTCAAGGTATACAATGTCAACCTCCTCTCTCTTATCCAGGTGGCAGGTTACCTGATCATCATAAAAGGAGATGAGGTTGGTAAGGCAAGACCTGCCCATGACAAAGTTTTGCTGGCTGTCATTCAGAATCCTACCTTCTGCAAGCCTATCACATATCGACTCCTTGATGAATTTTTCCAGGATTTTCCCTGAGAAAGAAGTTTTACTAATTGGTCTATAGTTACCCAAGTCCTCCATCCTCCCCTTCTTGAAGATGGGCACAACATTGGCCCTCTTCCAGTCCTCAGGGACCTCTCTGGAGCACCAGGAGTTTTGAAAGAGCTTCACCAGGGGTTCCACAATGACTTCGGCCAGCTCCTTCAGCACCCTCAGATGAAGTTCATCTGGGCCTGCTGATTTATATATGTCTAATTTTTTTAATTGGTCTCACACCAGTTCTACGGCAATAGTAGGAAGGCAGTCATTCCTACCCTGCTCCTTCTGTACCCTATCTAGCATGTTTTTTCCCCATGGCCCTGTGAAAGACCGAAGCAAAGTAGTCATTCAGGAGTTCAGTTTTCTCCCGCAGCACTTCGTCTACTAGTGACCTGAGCTTTTGAAATTAGCATTTTTTGAAGTCCAAAACTTCAGTCCTGCTATCTAGTTTATCTGCCTTGTGATGGACAGTGAATGAGATGGTTTCATGGTCACTGTCACCCAGGCTGCCCTCTATGTTTAAGTCAGTCACCGGGTCATTTCCTTTGGCCAGGACCAAGTCTAGAAGAGCATTACCTCTGGTTGGCCCTGGCACCCTAAGTCAAAAAAAGCTCTTTGATGCAGGTCATAAAGGAACGCGACCAATCCGACTTGGCCAAGTGTTCCTCCCAAGAGATGTCTGGGTAATTGAAGTTGCCCATGATGACCGTGTTCTGTGCATGTGTGGCCCCTGTCAGTTCTTGAGCGAACTCTAGATTGAGTTCCTCCCCTTGGTTTGGTGGTTTGTAGCACACACCTAAAGTTAGGTCTCTCTTGCTGCCCATCCCGCAGTTTGACCTAGAGGGTTTTGAGTCGTTCTTCTTTGGAGTCGATGTCAGCGTCCAAGGAGGTGTACTGCTTCTGCACTGGCAATGCGTAGGGGTTGCACATGGGTGCACATGCACCCCCTAAGATTGGTGGTGCACTCCCTGAGATTGGTTGATGACAATGCTGCTGGCAGTGCCTGTGGGCAGTCACTGCTTGCCACCCCCCCTCCTCACCACTGACACCACCAGTGGCGTCTGCGCGTGGTCACCAATCACCACTGGCTGCCACCGACACTGCTGGCAACATCTGCAGGTAGTCGCCAATCACCGATTGGCGCTCGCCACTCCTCTCCCTCACTGCCAACACCGCTACGGCTGCCTAAGGAAGCTCCCCACTCACCACCACACCCCCTGTCGCCACCACCACCACTACCACTGCTGCCTGTGGGTGGTCGCCATGCCCCACAGCCTTGGAAGGCATGTGACATTCAGGTGTTCCTTCACATAGAGAGCCACAACTTTCTTCCCTGCTTGGTCCCCTTTTATACAGGTCGTAGCCATTTATGGCTATGCTCCAATCGTGTGAGGAGTCCCATCAGGTCTCTGTAATTCCTACTAGATCATAATGCACACTGGAGAGTAGGAGGGCTACCTCCTTCTGCTTGTTCCCCATGCTCCTGGCATTAGCGTAGAGGCACCTGAGTCCTCCTACTGAGGCCCTCAACTTCCTGTCATGCTGACAGAAAACTACTCAGCTCCCACAAGAGTGCATGGGGAGGTAAGCGTGCCTGTTGTTCAGTGCCAGGGGTGGAGCAGCCCTGGCCCTGCGTTTCCTGGATTGTGAGGTGACTGTCTTCCAAGTCACTCTAAGTGTGTCCTTTTGGTTAGCCATCTCATTGGCCACCATCTGTCTCCTTCTTCTCTTCCTTCTTCTGGAGAAGGGTCTGGCAGTAGCCATCAATTAAGTCTTTGTGGGCCCTGATGGCATGCAGCTGATGTATCTCCTTTTTGAGCTCTCACACCCAGCCCTCCAGAGACTCCACCAGGAAGCACACTCCACAAGTGGGGGTGCCCCCATGCCCATCTGCCAGCAGCCGCACCAGGCAGCCCCCACAGTCTGGGGCCATGGGCTCTGTCTGGGTGGAGGTCTCAGTGGTGCCAGGACACCTGCAGGCATGACAAGTCACTGCCATGGCTGAGAGTGAGTTCATGCCTCTGCCTGGTCCCAGCAGCTCCTCTTTGGGCTTCTGGCCTTAGGCTTCTTGCTTGGACTAGTCCTCCGGGCTCCTTCTGTGCACCCCCCTGCACAAAATCCCACACAAACTGCAGTGCTCATGTAGAGCTGCGCCTGTTTGCATGCTCAGTTTGTGTGGCTCTAGTCATGGGGCTCCCTGGGGGACTCAACCAAGCAAGGACTGTGGGGGGACACATTCCCCTCCTGGGCTCCACTCAGCATGACCCCTGCCCACTCACATGCACACATGCACTCACACACTCACACATGCATGCACACACATCCGCTCCCTCCAAGCACCCCTGCATTCACCCAACGGACCCCTAGCCCTGGTTTCCCTTACCTCCTGGCTTTCGCTGGGGGGTCAGTGGAATCTGGGTCTGGGTCTTTGACTTCCAGGGGTGCAACAGGCATTAACTCATGTGTCTCCTCTGAGGAGTTGGCCCAAACTGCTCTTAAACATACGTACCTGCACATGGCCACACTTGTCTACACCCACACCAGTTTCACATCACCAAAATAAGCATATAATGGTTAATGAAAGGGATGCTGAAATTATTGTTATCTATAATCTGGTGATACCCTAAGGGCCCAACTCACCAGGCCTATACACACACACACATACACACACGACAAAAGTTCTCTTCAAGGAGCTTCCAATATAAATAGACACTATGGACGACAGGTAGGAGGGGCAATAGATGCATATAAAGTCACACTGCAGGCAAGGAGCAGAAACAGCAATCAATTTCAAGTCCCTGAACTAGGCAGCTTCATTGATACAGGTTTCCCCCACTTTATGTGGTAGATGCGCTCCTGAAAAACTGTGAATAATTCAAATTTGCATAAAGGAAACTGACTTTACAAGGTAACAAATAGGGACACATTCCAAGACCTTGACTGCACTGGCAGCAGGTAAGTCTTCTGTGGCTGGGGGGGTGCTGGACTCTTTCCAGTGTGGGGGCTGGGCCAGACTGTGCTTGGGGCAGGCAGCAGTGGTACTGGGAAGGGGGCTATCATGGGGGCTGCAGCCACCCCAAAATTCACTGTAGCCCCCACCAACCTCCTTCACAGCGCTGCTGCCACCCACCCTGAGTGCAGGGTTCGTAGGGACCATAGGAGGTCATCTAGCCCAACCCCCTGCTCAAAGCAGGGCCATCCGCAACTAGATCATCCCAGCCAAAGCTTTGTCTAGCCAGGTTTTGAAAAACCCCAAAGATGGAGCTTTCACCACCTCTCTGGGTAACCTGTTTCAGTGTTTTACTACCCTCCAAGTGAGAAAATTCTTTCTAATACCTAATTTAAACTTTTATTGCTGCAACTTGAGACCATTGCTCCTTGTTCTCTTATCTGCCACCAGTGAGAACAGTCTAGCTCCATCCTCTTTTGAACCCCTCTTCAAGTAGTTGAAGACTTATTAAGTCTCCTCTCAGTCTCCTCTTCTCTAGACTAAATAAGCCCAGTTCCCCCAGTCTTTCCTCATATAAGTCATGTCCCCCAGCCTCCTCACCATTTTTGTTGCCCTCCACTGAACTCTCTCCAACTTGTCCACATCCTTTTTGTAGTAAGGGGGCCCAAAACTGAACATAGTATTCCAGATGTGGCTTTACCAGTGCTGAATAGAGGGGAATAATTACTTCCCTTGATCTACTGGCAACACACCTACCAATGCAGCCCAGTATGCCGTTCGCCTTCTTGGCAACTAGGGCACACTGCTGGCTCATATTCAACTTATGTATAAGCTGTAACCCCTAGGTCCTTTTCTGCAGAGCTGCTGCCCAGCCAATCAGCCCCCAGCTTGTACTGGTGCATGGGATTGTTCTGTCCTAAGTGCAGGACTTTGCATTTGTCCTTGTTGAACCTCTTGAGATTTCTTTTGGCCCAATCCTCCAATTTGTCTAGGTCACTCTGAATCTTAGTCCTACCATCCAGCGTATCAACTACTCCCCCCAGCTTGTTGTCACCTGAAGACTTGCACTCAATGCCATCTTCCAAGTCATTGATGAAGACAATGAACAAAACCAGCCCCAGAGCCAACCCCTGGGGGACTCTACTTGACACCAGCTGCCAACTAGACATCGAGTAATTGATTATTACTCTTTAACCCCAATGCTCCAGCCAGTTTTCTATCTACCTTATAGTCCATTCATCCAGTCCATAATTCCTTAGCTTGTCTGCAAGAATGTTGTAGGAGACCGTATCAAAAGCCTTGCTAAAATCAAGGTACACCACATCCACTCTTCTCCCCACAGCCACAGATCCAGTCACCTTGTCATAGAAGACAATCAGGTTAGTTAGGCATGACTTGCCCCTGGTGACTCCATGCTGACTATTCCCAATCACCCTTTTCTCCTCTAAGTGCTTACAAATGGATTTCTTGAGGATGTGCTCTGTGATTTTTTTCCAGGGACTGAGGTGAGGCTGACTGGTCTGTAGTTCCCTGGATCCTCCTTTTTCTCTTTCTTAAATATGGGTACTATGTTTGCCCTTTCCCAATCATCTGGGACCTCTCCTGATCACCATGAGTTTTCAAGGATGATGGCCAATGGCTCTGCAATCACATCAGCCCACTCCCCCAGCACCCTTAGGTGCATCCCATCTGGCCCCATCAACTTGTACACATCCAGCTTTTCTAAGTAGTGCCTAACCTGTTCTTGCACCACTGAGGGCTGCTCACCTCCTCCCCAAACTGTGCTGCCCGGTGCAGTAGCCTGGGAGCTGCCCTTGCCTGTGAAGACAGAGGCAAAAAAGCCATTGAGCACTTCAGCATTTTTCTACATCCTCTATACAAGGTTGCCTCCTCCATTCAGTAAAGGACCCCCACTTTCTCTGACCCTCCTCTTCCTACCAACATACTTGTAGGAAACCTTATTATGCTTCTCATCCCTTGCTAGCTGCAATTCCAGCTGCGCTTTGACCTTCCTGACTTCATCCCTGCATGCCCGAGCAATGCTCTCATATTCTTCCCCAGTTATTTCCTCAAATTTCCACCACTTATAAACTGCTTTTTTGTGATGTAGTTTCTGGAAGAGTTCCCTACTAAGCCAAGCTGGTTTTCTGCCATACTTGCTAGTTTTCCTGTGCATCGGGATGGTTTGCTCCTGCACTCTCAGTAAGGCTTCCTTAAAGTACAACCTGGACTCCTCTCTCTCTCTCAGACAGGCTTCCCAGGGGATCCTGCCCATGAGTTCCCTGAGCAAGTCAAAGTCTGCTTTTCTGGGTCCTTACTCTGCTGTTCTCCATCCTTCCTTTCCTTGGGATTATTCCCCACCAGTTCTTCCCTGTTAGTGAGCACCAGGTCAAGAAGAGCATTCTTCAAGAAAAGCATACATACCAGGTCAAGAAGAGTATACTTCCTTAGTCTTCCTTTTGAAGCTGAGCCCCTTGCATTTAATAGTCATTGGATAACATGAACGGAGGGCAGTGAAGGGTGGGGGAAGCTTCCATCCCATTGGAAGCAAGGATCTAGGCTAGAACAAAAGCCCTGCTCCCTTCCAAAGGAGCTTCTATCTCACCAAGCCACATACCATAGAGCTGGCCCTCATCCTCCTGAACCCCCTTGTGGCTATCCAGGAAGCCAGTTTCAAATGGCGAGCTGGAGTAAGGGTTGGATAATGTCAGACCTATGGCTTGGTGGTTAGAGTGCTGTACTAGGAAGTCAAAGACCTATAAGAACCTGGGTCTCCAACTTCCTGGACAAGTGCCCTCACCGATCAGCTTCTGCAAATAGAAAATGGGAGGGAAATCTCTCTCTTCACCCCTCCAAATTAGTCAGTTTTTTTGCTGGGCAGCATTTTGTGACTTACACACACCCAGCATAGGTGTGCACGCAGCCTCATAACCTGCCTGGCCAGCACATAACCTACTGACATGCTCAATTCACATGTCCCTACTTACATGCCCACATTGCAGGGGGAAAAGAAACACTACCTATGCATAACCCTAACCCTAACCTCACTTAGGCAGCTGGAAAATTGCCACTAAGCACATTACCATTTGCTAGCTCAAGCTTTGGAAATGCCACATGGGAGATGACAGGGGGAGAGGCAGCAAGCAGATCACTAGCTGAGACCTCTAACATGTCCAGCCACAGGAAACATGTTCCCACAAGCTTCACTGCTCTCAGCCCAGCATGTCCTGTTAGCTTCTTCCATTCCAAATGTAGCTGAACTAGTGCTGTCTTGCATGATGCACCAGTTAGGCTTAAGGTGCTTAAACATGCTTAATTTAACCAAGTAATGCACAGTCCCAGAAATCAAATCCTACTGAATTTAAGTCTGTATTTGAAGCCCTGACTCAGGGCCTAGAGCAAGACTCAAGGTATATCTATACCACTTCCATGTGGTGCCAGGGTACCACGCTGACATTCACCACACTTGCTCTGTGTGCATGACTACCCAAACCCACAGTAGCATACCCATCTGCTTTAGCATGATGCTAGGTGCCAAGAAGGCTCTGCCTCTCAGGAAAGTTTATTGGCCTGTGTCCAGCACTGCACTGAGTGTGATGTAATCTTTTTATGTAATCTTTTTTATGGTATATTTAGCTTTTGCAAACTATATCTAACTGAATACTTAAGGCAACTTACTGATGCTGGGAGGGGTGTGGCATGTGTGTGTTAAGAGATGCTTGCAGAGCACAGCGTGTGGGATGCGGAGGATTCCTGGAATGCCTCCCTAACACCAGCAGAATAATGTCTCCCTGACACCTGTAAGATAGCAAGAAGTTCAGAAAAAGGTCTCATTATAATGCTAAAAATCACACCCCTGGGCAGAGCAAAAGTATGTTAATGAAACATATATGTATGTAAATGAAATACATGGCTAAATCATAGGTACAGAGACATGCTCAGTAGAGAACGTCTTATGTCAGTGGCTTGTAACCAATCACTGAGCGATACACTTGCAAACATACGTATAAAAGGTACCCAAAGGTAGAAACCGGTGTGCTTGTTTTGCGAACGATCGCCAAGCACCCCTCTCTGCGCAGACTTGAAACAATAAAGATTAAGTTGGATCCTCCACCCCTGTGTGTTTATTGGCAAAAGCGCACCGGGCACGAACTCACACTGTCCTTTGGAGACAACAAGTGGGTCAGCATCTCTGTAGTCTGCCTCGGGGAGGTGCTGCTCAGAGCTGTACTAGGGCAGGACAGACTGCACTCCCAGGGAAAAGGGTTTTGTCTCGTGTGAAGGGGTGCTAGGACCCTATTTCCCTGGTGCCAAGAACAAGAAGGATTGGACATGATTTTTTTCCAGCCATTTCAGATACACTTGCAGGTATGAGTTGTGTTTGTTTTGAAGAATAGTCATGGGCTCTTGCCTTTCCAAACACCCAAACACATACCAAGCCAGCACCTCACGCTACAACACAGGAGGTTGGTCAAAAGGGCATGCTTCTTGCTCCAGCTCCTGTGGCCCTACATCAACAGTGGACAAAAGCAGTCAAAGCAGCACTTGCCATTCATTCACCAGGGTAGCTTAATTGGAGCTTAATTTGGAGCATGCCAACACTGTAGTCCAAGGGGAACCTGCACCTTATGTAGACATAACTGAGTGAATCTGAAACTGGCTAGCGTGGGTACTCAGAATAACCACCTGGCTGCTGCAGTAGGCAGACCAGCGTAGCCGAACTATCCAAGTACTTATACTGGGTCCATGAGAGGTTTTGCTGTGGTGAGCTCCAGGCTGTGCTAGCTATGCTGTTTTGGGGATCTGAGCTGGCTAATTTAACACTCATGTGAGACTTTGTATCCAAGCTGCAATCACATTGCATACTGCAATAGAAACATACCCTGTCAGCCAAACCACATTGAGACACACCCTCCCCCTCCTCCTCCACCTCCCCATTGGGATACGGAGGCCAGACTTCTTTATACTAGGAGGAACTGGATGGAGTAGCTCTCCTGAGGATGGTAGTTATGCTGTTTTACAGCTGTGGGGGCCCTTAGGAGTCGTTCAACCCAAGACTTTCTGGTGATTACGGAAGGCTGAAGAACCGTTAAACCACTGCCCCCCTCCCACCCCCCCTATGGCATCAGCTGCAGTTAGAAAGGAATCCAAAGAGGGCGGACCACTCATTTCTGGCAGCACAGCTTTCCGGGCAATGAGTCACTTGTTTCTATTAGAAGTGCCTGCATGCTTGCCTAGAGAGGCTGCTTATTTTTGCATGCGTTGTAGGCATAATCCCAGCACACACATCTTACACGAGCATTTTTATGTCTGTTGGCAGCCACGCAAGGGAAAGTAGTTTGTGTGAAGGGCCAGAGCTGAGGGGGATGAGGGGAGAGTGGCGGGAGTATCAGAGTCACCCTGGTAGCTCTCTTAGGATGCAAGTTGTGGGCTCTGCATTCTTTTACAGAGATTTATTTGCTTTATGCATGGCTTTATTCATGGTTTTGTTTCAAAAGGCTGGCGCGCTTGGAGTTTGCTTCTTCGGCTCATTCTCAATGAAGCAGCTGACACGCTTGAAACTGGGCACTGCAGAAGACAGGCACAGCGTAGGGAAAAGAAGAGGCAGGGAAGAGACTACTGGAGGACCTGTGGGAATGCAAAAGTGAAGGGGTGGGAAGGGCTGGAGGTGGTTTGCCTGCTTTTTCAAGAGTCTCTCTGGGGACACTGTCAAGTTCTGCTCCATCAGAAACAGTTTCGTCTCAGGTGCTCACAAAATATTTGTGAGGAGCTTGGTCTTTGTCTTCAGACTAGTGTAGATTTGCACTACGGATCAGGTAGCTGAGAAGACACTGCTGGAAGGCAAAGACTCTGCTCTCCCCTGACCAGGTCTTCTCAGCCCCTCCAAACTTGAAATGCCACAAGATGACCAATGCAAGCAATGTGTGTGGATTAGCACCTCCCTGTTTAGTCTTCCAGGAGCAAATTTGCAGCCAGTTTGTTCAATAATAGCCGTGTTGCCAAACTCCTCCAAGGCTGGTCATTTACACAAAAGACTATCTTTGTCCAAACAGAAATGCAAAACATTTAGATGCATTTAACCCTTACCTGGAAAACTTGTCTCTTCAGCACAGAGTTAGGTGTCGACAGTGCTCCTTGTTAAAATCCAGATAGTGCACCACTCAACCAGGCTACAATGGCCAAGGAAAGGGTAAGAGTCCACTGAATGAGGAGCTAGCTGGGGGCAGAAAGCATTGGGACCTGTTCCCAGCTCTGCCATCGGTGTGTTCAGCAATGGGTGACCAGTCTGTAAGGACTCAGTCTACAAAGCTGAACACTAAGATGCCTGACGCTCAAAGCAGAAACCATAGCCCAGGCTCCCTACACTGTGCACCTCACCCCACCTCTTTCCTGAGTGTAGGTAAAACTCAGGACTGCAGGAAGGTGCCCCTCTCCACTTAGGTTTCACAACCCTCAGCCCTTCTCTGGAAGCAGGCACCCAAGCTGCCTCTTTCCAAAAATACCCAAGCAGGAGTCAGTTTTTTTCTTTCAAAGCGCAGCTTACAGTACTGCCACCCCCACTTGCTCAGTGGTTAGCACACTTGCCCAAGAAGTGGGAAACCTGGGGTTTTAGGCTCATCCTGACCCAAGGAGATTGAAGCCTACATATCTCCTCCTTACTTTTCCCTGGGCACTACCCACCTAGTTGGGGGGGCACAACCTATGACCTGAAGAACCAATGGATCTGACCCATGGGAAAGGGGCGTCAGCAGCAGGCACTTTCCCATTCTCCTGCAGGGACAAGCAGCAGAAGCCAGCTCCTAGTCCCCACCTTCCTACTTCTGACCTAGGATGGGTCATTCCAAGCTGCAGCCAGAAAAGGTTGCCACCCCTAACTTAGCCTGTAGAATGAGGCAGAGGTGTGCTGGAGGAGTGACACAGTCATGGCCTACGGCTACAGCAAGAGCTCCACCTTGCTTAAATTCATCAAAGATTCACAGAACCAAAAATGATGAACAAAAGCATAACACTGTTGGGATACTCAACAGGGAGAGGGCAGCTTTTGGAGAAGGGACTGCAACCTAGGACCATTTCTGTATTTCACATTTAACCACCACTGAATACAATGCATCAGCAGGGACCGGAAGCTAGCACTACCGCCTCCGAGTTGACTGCCCTAACCACCAAGCTAGGGAACCACACTGTTGCTTGTGCACATCCTTGCATATTTTTCATCTCTCAGAGTACCATAGCTGACTCTAAAAAAAGCAGAACTGCTTCAATAGGAAGGGCAAAGAGTGTGCCGTCTTGTGATACCCTATATCATGGGGGTTGGGGCCCCCTCCTGGGATGGGGGTTTGAACCCTACACCTCCACCTCAGCACACTAAGCTCTCTGATACAAGGGGAAGGCACCTCTTCCTCAACTTGCATTTTGTATGGAGCCTGACTGCAGCCAGGTACAAGTTTGGGTTAACTGAGTAAGTAAGAAAGTATTTAAGAACAATTTTATACATATGTGTGTGTGTGTGTGTGTGTGTGTGTGCGCGCGCACGCGCACACACACACACACACACACACACACACACACACACACATATTTTAAACATTTTTTTTATATAATTTACAAACAAATACACCGGTACAGAAAATAAAAGACGTTAACAGATTCTGTGAAAGGGGCTGGTCTGTGATTAGAGGAAGTTACAAGTGGATGCCGTAAGTAAGTCTAAGTGATGGGTGTAGCCCTTTTGTACTCAATATTGCTACCTCCTCCCTCTCCTTGGAGACAGGGCACAGCAAGGAAACAGAATAAGTGTATCCATAGAGAAGGTCTTAACCATTTTCTGTCTTCTAGCTGCAGACGCTGGTTGGATTTTACTCTTGCTATCAGATATCAGTGGCTTTACATACACAGAGTGCAGCCCTCCCTCAATGTTGGTTTACATAATTTTCCTGTGCTTCTGGGCCCGCTTTACACTTTGGCACCTCCTCATCAGAATTGTACCTAGACCCCTGGTGGCCCCGGGCAAGCTTTTAGTATCGGGTCCCCCTTCGCTAGAGATAATGATAATAATAATTTTTAAATTACTATGTTCGGGGCCCCTGTCCGTCTAGGCCCCAGGCAGCCACCCAGTACACCCATGCCTGTATCCAGCCCAGGTTATCATTCAGCCTTAGGTCATATAGGATCCACTGAACTTGTTTGGAAGGTCAATTTGCCCATAACAGGTTCCTTCTGTTTTTTTTAACTACAGGGCTGATCACCAAGAGATTCCCTGATCTCTACTTTTTTTGTAGCAAAAGCTTGGAAGACTGTGTACAATACACAATTGTAGAGTGTTCCTTGATAAGAAGTTCACGGCCCCACAGCAAAGTAAGAGTCTCGTGGCTTCTCATGTCCACTAGTTATCTTTCACATTCATCATGGTTCTTCATAAAATTCACACTGGCTTGAGCGGCTAGAACCATCAGCCCACTTTCAAAAATGATGAGCAAGTCCCTAAAATCACGTACACCTTTTACATGTGAAAGTGGTAATCTTTCCCCTTTGCCTTCTAGCTTCAGAGCAGGTGATGACATTCAAGCCTCTCTCGACAACCAGGAGGGCCAAAAATTCATTAACTTTCTTTCTGATTTGTATTTTCATTCTCTTACAGACTCGCAGTGTTGGAATGGACCCTATGAATCGTCTACATCCAAGCCTCTCTGCATGTTCAAGATACAAATACAGAACCTTGGGCTTTAAGCATACTCAAATACTACAAGACTTGCAACTCCAAAAAAATGGAGTTTTCACAGCACTTGCATAAGTCCAGGTTCCATTCCAGTTCAAGAGCAGGTTGGGTCCTTAGCTCAGAAAGTCACTTCTAAAGAACTGAAGATCATTCTTTCCCATCTTCCGCTGAGTTCCACCAAGGGAAAGAATTTAGAAGAGACTGATTTACTGCTGCAGGCTGAACCAGTCTTTTCTCTGAATCTGTTTCTCTTTTGCATCTAAACTGTACAAAAATCAGCTGTATATCGCATGGATTAGTTTTTCATACACATCAGGGATAGGGTGATGTTAATCGCTAAGAATTGGCATGAATAAATGAAGCACTGTGACTGGTTGTAAAAATTAAGGACTGAAGGGATGAATGGGAAGGCATTTGGCATATGACTCAGTAGATGTCCATCTTCAAACAATCCCAGTACGTCCATCTTCAAAACAATCTCCGTATTGGAAAGAAAATATGTCTCAGGAAGATAAAAAAAAGTGGTCTTCTTATAAGAATTTAAACACATTTTCACAATACATCTTTTACTACACCACCACATAGCAGAGCCTTCCAGGACAGATGACATTCATTACAGTTCCTTTGCTTAGCTCTTCTTTTGTCATAGCACAGGAGAGTTTGGCTCGCTGGACTGTAACCCTGGCTCCTTTCACAGTTTAAACACCTGAAATAAAAACATATGGATTTATGAGGTCTGTTATTCTAGTCAGTGAATCTTTAGTGGTGCTATTAGTGTCATGTAGAGGGAAAAAAACCTCATAAGGCTACTCTAGCTTATTCCCCACTTCCCTTACCAGAATAAACTACATGGCTTAAGTTTGTGGAGTGGTGTCTGAGTCATGCTGCCTGGTTTTTATGAGGTTTGTCTGGTATAAGTGCACCCACAGTTGAAATTGTATTGCTTGAACTGGACACATTAAAAATTATACATGTAATCAAAATAGCTAAATCAGTACAAAAAGGAGGTGTAGACAAGAGCTGGGCAAATAATGAATGGTTTATTCTAATGGCTGGACAATAAAATAAAATAAAATTAAATTAAATTAAAGTTGAGATGAAGCAATACAGAATGTTTAATAATGCTTTGATGGTACCAAAAAAAGATAAAACCAAACAGAAAGATGTTTCAGGTCAACCCCATACATTTCATTCTACCTGAAAAGTAATATGTTATTCCATTTTCAACTCCTTTCACCCCTTTTAAAAACTTTTTCTTTTTAAAAAATTCAAGCCAATCTTTACATGAAAAAAGCTGTTGCACAACCCATCCAGTCAAGAAGCTTTGCTCTGAAAATCTTAAAATAAGGTGTTCAGCAATTTCCAATATGAATTATTATAATGTTTTGAAAACGTTAAAATGTTTTGACATGTTCAAAATGGTTCATCCTATTTTTTCAGCTGAAATCCTTTGCTAAATTTAATCCAATTATACAGGTACTCCAAAATGACAATTTTCAGCCAATTTACTACTGGTCAAAACGTTTTTACTCAGCTCTAGGGTAGACCAGGCCTTACAGGAAAAAAACTCAAAACACAGGAAGCCACTCTCGCTCTCTACCTTGGGTTCAGTTCTCAGTTACCCTATATACCATGCTGGAAGTGTAAAGTGGCTCCAGCCTGAATGGCAATCAGGCCCCTTGTGGAACAAACTGCCCAAGTGCAAAGCAGGTGCAGCGGTCTCTCAAATCAGACCAGGTGCAATTTGTGGGAACTGGATACATTGACAGGGTTGTAACTGTATAGTGTTTGGGGCTGTTACTGTAAACTAACAACAGAGGGTAAAGAAAGGATGCTTACAACCAAAAAAGCAGAGGTTATCAGCAGCAAATACATCACAGGTCCCAAAACCAGTGTGGTTGATTGCCCTGATTATGTGGATTTAAAGTTCATAGAGGGTCAATGTCTGCTGAGGTTTGTGAGGCCCCTGTCAGACATTCATTTAAATGCACCTTGGGATCTGATCCCAGCAACTGAGCCTCCAGCCATGCCACAGGTGCACGGCAGGAGGTGCAATTTGGGATTGAGGATCAGATCCCAAACACACCCTAGTTGGTAGTACAGGGGGAGTCTGAGATTATGATCCTGGACTCCCCCTTCACTGGCAAACTGAAAGCCGCATGCCCACAGGTCTGGGACCGGGGCCAACAATAAGCTGTCAGGCAGGCAGGGACTGCACTGGGGCTGGTTGAAGACCCTGGTGTGGTTACTGGCCCAAAGCAATCGTCAACTCAGCCGTATATTCAGTTTAGGAAGCCATATAAACCAGCCACAAAACTGTTCTATATTATATGTGGAACAATGTTATAGCTAGTTTGCCATTTCTTGGCACCTTAAATTGGGCACAGAGCTGGAGCTGATGATGTGAGTGACCGCCCAGGGGCCTGTGGTCAGGAAGGCACCCCCCACCCCCCGCCCCTTCCACACACACACACACACACACACACACACTTGTGAAATAGCTCAATCACCTGTGGAAACAAATACTGCCCCCTAGCCACTGATCCCTCTGTTGATCTAACAAAATGGTGCTGGCCTCCAAGGCTGTTAGGAGCCTAATGCCTGTACTGAGGCGCACAGACACACTCCAAAGCAGCATATACCCACTTCTCCCCACCCTCAT
>NW_005842427.1:1270575-1286228 GCF_000455745.1 Alligator sinensis
AGGCCAAGGAGCTTACTGCACCCCTAGGCCAGCTGTTCAGGGCCCCTGCAAACATACACAACAAGGTGGCCATCATAGAGGATATTCCAGTTTTCTGCTACTCTGTCCTCTATTGATACAAAACCCAATGCCTTTATGCCCTCTATTTTTCTCTTGAAAATTCATCCAGTTTCATATCAAGAGGACAGAGGACAACTGGACTGTCCGCTATGATGGCCACCCTAATACACAGCCAGCACATTAGTGACTCTCCACCCACTTCTACATGTTACAGGTATCACACAATTAACTGGTTAATTGCACAATTACCTTGAAAACAGCTAGACATGCAAAGAATTTATCACACCATGAAAAGGTCACATCAGCTATTAAGTTAGACCTCAAAAACATGTATTAACTTTACAGTTGGTTGGTATCCAACTTTCAGTTTGCTGAAACAGAGCATTGAAGGATGTAGCAGTCTCCCTTGCAGCTGACAGCCCGGTCAGATGACAGGGCTTCCAGCCACAAGGGTGCACCATGCCCAGCTGAGGCTGGGAGTCCTGCAACAAAGGGAACCCAGCCCCAGCAGCTGAAGATGTCCCAGCAGCTGCAGAGCACAGCTGTGATCTCCCAGCTCTAGGGGTGCATGAAGCTCCCAGGGCTGGGAAATTGCAGCAGCCACAATCTCCCAGTCATCAGGGTTCAGTGATCTCTTCACAGCTGAGGGGGCTCCAAGCCATAGAACCTTGCTTCTTGCTAGTGCAGGGGGGAACCCAGGATCAGGCTCCCCATGCACTGGCAATAAGGCCTGATGGGATCTACTGCATGATCCCACAATCGCACCTCCTGCCATGCACATATAGCATGGCAGGAGGCACAATTTTGTGGATCATGCATTAGATCCCATCACCCCTTTACCTGAAGGTATTGAAGGGGCCTCCATTAATTCAGCTCTCAAGAGAACACAAGGAGTTATTTCCTTCACATGAATGCACTGAGTAGGGACCAAGATGCTCCTTGACCTGCTACTTCCCCCAGTATAGCTCCAAAACACAGGGCATGATTCTGTCCATCAGGAATTACACTGCTAAAACAAACAGTGCAAAATCAGCCTCTGCTCCCAACTCCCATGTTTTAACATTATGCCTGCAAGAGCAGGACAACCTTCAGACATCTTCTTCAACACTCCATCTTGAAAGTTCAGTATTGATAGGGGAAGGATGAGGTGGAAAAGGGGAGAGTCTAATATCCCAAACCCAGGCCAGCGGGTCAAATCTCAGTCAGTTTCTTCAGGGAATTCCTCTGTGTTGCCAATTTACTGACTTCACTTAAGTTATACCTGATTAACACCAGCATAAGAGAGTAATAAATTGGATCCTGATGCCCTGCAGTGGCTTTGGACCAAGACTTCAGTGCTCTGTCTCTGACTTTCCCAGGCATAATGGGTGAATAACTAGTCCCAAGCTCACTCCAGGCAGGGCAGCAAGGAGTCATTCATGACAGTGTGAATAGCGCGGGTTGTGACAATGGGAATTGGTAGGGAAACAGCCAGGTTCACGGGCAGGACAGCAAGGCTGCAGGAATGCACTGCCCTGGATGAGCAGGTAAGCATATCAGCTCACCAGAAAAGCAGGGGGACTGCGGATAGGAGTTGAGAGGCAGGCTGAGGAAAATAGGTGCTCTGCAGCTGTACAGATTATTTCTGCATTTATTCGTTTCTTCTGAAGGAAACCAGCCCCTGGTTCCTACTCCCAGCTAGGCCACTGGTAGGCTTCATGCTCCCTCCTCCCTGTCTCTCCCTCTTCCCGGGGAAAGTGGCTCTTCCCCATCCTCCCTAGGGTTCAATGGGCTCCTCATCCTTCTCAACCCTTTGCACCCCAATTCCCAGTCAGGCACATCATGCTTCTTAGCCATGGCCAGCTTCTTCTTCTTGAGTATGACCCCAAAAGCCTCACTCCCACGCTCAATTCTGGCCAGAGGCTCATGGCTCCTTACCTTATTTGTCACTACTGGAGACAAGCTCAGGCTGATCCTCCACTGCTGGCTGTTTCATGTCCTTTCCTAAAAAAGGAAGTTACTGGTGTAAGTTTCAGGACTACAAAACCTAGTTCATTAATAAAGGCTCATGCCCAGGCTGTTTGCTGGAGATTATGAACTTGTGTTAACAGACCTATCTACTTCTTCCAGGTGGTTTTCAGTCCCCAACACCACTGCAGATTCACTTAGACCTTCTCTGAACAACTGGACCGGAATTATGCAGCTGAAAGCAGCTCTTCATACATCCCCATTTTACACTTTTCATGCCACACAGGCTCCACAAAACACCGACTCACCCTCTCTAAAGCTGCTGATGTGCAGCTGCCCTTGGAACAACAACGCGACCACAATCAGCTCAGAGAGAGGAAGCAGGAGGGAAGATGCTGATGCCGACTTATGGATGACTTCCTCCATTTCAAGAGCCCTGCAATTGTTTAGAAATGGGTTCTCTTTTACAATACCATTGTGAAAAGAGAATCTTATGGGTCCCAGATTGATATCTCAGTGACCAGAGAGAACATTTTTCCATTCACACTGATATGTTCTCTACAGTCATCAGTCCTGCAAACACAGGGCCAGAGAGAGGTTCATTTCACTTCATGTGCACTCAATAGCAGGAGGTAGTGCAGGTACCAAAAGACCCTCCTACTAGCACACTCTCCATCTAGTCCCATTATTTTTAATGGTTTAACTGAGGGGAGAGCAAGAGCAAGTTAGGCCTTGCCTGTAAACAAACCTGCATTGGTTTTAATTAAATCAGTTTAGTTCAACTGGTGCACATTTGGTTTATCGGTACTTTATTTTAATTTAGCTTACAACCTGTTCCTATAGCCCTTTCTTCAATTCAGGGCTTGATTTTAATTTAGCTTACAACCCGTTTCCATAGGCCCTTCTTCAACTAAGGGCTTGTCTAAATGAAATAAGCTTGGGTGTGAATTTAAACTGCAATAGCTATTCTGCACTAATTCTCTTGGTACAGTTTAGCTCACTCCACTTCCATGTCATTCCAGCCTGTGAAATTCTCAATGGCTGGCCAAGCTAAAGGCTGGAGCAATGCCTAGTTGCTGACAGCTCTGTGAACTGCTGATTTCTGAATTTCAGACTGCATCCCTTCTCTCTGCATTCCCATTGATTTTTATTTATAATATGTCTGCACAGTTCTCCAGACTCAGTTGGTTCATTCCTCTGTACATCTGGGCACCAAGTCATGGTTTTATTTTTTTAACTGCAGTGATTTTTACATAAATGTCTTGGTTAATGTTTTAAAGAATATCCCCAACCCCAAAGAATAGAGGAAGCACGTGAGATAAATCTAGTGCAGTGCAAGCTTGCTTGCCATACTCAAAAAAATTATAAGACACTCATAAAACACAGCCCTGTGTAACACAGGTGCAAGCTGTGAAAGGCTACACTTGGCATGAAATAATTTAGCTCCTATCCTTAGACAACTCAGGTGTCATGCCCCTGGTAACTTTCATTTTGAAAGGGATGGCTCACTGGCTGCTCCTGGCATCCTCAAAGTCTCTGAAGCCTTCTCTGTTACCCAGGGTGAGGCTCTCTTCTCTGCTTTCACACAAAGTGAGCACACAGCTGGTAGTTATAATTCATGGCAGCTTTTCCTTTAGCCTTCTTGTCAACGATTGCCATCTCCCTGTCCATCACCACTGTGCTCCTGCAGCTGTTTAGGTAAGCATGAGAGTTCTTTCCAGTGGTCCAAATGTCCTGCAAAACCTTTGCCTGCCATAGTGGGAGAAGATGAACAGTGTGCAACCAAGGGAGGGTCAATGCCATTGATACCAACAGACCTGAAGCTATGGCTGCAAGTCCTTAAATGAAAGGGGTGCAATTTCCTACCAATCCCAGGATCACAAACATTTCTGCACTATTCCACGTGAACATTGGTAAGCCTGCCAAGATGGGCAACCATGCCTTGGAGCACAGCAGAGACATACCCCATCTTATTCATGAATTCATGGGAGGCAGATGGTAAGAATACAGATTCCATCCATTCCCCAACACTTCTGGGGAATCCCCCCAATACCCCACACAAAGATATCAATAAATTCTTGAGGGTAACAGGCCTCATGACACATGACTTCTGTAGCTTTTGGATAGTGAAGCACACCTCCATCACACTACGGCCAAATGCTGGTAAATAAAATGGGGGGCTCATATATTGGTAAGCTAATACTATGTCCCCGGGGTTCTGAAATAGCTGCCGGCCATTCCAAGCCCACAGCACAATCCTCTCCACTGGGTGATGTTCATTTCACAAGCCTAGCCATGGTGCTGCACTAAGTGAAGCTGATTCAAGAGAAGGTCTTCTAGAAGCAGCCAGCCTGTAGCTGTCTCCTCCTCATTGTCCTCCTGGTGCGGCTGCTGCAGCCAAAACCACAGCAAATGCTGCTCAAGAGGACAGTAGCTAGCTTGCAAACAGCCCAGTCCAGCAGCAATACATCAAAACATATCAGCATAAGCTGCTTGATTATGCTTATGCACAATGGCCAGCACTGTTTCACCTTGGATAAGTAGGTAACAGTTTGAAAAGGGCACTAGCTGGCCCAAAATGAGACACATCATGGGAGGGTGGGAGAGGGAGGGACCATGATATAATTACCATTTGAGCTAATGACCCCATAATTTGAGTTGATTCTACATATTTTCCAGCAAGCATCTCAGAATACAGGAGCACAAAGGAGCATGGGATACCAGTCTACCATGCTGAGTGTGTACTGTGAAGGATGTTCATTCCCATTGTGCAGAAGCAGTAACTTGGAGTAAAATAAGAATCATCTGTGTATGGATACACCCACTCTGTACTTCACTCTAGGAAGAAGTTACCCAGCTGCATTTCACTGCAAGGCAAAGTGCCCCCCAAAACAGAAACACTTCTATATTAGTCAGTCAGTTTAGGAGCAGTGACTAATGTGTAAAAGGAGCAGATCTTCCAGATAAGAAGGAACAAGTTTTTATAGACTTGTTCAGAGTAAAGCCCCATAAAGGGTGATTTTTAAGGTTTCCTGGTAAAGAGTCTTGCTACATGCATGTCCCTCCCACACCCAGCACTCAACCACTTGGCTTGGTTCCATTCATAGCATCACTAAATGCTAGAGGAGACAGTTGTGTGTGTTGTGTGCTAAGTCATTTCATCTTCCTAATTACTAAACCAGAAAGGTCTGGAGCAGTCACTGCCAAGCCATTGTCAGTGGCAGTCATGCTGGTAGTCCAAACATCCATGGCAAGGGGTCTACAGACCCCACTACCTCCCCTTTTTCAGTTAAACGTTTGATAGTGATGGCACGTCGTAGACCACGTGAAATGTTGAAGGTTGGCAGTGGTCTGTTTCCGAAGAGACAGGCAAGACAGAAACAAGAGGTGGTGAGTCAAATCTCAGTCTCTTTCTTTCCAAATGCCAATTCAGGGGCATGGCTCTCACTGTTTTTTCCTGACATGGGTTCCTTTCATGCCTTGGGGCAGTCCTTATTTGCATGCAATCAAAATAATCAGTCATGACCCATGATCATTGCACTGGTATAAGAAAAATTACATGAGATTAAGCAACAGACATCCAGAACAAAATCATGAACAAAGCCTGAGAATTTGGGCTGCCATAATATCTTCACTTGAAAGAAGAAATACATTAATAAAAATTGATTTAAGCTTATTTAGACTGATTTTAAACAGCATTTTGGCTTGTGATGGAGTTGAAGGACTATCTGAAATGAAACCCCACTAATTCTCTCTGCTCAGCAAGGTTATTTTCTGCTTCTCTCCAGGAATACAGAATCTAAACGATCTGATGTTTAACAGGAAGAGCTATTACAGTAGCACTCAGGCACTTTGCCGAGTTAGGTTCCTGAATCCCCTGCAAAGGGGAGCATTTATGAACCTGCTGGGTATACACAGAACCACAACAAACAGCTGTGCAGGTCTGCTGAAGGGGCTCTATCTGTTTACTGCAGCTTTTAGGCCAAAGGGCACCACTTCACTCAGCTGGAGCACAGCTGATCAGAAGAGAAGCAACATCCTTTGAAGTAAAACCCATGAACAGCCAAGTAGCTTGCTTTTAATTCGGCATCTCGCTGTGAATTAAATGGGTTGTGAACTACCCAGACACTGAATGACCCAGGTTCTACTGTAGACTGTAGAACCTTACATTACCAAAGCATTTCAATATCTTGTCAAAACTATCATAAAGAAACAGATTAATGCTAATCCCTTGACCGTGTTTTTGCAAAATGCATGTCACCCAGGAGGCAGAAGTCTTAGGGGGCTGCTCCTAACATACTACAGTAACAGTGTTCAGCTGTACAGTTTCCTCTCAATGCCTACCATATTGTGGTTTCTTATGTCTTCTCAGCTGCCAGCTGTGGTTTGGTTTGAGAGACATCATCTGGGACAAGCAGATCTGAAAGGAATGGGCTGTATGAACTGATGCTGTTGAAACAGAGATGTGAACACTCCTCTGCACTCCTGGTCTGCTCAGTTGGGAGAGCGCCTCATTCTTCTTCAGAGATCTTGCTGATAAAAGGACCCACTTCTTTCACGGCTTGGCTGAATTCTGAAATGAGCTGTCAGCCTCCTTTCACTGGCTCAACCTTTAATGGTGATGACCTAAGTAACATCATCAGTTCATGCCAGGCAATAATGACATGTAGATGCAGCAGGGTTGTAGCTGCCCTTGTTTTCAGAACAGACAATTCTACGATGATTAATGATCATCATTACTTAATGATTAGGAGTTTTAAGTCTCCTCTATTTAGTTGTTTCTCAGATAACCCTTTAGATCCACCAGCAGCCAAAATTCTGTTTCAAATGAGTCCAAACATCCTTATGTCATATAGATCACACACACACACACACACACACACACACACCTTTTGGCTCTTTAAATGGCCTTTTAAAAACTTAACTATTCTTAAAGAACGTATGTAATTGGTTATTCAAGACAGCATTGTTTCTTCTTTATAATTCATTAAGGGATAATTCTTGGAAAGATGACTCAGTCTTTAAGCTTGGAAAAGTATTACTTTAGTATTACCTGATGCATATTTAAATTCCCCAATTAATAATGATATTCCATACTCAAATAGCTTATCTTTGTAATCAGCTTTAGCATGAACAGACCTGTAAGCATTTTAACATTTACACAGCAGTGGCATTAGGAAGTTATTAATTACATTAGATGCTCACAGTAAGATATAAAATGCTTGCAAATGAACTTGACAAAAAAGGCAAATCTTAAGAAAAAGGTTTTCACCTTTGATGGAAACATGAATTTAAAACTGAAAAAGGATTTTACAAGACAAATCCCTCCCCTGGATGTTCTCCTTAGCCTCTGAAGAATGGAGATTTCAGAGAGTTTTTATAAAAGGAATTAATATTAAGTTTAATATTTCTGCTTTATGCAACTTTTAAATCAAAGCTCTTTTCTTGCAAAGGAGTATACAAAAGCCCACAGTATGATACAGTTTATGGCATAAGGCACTGATCATCATAACCTCTTTCATAAATATCCCGTATAGAGCATCCTTACTTTTTTAAGTCAAGATTCTTTCTAAACAAAAACTGTACTGTTGAAATCTTCTCTATGACCAACTGTCTTTGATAAGATATTCCTGTCAGCTTTGTGTTCCTTTTTTGACCCCAAGGGTGCATCCAGACAAATGTGCATGTGTGTTTTGCGGCACCACAAACAGCACGCGGTGAATGTGCAACTGTGTGCCGCACTGTAAATTTGCCCCATGGTGCCAAAATTTGGTACCAGGATGTCCCAATATAACAAAAAACAAAAACAAAAACGCTGTGGTGCACAAGGCAGCCGCATGAACTACCAGAAACTGAACCTAGCCATCCATAGCCATGCTCTGGCTGCCAACCAGGCTCCATGCAACTAGATCAACATTGCTGCTGCCTCGGGAGGCTCCCAGGACCTCAGGTAAAGCTGCAGGGGCCAGCACAGGTTCTGGCTCCAGCCTCCCCTACCCCACCTGGGATAATTTGGTGCGTGCTGGAACACACATGCAGGGGTGTGCCCTGGAGCACAAAGCAGAGGTACAAATGTGCACCATTGCTTTTTGTGCCCCTGGAAATGCATGCCTTTGCATCTGCGGATGTACCCTAGAGTCCGTAGAGTTAAGATTTTCCATTTATAAATGGAACCAGTTCCACCAGATAGTATATGAAAAGTGTGAATCGCAATAACACTAGTACATACATCTCAAACCACAACATGAAAGAAAACAGGATAGAATGCTAAAGCAAAATAGGAGTAATAAAGCTGTATTACAGAGCACCTGTAACCACTGTCATTGATCGAACAACAGCAGATATCCCAACATTCTTCTCAATTTCAACAAAGCATGCATCTAAATAAGTAACTAAAAAACAAAAGAAGATAAATCATCTTTTTCTCCAAGCCTGGTATATATGAAATTAAAAGTGTGTTAATAGCATTTGATAAAAGCACAGGAAAGTTTACAGTATGCTAACATTACAAGAACACATTATTAATAATGGTATTTGCATTGACACTGTGGTCTTCCCCCTGCAAAGCCTGAGTGGCTAATCTCATCTGTGGACCTGATTCTCTGTTGCTTAATGTCTTGTGTTCCCTCCTACATCTCTACAAAGTAAGTGTCCAGTACTGCTAAGTTCTGATATATGGGAGTGTTTTATAGCCACATTGCACAGATGCCCAAGGGGAAGGCAATGCACCAGCCCACTGACTTCCAGGGTCCAACTGGGATGCAGTACCCCCCCACACAACCTCTAGCCTTTAAAGAAGAAAAGTATTCTGCCTTCACACCTTGCAGCATGAACCCAGGAGCTCTAAGCTCTCCTTTCCTCTCTCCTAAGTATCCTGGTCAACATTCAGCCAGCAATGAATGGACACAGCTCAGTAGATCCCAATCCCTTCCTCACGTCCTCTGCTCCTCACATCCTCTGCTTCCAGTTATCTGGGGACAATAAAGTAGGAACCATTGAGTGCCTGGGCAGTGCAGCAGCCTGAAAGGATGGAGGCCTAGGAGCAGAGGCATTCTTTGTGCTGACATAACAGGCATCACAGAGCACTCTTATGTTTTTTACATGGCTGCCTGCAATAGCAGGAGGCTGGACTCTATGGCCCAGGAGGTCACTTCCAGTCCCATGTTCCCACCACTATTCAGATGTGTCAATGCATCTCTTGGGGAAATGCAGTATGCAGGGGAAACACCACCCTTCTGTTATGCTACCTCCTTTTAGTACTGCCAGCTTGTGCTACTGAGGGAGCTTTGGGATCCTCCCCTCACCTATACCCAGATTGGAATTTGGGAGCTATAACAGGGACCTTTTAGCTCCCTGTTACAAAGATGGGATAATGCTGCTGAGAAGCTTCTTTCCACCCCTCCCACCCCACATAAGATGCGGTAGAAATAAGAGCTGGTGACTGCAAATGCAGACAGCATTCAGTAGGAGCCAGTAACTCATTAGATCTAAGGGCACACACCAAGGACAGGAAAAGATGACTCACCCAAGAGAAGACGGCACCCTGCAGACAAATATAAAAAAAGGAAACCACCTACCGCAGGGATGGGCTGGAAATGCAGCCGCCTGGACAGAGAGAGACAGACAGAGGCAGAGAGAGACAGAGAGAGAGATAGCACACAGAAAGCCATGTAGAGAGAGCTCTGAGATGGACGGCTGGCTTCCCCAAGAAGTTGGAAGGCTGGACTTAAAGCAACAGCATTTGGTTTTGAGCTCTTAGAGAGTGATTGCCTTGGTTAGGCATCTTTCCAGTTACAAAAAGGAGACTGGGGGGGGGGGGGGGGGGGGGGGGAGTGCATTTTACTCAGTGTAAGATACGAGATCTAAAAGTTATACAAATATAACTTTTGAAATGTGTATTAATTCTCTAGATTATATTTTAAGTTTTAAAAAACAATGAAGTAGGCAAAAAATAATCAAAATAGTACAAAGATATTGTGTTGTTAGTCCTGTAGATAAATTTAAATCTCTTATTCAGATTCATAAAACAAAACACAGCCTTCTTGAGTATCTTGACAGTACCTCTAATACTTCATTGTCAGTCATCTCTACACCTAAGTTAATATTGCCACACCTTAGTTAAAGGTGCAGACAGAAGTGACAATTTTCACATGATATGGCCACAGAAAGCGGTTTGTAGCTGTGACCAAACACATGTGCACAGCTGCAAACAGTTTAAAAAATGGCTGATTGGGTGAAAATCTGAACCCTCATTGCATGAGGTATCAGATAAAGATGTTAATAATGTAATGTCTTTTGTAACTTGTGTCTGCAGAGCTCCCATCCTGTTGCTAAGGAAGCAGAGCAGAGGAAGAGCAAAATCCCAGACATCTGTTGATATTTAAAAAAAAAAAACACCCAGATGAAGGTAGAGGGACCCAAAAAGAGGACATATCTGGAAAATTCAGATTCATGGTAACCCTAGCTCTGGTCAGGGAGGATTTTGTTTTGAGTTGGAGAACAGCTGCTTGCCTTTTATGTTGATTAATACCAGTGAACTCAGAGCAGAGGAAGAGCAAAATCCCAGACATCTGTTGATATTTAAAAAAAAAAAACACCCAGATGAAGGTAGAGGGACCCAAAAAGAGGACATATCTGGAAAATTCAGATTCATGGTAACCCTAGCTCTGGTCAGGGAGGATTTTGTTTTGAGTTGGAGAACAGCTGCTTGCCTTTTATGTTGATTAATACCAGTGAACTGGATAGTGACTAACAGGGAAGGAGGAGGTCACACTGGTACCCCAGGGGCATACAGCTGTTTTGAGCTCTGCCAGGGGCAAGGCTCAAGGTGCTGACAAGTGGCAATGGGGAAGGGTTAAAGCCTAGGCCAGAGAAAGCCATAACCCAAAGGGCCAGGAACCAGGGCCAGGGGCCTGAAGCCCAAGTGAAAAATGAAACCAGAGCCAGATGGCGAGATTAGGGCTGGGACCTGGAAGCCAGGTCCAATACAATGGGCCTAGGCACAGTGACCAGCTAAAGTAAAGGGGCTGGGAAGACATAGGCCCCCCAAAAAAGGAGTGGAGGCCTGAGGTAGCCTGGTGTTGCTGTGGGGCCAAGTGCCTCACCTACATGATAACCCATAATATCTGTGAGGCATGAGCACAGTTGTAAGGGAGGTCAGAGACCATGACTCTTAAAGCACCTGGGGCCTAGGTACCCCAAAGAAAAGCCTATCTGTTAAAAGATCCCCCTGCATTTTGGGCAGCCTCCCAATCATTTTTAAAACAAGAGCAAGGCATGGCAGGTGAGCAGGAGGGAGCACACAGGTGTGGAAGAAATCAAACTTTGCGTTGTGGTTGTATTAGAATTGGCAGAGCCATCTGGGTTTATTTAAAGCTATACAAGTGATCACAAGGAGGGTTCTTACAGGAACTCTGACCTCTACAAGTTTACAAGCATATTTACCCTTTAGACACCGAGAAACGATGCAGGGTTTGGACAAAGAAACCTTGAGAGAAACCGGAAGAAGTTGATCATTTGTTTGTCACACATAAGCAGTTTACTTATTCAGAAAAAAAACCACTATGTTTTGGGAACCATTATCAGCTTCTGGTTCGGGGGAAAGGAGGAGGTTAACATCTGCACACAGAGCTTAATATATCAGGACAAAACAAGGCATGAAGGTTTTTTCTTATCTTAGAACATTTTGAAACACATAGCATCAGCATCTTTTTCTCTTCTCTATCTCTCTCTTTGTCTCTCCTCTTAGTCAAGTAAGAGGCCTGGTTAAACTTATTTCCCCATAGGGGACACGAGACAGCAGGAACTGGTGGAAGGCATTATCGTGACACTTAGCCCCTGTGACAGGTCAAGAGTAAAGTGGCAAGGCAACTTTGGAATCCTCTCCCAGGATTTTTGTCCAGGCTCCTGATTTCAGATCTCTCGAGAACCTCCTTGGCCTTGTAATGAAAGGCCCCACTTTTGGGGCTTACTGTACAACAAAAGTTCCTTCTTGAAATGACCTCTCTTGATTGCAACAGTTTCGCTAACCTTATGCTATATCTAAATTGGGATTTTGGTGATAGGATGGATTAACAATGATGAAGAGGTAACTTTGGAACTATCTAGAAACAGTTCACATCTTTGTCCTGTGTCTGTGTTGCAGATCTTATCTCAGCAACAGGTCCTATCCATTAGACAGCACCGCCTCAGGCTCAGCACATGCATTAAACCCCCACTGTGAAACTGGTAAAGTTCTTAGCAGTGCTTCTCTGCAGAGAGTCAATCGGATTCCCTGTGTATCTTACTGCATTGTCTCAGTACCTGATGCATCCTCTTCAGACTTGTCAGGTGTTTTTCCATCTTCAGCCTCACTATCTGTAATAAGAAATGGTGCAAAAAAGAATACAGAAAAAATTGTAAAAAATGAAAACCAATAAATAAATAAATATAAAGCAATAAAAAAAAAAGTCTCTTACAATAAGAGATCCTTATGAGCAGTTTGTAATCAACAGCAAGCAGTGCTAGGGCTCGGTGTTCATTTCTGCGGCTGAGGAAAAGAGACCTAATCAACTGCCATTCAGGCTGCTGTTTTTAGTGTGGCTATAGAAGATTTCTTCAGGACAACTGACTTGCTACTCGGTGGTCATAGGTTTTTTGTCACTAATAAACCAAGCTCAATTGCATCTGCATCAGAACCTGAGCCCGGATAGCTCCCAAAAGTGTTACGATCTTTTTATTTGGGAAAGCTTTTAACAGGCAAGGTTAAGTCCTGGGGCACTCGAGAGTTTGTTGTTTATTGCATCCTATGTTACTTTAATATTTTATCTGTTTTTTTATAAACTATCTGTTTTTCTATTGCAAGCTGCAGTGAGCCTTTTCTGGGGAGGGCAACGTATAAAGCTAATACATTTATAAATATGACTTGGCTCTTAGCCTTCTACTCTCACAGTTCAAAATGCACCTTATAAAGGAGGACAAGTCTCCTTCTCCTTGAGATGGGGAAAGGGAAAGGGACCTGCCTATGGTCACTCCGAAGATCATTGGTAGAGCTGAAAACAGAACCTAGCCATTCCCATCACTACTCCAGAGCTCTACCAGCTGGAAGACACTAATAAGGATGTGAAGACACCAGGCAGAAAGCAGAACTCTCCCTCCTAAGAAGCTTTCAAAAGCTTTTACACTTCAAGAGCCCAGAAGTGCAAATCACCCAGTGGCCATTTCTTCTAGGAACACCACTTCATGTCCCTTCTCTCTCACGATTAACTTCAGGAAAAAAGTTAGAAATACTTAACAAAAGTTAAAGATCATGAGAGCTGTTTTCCATTGAGCTGATTCACTGACGTGGGAAATGGCTCACTATGGCTTAAAATGATTCTTCATTTAGAAAACAGAACTAAAAGTGAACTCCTGGACCCCTATGGCCTGCTCCCAGAGTTGACAGGCAACCATTTATCTCAAAGCACCCAGTAAAACGTTCACTCTGTCCCACCTCTTGCATTACAGCCACAAAATACATGATAAAGAAGAACCAGCACTGCTTTGTGGAAAAGCAGGCAAGGGCACCACCAAAGCAGAACCTGCTCAAAGAATCCTAATAGGCAGACTGACCTCCATACTACAGAGAAGGAAAACTTGCCCCTACCTCCCCACCACCCTTCCAAGGGTCTTGGAATTTTCCCTCAAGTCAGATTGTCAGTCTCAACCACAAATCTCAGGTGGATTTAACCCTAAGCGAATGAGCAGTACCTACCAGCCAGGAGTACCAGCACACCCAAGCCAACTGCCCAGCTTGAGCTGCAGCCAACATCCATGGCTGGAGAGGAAGGTAAAAAAAGAACACCTTGCATACTCAAAAAACCCATTGGATATTAAGTTTCACCTACATGAATGTGGCTTTTTTATACATTCTTCTTACAGCATTACATGTAGCCTGTCAGAGCTATGTTAGAGTCAGGACCTATATAAGTCATCGTCCTTGACATACTAGGGGTTACCGAACCAAGGAACTGCTCAAGGAGGTCAAGCATAACAGTGCAACATGCCTATCTTGTGAAGTTCCCCATCAGGAGTTTAATTGCTTGTGTTTATTTTCATGGGTGGTAGCAAACGTAAGACAAACTGATCCATGTGGGATGATTGAAACTTGTAATAACGCCTCCTCCATCCTCCTACACAGAGGGGTGGAGCCACAAGAATAAGAAAAGCCAATAAATCTATCACTTGGGGCAAACAAAAACAAAACGGGATAGGAGTAATCAGGGTTATAGAGTTTTGTAAAGGTTGTGTCTTTGTTGGAACTCTGAGAACATTCACAAATGTTAGGAAAAATTAAAATAAAACAGAAGGAGCACAAACCTTGGTGTTCAGGGTATAAGCTGACCTCTAACAGCTGGGACAAGGAAGTGACTTTCCTGATAAGCACATCGGGCTGAGATAGTATTTTGTATGCTTGTTCCTTTAGAGCGGTCAGTACTGGCCATTAGCTCAGAGCCCTCCTATCCTAGATGCCTGGCTGGTCTGCTCCTGTCAGGACGTTGGTTTACTGTGGATTCTCTGCTAACATATAGAAACTTAACTCCTGGGCCATAGAACAGAACACATTTTCTTTACTTGCTATCTGTTCTTCAGCTGGAGCCTTGAACCTGAACTGCCTACACTAAAGAGGGCAAAGGTGGCCAGTCAGTCAGGGTCAAGATCAGGGTAGCCAATCATTTTGCCAGGATTAGGGTAAGAGTTAAGGAAGACAATCAGCTTGCCTGTCAGGTCAGGGCAAGGTGCTAGCCTGCCCTATCTTCTGCCTGACTTCAGGCTACCACAGCTAACCACCTCTCTGGTCACAGTTGGGGTGACTGACTAGTTTGCCAGGGTCCAGCTGGGAGTAGGTTTTAAAAATTATTGCTATACATGTACGAAGAGGGACTTAAACAGAAATGTTAAAAGACCAATAACAAGCGCTGTCCAATGTGAACGCATTATAACACTTCTGCATTCTTACCTTGTTCATTCTTAATTTGATGAATGGGTTCAGTTTCAGGCTTATTAGTATATTGCTCTTCAGGATGTCTAGCTTTTCCACCTAAACAAATGCAATACAAAAACATGCATATAAATTCCCTCAGAGAAAAAAAACCAACCTAATACACAGGATGGCTGAGTCTCAAAACAAGCAACTCAGATTTATCTTCCTATGCACACATGCAACAAATTACCCAACTCATGTAGTAGATGCATCATTCAGTAAAACGTTGTGCTGATACAAAGGAAGAACAGCCTCCCTTCCTCCTCAAAACAAGCTCCCAACCTTCTCACCCAAATCTCCAGGTGGGTTGGAAGATTAAATCTACAGTCTGGACACAGGTATCAGAGCTAATATTAGCTCATGGGTGGGCAAACTATGGCCCACAAGCTGCATCCAGCCTGCCAGGGCATCTATCTAGCCAGCGGGACCCCTAAAATTTTAGAAAATACTTCTCTACTCCTGCTGCCAGCTCCCCCTGGGTCCTACTGCCCCTGGCTTCTGTCGTCTTTGAGAGGCAGTCAGAAGGCAGGAGCTCAGCCCTACCCACCCTCAGCCATTTTCCTGCTTCCTACCACTGCACCACCTGGCTCCTGGCTGCACTGCAGCGCAGGGCCTCACCAGTATGGGGGGCGCGGGGGGGGGGGGG
>NW_005842427.1:1286275-1295417 GCF_000455745.1 Alligator sinensis
GACGCGTGGGGGGCCGGGGGGCGGGGGGGGGGGGTGTGTGCAAGTGCAGACAGGGACAGAGAATGTGTGTGTGTGCACGCGCGCGCCGGAAAGGGCAGTACATGCGTGCAAGCACAGGCAAGGGCAGAGAGTGTCTGTTTGTAGGCAAGGACAGTGCATGCATGTGCGTGCAGGCAGGGGCAGAGTCTGTGTGTGTGTGTGTGTGTGTGTGTGTGTGTGTGTGTGTGTGGGTGTGTGTGTGTGTGGGGGGGGGCAACCTATACCCACCCTCCTCCCCCCAATATACAAGAGTAAGACTTCATTTTAAACTATTGTGCAGTCATCTCTATGTACACTACAAATGCATGTAAGCCAGGACAAAAATATTTTTTGAAATCAAATTAATGAATGTTTTAGATGTTCACATGTTTGCATTTTAAAATATAATTTGATATTATTCTGGCTCTGAGATGACAAAACCCCTTGCTGAATGGAGTATCTCTGGTTCTTAGTCCAATGCTCAATCCTCCGCACCATTTCACCTCTTGTTTAACAGCTATATTAAATGACCAAAGGAAAGATTTCCTAAGAACACTGAAGCCTGACAATACCTGTGAGGAAGCTCCTATCAACCCAGCACATGCTGCATAACCCATATCCCCTGTTTCCCTCCATTTCTCCCAACCCCAAGCCACTTATCCTCTACACCCCCAGTGCTTACCCACCCTTCCTCTCATGCCAGGACTTCTGTGTATCATTACTGTTACCTCCCCATAAAGCAAGGTCTCACATTCCCCTCTCCAAACATATACCAAGAGTTGCATGCAAGCCCCACTCCCCTCTAACTCCTCATTCTCCTTCTGATATGTCTATGTGCAACCCCACCACTGCCTCCATTTCCCTTCATGACTAGGGACCTACCAAATTCACAACTACAAGCAGATAAAAGGGTGGGAAGCCCTGCAGTCTTAGAGTATGGAGGGGATGGGAGGGGTTGTGGAGCAGGAGGCTTGGAGACTGCAGACAGCTGCACTGTGGTCCCAGACCACCTGTTGCAGGCAGCAGAGAGGCTGCAAATCGGGTCCACCGCGCCTGGCCCAGCTTGCTGAGTGTGAGTACCCGGGCCAGGACTCTGTGGATGGAGGTGCAGCCTGCCGCCTGCCTGCTATAGCCGCCTGGATGTAGCAGCCCACCCCTCCACACCCTGCGCCTCTCCCCCCCTCCCCCCAAGCTCCCCATGCCCATGCTCCAAGACTACAGGGCTTCCCACACTTTTCTTTGTTTGCAGGGCAAGTTTTTTGGAGTTTTTTTTACAAGACGCTGCTTGGGGATGTTCCAAAACCTTGGCTCAATTACCCTGATTAAGCCCAAGGAAACCATTAATCCACACTTAATAAGGTGTGGATTAATGACTTCCCTTGGCTTAGTCAGGGTAATTTCCCTCCAGACATGAGTATACTCTCAGGAAAGCAGCCATCCCCCTGGAATCACATCAGCCTGGACTATTCAAGTAAAGACAAAATTCTTCAGAGCACCTAAGTGAGTGCAAGCAGCCAGGATTCACCCAGTGGTGCTCCTTCTAGGGCCTGCAAAGTCACTAGCAACTTCTGAGAAGTTGAGCCTATGTGACTCTACAGAAAAAAAGCCAGTGTTAAAGGCAAGGTATGAGAGCAGAACAATTAAAAAAAGCCTAACACTCTATTTTATTCATTAAATTTCAATGGAAGCATTAAATTTCTGACAATTTTAATTCTTTATCCAAAGATTCACACTAGAAAAGTTCAGTTTGTTATTTCTTATATAAAAGATTCAGCCACAAAGTTCACATACTGTCATATGACTCGAGGTTTCTACTCACACAACACAAAATAGCCAACAGCAAATTGTCAGTGCAAATAGTTTGCAAGCAACTAACTACCACAAACTGGGGGGGGTGTCTTTTTTTAATGACTGAATTAATGCTTACAAATGACAAATGTTATTCAAAGACACTGGCAAAGTGCAATCAAAGAAAGGAGTTAATTTAATGCAGAAAATTAAGTAAATTAGGACACTGGCAGGTTCTAAAAGGAAATTTTGGAATTTCTGGCTCTCAGTCATATACTCAGACAAAGAGACCAAGCTTGTGATCTTATGACAATACCTCAAGATGCATTTCAGAAATATAACAAGTTCTGTTTTCAGCAAAACTTTTGCTGTGAAAACTCCACCATGAATCTTTGCAAGGGTTGTACCTAGAGTATAATGAGCCTACAAGTTCAGCATAAAATAGGATCATTTACCTGGCAGTCTTGAGGAAATCCAACCGGGAAGAAGACCTTAAAAATAAAATAGATGCATCATTCTCAGCAGATGTAGTGAGTTTAGAGGGAGAAATAAGGTAAAAGTGAGGCACAGGCACAAAGTAGCACCAAATTCTGGCTTAACAAATACAAAGAACATATCAGATTTTACATGCATATTAAAATATATAAATACATGCATTTGTATTTTATTTGTAACCCTGAAGACAGACAGACAAACACTGCAGGGACTATGATGACTGCATTAGAGTACAGGCAAACAAATAATTTATATCAAGTTAACGGGACAGAGACCTACTGCAGAACAGCCAAGGTGCTTGCTCTTATCCCACAATAACTGAAAGCTAAATCAGGGCAGCTGAGCCTCCTTTCATCTGTAGCTAAACTTCTACACTTTGAGCTCTCATTTGCTGCACAGTAAAGAAACTGTCTCTCTGGAGCAGCTGATGTGCTAAGTCATAGAATCATAGAAAATGAGGGTTGGAAGAGACCTCAGGAGGTCACATCTAGCCCAACCCCCTGCTCAAAGCAGGACCAGCCCCAACTACATCATCTCAGCCGAGGCTTTGTCTAGCTGAGTCTTAAAAACCTCCAAGGATGGAGATTCCACCATCTCTCTGGGTAACCTGTTACAGTGCTCTACTACCTTTCTTATGAGAAAATTTTTCTTAATATCTAACCTAAATTTCCCTTGCTGCAACTTGAGACCATTGCTCTTTGTCCTGTCACCTGCCACCACTGAGAACAGTCTAGCTCCATCCTCTTTGGAACCTCCCTTCAGGTAGCTGAAGGCTGCAATTAAATCTCCCCCACCCCAGTTCTCTCCTCCAGATTAAATAAGCCCAGTTCCCTCAGCCTCTCCTCACAAGTCATTTTTATGAGGAGACCATCCCCCTAACCAGTGTTGTTGCCCTCTGCTGGACTCTCTCCAATTTGTCCACATCCTTTCTGAAGCGGGGAGCCTAACACTAAACACAGTACTCCAGATGTGGCCTCACCAGTGCCAAATAGAGGGGAATAATTACTTCTCTGGATCTGCTGGCAACGTTCCTACTAATGCAGCCCAGTATGCCATTAGCCTTCTTCACAATAAGGGTGCACTCTTGGCTCATCTTCAGCTTACTGCAACTCGCAGATGTTTTGAGGGTCCTGGTACCCTGTGAGCTTGCTGCAATTTGCTTGTTCACGCCCCTCAACAACTCCACAGTGACTTTGCATGATGAAGTCCCACAGAGCTCAAAAGGAGTTCTCCACACAGACTACCTGCTGACTCAAGAACAATGCGTGTGCTTCCTTTTCAGGATGGGAAGATGTGCATGTCTTCCCCAAGCCAGGATTCAGCCCTTGGTATCAACCTAATTGTAGTTATCAGAGAGATATGGCCTCTTCTTTCTTAGTCCCCTGGCTAGGGGCTATGATGGCATAGTGAATAAGCAAGGATGGGAGCTTGAGATTTGCTCTAGACCCATGCTGAAGGTAGCTGCCCAATGACCCATCTGTACACAGGTACCTTGTCTTTTGGGCTGTGGAGTCCAAGGCAGCAGGACTTGATGCTGGCCACATCACTCCCTTAAATGCCACTGGCTGCAAAAACAGGCATGCCACAATCATGCCACCTTAACAGGCCATATAGACTCGAGGGAACCTTTTAACCTTTAAGGCCACTTTAACTCTTTGTACAGCTGGAAATGGCTGAAGTTCAAGTCAAATGCATCCCCCTCTTGGTGTAGATCTGTGATGCTCAGCTGTCTTATTGTACAAAGGGCAGGGAGCATCTGCACAAAGGGAAGGTGGTGCCTTCAACCCCTCCGTGCCAGGCACCCTGTGCACTGACCTGCAGGGATTATATAGAGGAAGAGGCATGGAAACTACATGGACCCACAGGCTGACTCCCCAAAGCACACATTCAGACACGTGGCATAGCCTCATATTCCAGCAGAGCATCAAATGCTTAACTCAGCCTGAGAGGAGAAATCTGCAACTGCAAACTACCAAAGTTCCTCTGTGCACAGCCCAGGGCCAAGGTGTGCCAAGATATGCCCATGGTCCAAAAGCTGGCCCTACAGAAGTTAAAGTGCATTTGTTCTCAAGCCCCCCAACCTGAGAAGGAAATAAGAAGCTATGCTTATTGGTACAAGCAGAATTCAAGTGCATCTGAATGTGCAATAAGTAGGGACCTACCAAAATTGTGGTCTCAGGGAAAACGTTAGATCAAGCGTCATCCACTAAAAATGATGGGCTCCACAATTTTGGTGGGCTCACTGAAAAAAAAAAAAAAAAAAAAAAAAGACTAACCAGAAAGCAGAGAAAAGGGTGAGAAGCCCTGCAGTCTTGGAGCACAGGATGGGGGAGCAAATGACAGGCTGAGCCTGTGATATAGGCTCAGTGCAGGCACCAATCTGGGGCTGCTTAGGGAAGCAACAGGGTTTTGGCATCATTTTTTAAGCAGCCAGAGGCATCCTGCTGGAGCATGCTGCAGCCAGAGGAGGATTGAGCAGGATGAATAGTGAGCAAAAATTACCCAAGAGGGCCAAATACATTTCAGTTCTAGACTGTGTAAGACATTATCCTTCAGGGACCTTGCATGCAGATGAAGGCAAATTGTTCTCTACTGCCTGCAACATGTCTCTGGATATGTCAAGGAAAACCAATATAGACTGACACTTAAACTGCTTGCAGACATTAAAAAAAAAAGGCCCTTTACTGGAAGAAGCAGACAAAACATACCAAATGCTGCCAGTTTTCCATGTGTGAACAAGCTTCACCAAAACTATCTCCCTGCAGTGATCGCTTCACATATACAGTCCACAAAGTCTGCATTGGCAGAGTATGAATCCTTCTCTATTGTGGCCAATGGAGCCACCAACCCACAAGATAACTACATGCTGCACATCCTATTTGTACCTGGGAGCCGGACAGACCAGGACCTGCCTGTTTTTCAGAGCCGGTCCACCTCACATCTGTCAATTTTTCTACGCTGGCTCAGGCTGTAGTGAAGGCAGTTGTCAACTATGGCTTAGAATTTAACAAGATCTCAGCATGTCTGTCCAACAATGCCATGTACATATGCAAGGCTTCCTCTGATATGCTTCACGAAATGATGCCCAGAGCAGTTTACGTCACGTGCAACGTGCATATTCTGTCTTTAGTAAGTGACGTCTGGCATATGCAGCTCCCCAATGTGGATAGGGAAGGGACCTCGGAAGATCATCGGGTCCAGCCCCCTACACCAGGCAGGAAAGACAGCTAGAGTCAGGTGACCCCAGAAATGTGACTGCCCAGTCTCCTCTTGAAGATTTCCAAGGTAGGCTATTGCACCACCTCTGGAGGGAGTTTAGTCTGCAGTCTGGACACTAACTAAGAACTTTTTCCTAATGTTGAGCCTGAAACAGTTTTCCAGGAGTTTGTGGCCATTACTCCTGGTTTTCCCCAAGAGTACCCTGGTGAACAGTTGTTCACTGAGCCCTTGATGTACTCCTCAGATGTAGTGGTAAACTGCTACCAAGTCCCCTCTCGGCCTTCTCTTTTTCAGGCTGAAGAGTCTCATGTCCTTCAGCCTTACTTTGTATGGCTTGCCGTGCAAGTGTCTGATCATACGAGTGTCCCTTCTCTGGACTTTATCAAGCATTACCACGTCATTGTTAAAGTGGAACACCCAAAGCTGGATGCAGTACTCCAGCTGTGGTCTTGCCAATGATGATTAGAGCGGAATAATCACTTCCTTGCTTTTGCTGGAGATGCATTGATTGATGCATGCCAAAGTATTATTTGCCCTGCTGGCTACAGCGTTGCACTGCCGGCTCATATTCATACTGTGGTCCATTATTACCTCTAGATCCCTTTCATTCATAGTGCTGGTCAAGTTGGTGTTGCCCAGCCTGTAGGTGTGCAGGAAATTGTTCATCCCCAGGTGGAGCGCTTTACATTTCTCGATGATGAACCTCATCTGGTTCCAACTCACCCAACCAGGCTACAGATACAGGTGGATCTAGACAATCTTCAAGCATGACCATGCTTCCCCATAACTTGGTGTCATCCACGAACGTGGCCAGTCAGCTCTTCACCCCCACATCCAAATCATTAATAAAGGTGTTAAACAGTACTGGACCAAGCAACGACCCCTGTGGGACACCACTGGCCACTTCTCGCCAAGACGACACACATTCATTAGGACTATCTGGGTCCTACCCCACAGCCAACTTCATACCCACGTAAATTTCTTGCAGCTAAGCCCACAATCCTCCAATTTTCTTGTGAGAACATTGTGGGACACCAGATCAAAGGCTTTTTGGAAGTCAAGGTATATGATGTCAATCTCGTCTCTCTTATCTTAATTTCATAAGCCATTTCAGTTTAGAATTTAACAGAATGTTTAGACTGCTTAGCTTAATCAGGGTAATTGCGCCAGTTTGGGGCCACCTGCCAATCTGCAGTAAGAGGCAGGACTGCTGAGGCCCCTCGGCCAATCAGAGGCATGGGGGGGCCGTTATTTGTGATAAGCCCACAAAAATAGGCACCATGATCAGCCTGTGAAATTGTCCATCAGCCACCTCAATTTAGGTTAGTCCCTAGCAATAAGCTTGTGCTTGTCCTACAAGAACTTACAATGCAGCAAAATCAGTGAATGGAAATAATTTTCTTCAATGCTATACATACCTTTTTTCTGAAGGAAGATGGCTGTCACTATCAATGTTATCAATACTGCCACGAAGAAAAGAAGTGCTATGAAGCCATTTCTCCCTCTTGGCTGAATTAGATTTACTTCAAAGCAAAAAAGAAAAAAAAAAAGAAAGAAAAAGAAAAAATGTGCTGAAAGGCAACATTTTCAATCTGCTGTACATGGGTAAAAAAGGGTTAATTTGAAGCTATGAAGAGACCAAATTCAGTCACAGATGTATTCACACAAGCTTCAGTGGAGTTACATCAGGGATGACTCCAGCCTAATGACTGCACCTGACACTGTCAAGCTTGAGAGAGGACAAGGCTGCGATTTTCCCACACCAGGTTCCAGCTGGCTGCCACCCTATGTCTATGTAATGGAATTGCCAGTGAACAATTCTACATGCATCAGAGGAAAGGGCAAGAATCTCCAGACTAGAAAGTCTTGGAGTAACCTGCTCCAGGGGGGAATTTATTGTTTGATTACAGTTAATGGTTGGCTTACGCTCCTAGAATATGAAGGGTCAGGTTCCATCTGCAAGGTTGATTGGATCTAATAAAGGTGTAGATTTTTCTACAAGTGTTTCTCAAACATTGGCCTCACCCATGTTCCAGGGCAACAAGTTCTGGAGGTTACTGAAAGCAATTTACTGATGCAGTGAGAAGAAAGGAAAGAAATAACTTCCATTCCTTCTTCTAAATCAAGTCAGTGGCAACTCCATTACATGACTGCTTGGTGGCCTATACAAAATGATCTGATAGCTTCGGTCTGGTTCTGAGGGGCCAGGTCTTCACAATGCAGTGAGCATTAACAAGCTAACAAGGGGGCTGGAAGCTTCAGCAGAGGTCAAGTTTTACTCTGTCCAAGGAAGGGAGACAGCAGTCCTCTCCTTTCTCGTAGAAGCCCATTCCACATCCTAGCTAAAAAGCAGACCCTGCTGATCTCCCTGCAGCCTATATTCTGAGGCAGGCATCCAGCATTTATTAGCTTTCTATTCCCTCTTAACATTAGAAGCACCTGATAACAATGACTATGGCTACTTACTGACATTAATCCCCTCTGCCCCCTAACCCCCCCAAGGGTGCTTTACTTTAAACTCCATTCACCCCTACATCGTGCCCAGCACATGCCCATAAGATGCATCACTTTAGCTGGACCCAGCATACCCAATGACTACATAGATCAGGAGCTTCAGCAAAGGTTTTTTTGGCACTTTTATCTAATAGCTGATTGCATCAGCTTTATATAAATGCACCAAAAAGCCCGGCTGAAGCGCCTGATCTATACATACGCTGCCGAGCCAAGTTGAATTAACGTGCGGCTTCTTCTGGTAAAATGCCTTTTTTCCCCCTCCCATGTCTGTCTATGCTCCAATATTAACGGCATGAAAAGCGAGTCAGAACCAACACTTAATTTGCAAACTCATTCCCCACTCTTCTCTTAGGTTATATCTATACCGCATGGAGCAGCACCATGCAGAGACACCTGAGCTAGTTCTTCACGTGCTAGATCCAGAACCAGAGGCAGGATAGCCACACTGCCTCGTTCTCTGCCAACGTTACTAAGAAGCAGGGGTAACTAACTCAAAAGCAGTGCTGCACTCCTACAGTGATAGTGCTGCCTCACGCTGTGTACATTGCAGCGTGCCAGCTAGCATTCACAGTAAGGCCCAAATATCTCCACCCTGCACTGCATCAGGCCGTATAGTGATACCTTTTATGTTACAGACATCATCTTACACATACACTTACCTTCGGGGCACACATCCAGAGAGAGTGAACCATTGATACCTGCACCGGAAACCTTGATAATGCAATAAATTTTCTGGGAACGGTCTGCAGTCAGTGGAAGCTCAGCAGTATTATTTTGCCCAATCAATTCGTCCATGTTACTATAATGCCAAGAATACGTAAGTTCTTTGGAGATATCTGTGTGGCAAAATATGTGTAGCTTATTTCCAACAACTGTGCAATTTAAATCAGGTGGCAAAAGAGGACCTAGGAGGGAAGAGAAAAAAAGAAATTCCATGCTAGTTTGATTGCATACTGTTTGCGCTCCAAAAGGACTGCACATCTAACATTAAAACATCACATAGAGGATATCTAGTCTAGGAAGCAAGCAGCAACAACAACATTTATAATTCCATAGCACACAAAAAAACTGGAGTACTTGGAATAAATAGGGGTCTTCTTTCAGCAGG
>NW_005842427.1:1296114-1303622 GCF_000455745.1 Alligator sinensis
CACCCAATATGGCGCTCCCCCTCTTCGGGGCTCGCCGCTGGGGCTCCGGGGTCTGTTCCCCGCCCGCAACCCACTGGTTGCGCTCAGAGGCCCCACACCTCTGGGGTCCCTGTGAGGCCTCCTCCAACCCCTACAGCCTCACCCAAGCCTCCGGTGTAAGTGACGCCCTTGCTGGCATCTGCTGCGCCTGTCCTAGGCTCCTCACCCAAAATGGCACTCCCCCTCTTCGGGGCTCGCCGCATACAACCCGGGGTCTGTTCCCCGCCCGCAACCTACTGGTTGCGCTCAGGGGCCCCACACCTCTGGGGCCCCTATGAGGCCTCCTCCAACCCCTACAGCCTCACCCAAGCCTCCGGTGTAATATGCAAGCCTGAACATAAACTAGAGCCTCCTGGCTAAACCATAGTGCCCCATCCTCTCAGGGCTATAGTGAGCTGTACTTGCAAGTCAGGCCTCTTGCTACATCTCAGCCGAGGGAGCTCCTGCCTCTCCGGCTGCTGGCAGGAAACTGCCAGCCTGGTCTTAGCCCTTGGCTTTATAAAGGCCAGGCCCCGCCTCCTACAGGCAGCTGGCTCCCCTTAGCTGCCCCGGCAACCCGCAGCTGGGCTCGTTACCCTGGCGACACTCAGCTGGGCTCGTTATGACCTGCCAGGGCTCGCTCTCCCTGGCAGTTTCTACTCCCTAGGAGCAGAGCTCCGAGGTGCTCTGCGACACACTGCTTTTTTACCTCATGACAGGACCAGCCCTACAAATATTCCCAGCCTGAGGACCACCCAATGCCCCTGTCCTCAATCACTAGCAAACTGCAAAAATCAAAGTAAAATAAGAATGCAAAATTGTATTTTAATCAAAATTGTGCTGTATGAAAATAACAACTATATTTCATTAAGTTTTGGGTAAAAGTATTTGCTGTTGCCAAGTGAGCCATTCATTTTCTGGCCCCAAAATTTTCTTTCTGTGGATCATTTTCTCTAGAGGGCAAATTTAAACTTTTTACTAGTGACAAAATAGACCTATGTCAGGGGGAACACCACCCCCCCAGCAAAATATGGTACCCAACTGTTTTAAGTGAAAACTTGCAGAACCCTGTAGGTTTTTCAGACAATGGTCAAATACAGCACAGCATAAGCATGAGCATGAACATAAATGAATGTGAGATGTTGCTGCCTGGGGGCAGAGTTCCCGAAGAAGATATGGCTAAGTGCAGACAGTCAAAAAGCCAGAGGCTGTATCGGTTCAGTCTTTGCAAGTTAATTTAAACTGTGTAGACTGAACCAATAAGCAAGTGAGCAGACATTAACTTTTGATTCCAGAAATGCAGCCACATGTCTACGGTGGCTCAGGTCAGAAGCTGAAGGGTGCTAGAGCATGCCTCCCTGCTTGGCCGGAACAGACAGCCTGGACCAAGGCTAGCCACCCTGCAAGCGACTGTCTTGTCAGGTCTCCAATTCATGCTGGAGGGCTGTCTTCATCATGTCTCTAATCCAACCTTTCTATATGGGCTACTCCCAATATTCTGCACAGGTCACTGCTTCTGGTGTTGGAGTTGCTAGATATTGTGGGGTGCATTGTGGTGCTACAGGGCATCTCAGGAGATGATCCATGGTTTGCTTCTCCTGATAAACACATTGGTCGGTTGCAGCTGGGGGACTGTGAGTTAACTTAAATCTGGAGGGGATCTGGGACAAAAGTTCAATAAACCAACTTAACCTAAATCAAATAAGTCTGATACCACATCCATCCAGGTGTATTTTAAACCAGTTTCAGCCATTTTGAAAATGGTTTATGTGCATTGAACTTCTGTTGTGTTACAGAGCTGAACCAGTTTCTAATCACTTATACCGGTTTATGTGTCGTGTCTGTCCCTCGTCTAAGAGATCTACTGCTGCTATCAGCTAAAACATCTTTTCTTTTGTGTCACTGACAGAGACTTGAGGTTTTGGAGCTTAAGGATTTTTAGATTATTTAGTACAGTGATTTTCAATCAAACCCTGCGGTGCCTTTGAGATCCTTTCAGGGGTGCCATCAGGTGCCACATACTGTGCAAACAGTTCATAAGAAAAACTCAAGAGGTTTCAAGTAGGAATTCACAGTGTCAAAAACATTCTGACCTGTTGTGGTCTGAGTTCTTTGCAAGGGAAAAACTGCTCTATTATTTTTTGGTTGTGAAAGAAAGAGTGAAATCTAACATCTGGCATTTTCCAAGAGATCCCTTGAGTCTAAAAAAGGTTGAGAACCACTGATATAGTAACAGAGGCAGGGCCTTATCTCAGTTACGCTATTTTAAATTCAGAGAAACTCAGTCTACTTCAGTTGAGTTACTACACAGTTTCACTAATGTTTTGAGGTTAGGTACAGCCATGACACTTTTACCAGTATAAGAGATTGGAAATTGGTCTATACCCATAACAGGACAGAAGTGTGGTGCACAAACTGGTTTAAAAATGACAGAATCCAGTCTATATTTGAGCCCCTCCTACCAAAGGGCAATTGCGTGTTCTGTTTGCTATACATCTAGACCATGCTGCTTACAGAAAACCACTTAGCTTAGATTGATTCCACCTCAGACTTTTTGAATGTCTGTACCTAGCCTCAGAATACAACCTGGCCCAATTTTTATATCATTCAGAGCACAAGGATTTAGGATTTAGAACAATGGCATGATCACCACCAACTGACAGTACAATGGCAAGAATCAGTTGGGTTATGAGAGCCAACCAATCCTCAAGACTTAAAAAAAAACCCCCAAAAACCCATTCTTCTCCTCTATAGGCATTATACACATGGAGGATAAAGAGCACTTCATGAACAGGGACTGCTCAGACCCATAAAGCTGATGCACTCTTTCAGAGCAATTTTCAGGCAAAGGAAGTCACTAAAGGTGGGAATTCAAATGGAGCAAGTTACATAGAGACTGCCAGACCTGTTGCTGCTATTGCAAGGCTGTGTGTATAGAGTTAACAATAAGTCAGCAGCCAAGAAAACCAACGGCTCTTTGCAAGATAAACACAGAGAAATTACTTTCACTTTCTCAGTGTCACCCTAGGGCTACTGGCACACGCTCCCTCACTCAAAACTCAACTTGGTGCGGAAGTCCAAACACCCAGTGCAAAGGCCACCCATTTGTAGAAGGCAGGAGCTGGCTGTGAGAAACAGGTTCCTTTATTTTTCTTAATAAAATTGTGACAATTTGAAAAACTAGAACTAAGTATTACAATCAAGTTGGAATGTGCTGCATAAGGTGAAGCAAGTTACATATCTGGCAACAGGCAGAATGAGGACCAAGGGGCTTGTGGCCCTTTTGCGATGTGAGTTAGTGTGTAGGTATGTGTGTCCAGTGGTGGGGGGGTACTCTTACATAAGCCTTGTCGCACACTCCTTAGTTGCTTTTCCTGCTGCACTTCTGCCTCCCAGCCCTTGTCTTTGCAAGATACCCTGCACCCCTCTGGCTCCACCACAGTCCACTGACCATAACTTGCTGCCTCTTACACATTCCCTCTGAATATGGCCCATAAACTTGCCTTTGGGAAGGATGCAGCATCACACATTAATAAAGGGTCATCTCTTCCTCCAGGCCAGAAACCACTGCCAATGAAACCAAAACCCCACTGGGTCCACAAGAGCTGCTTTTCAGTAGCATTTCTTTTCTCTTTTTTGAGGGGTGGGAAGGGGTGGATACTTAAGAAAAAGCCAATGTTTGAATTCAGACATGGTCCATACAGGGATGGCTTTGTATCAGAAAATGCTGTGCCCTATTTATGGTACGTTTTAAACTAAACCCCCCACCATTGTGTACTGAATATAAGGTATTTGTTTTCTTTTTAGTAACAGTTGCCAGGACCCATTTCAACATAAAAACAAGAATCCTCTGAAGGTCATGGAGTGGCTAGTTTAGATTATTCCATGGATTTGGATTTCAGAAGATTTTTTGCAACAGAAAGGTTTTTTTTCCTCAAGCTTTTCAGCCTTCCTTGTTTCATTTTAGAAAGACAGGACAGATGGACAAACAATGGAACAAACTACAAGGAGATCGAGTACTTTCTCTATCTCTTGAGGTCTTTGAATTTAAAACAGGTGCCTCTCTGTAAGACAGAAGGAAGGTCCATCAGGCCAGCATGCTTAAGGCACACTATTTTCTTTGCCAATTGCATACAAGGGAATGGTATGGCCAGCATCACATTTAGTTGCATTTGACACCCAAGCTCCAAAGAGCAGGTCTTCCATTGACAGCTGGGATACAACTGGGGACAGCGTTGGGCATGAGCCCAAAGCAGGGCTTGAACTCACACCTCTGGAGCAATGGCAAAACATCTTAAGAGTTCTGACACTGCAGTCCTTCTGAACGATATACATCAGTCAAAAAACAAATGATATGGTTCAATCAAGAAGTAAGCAGCTGAAAGCTAATAGTCTCCAGTAGGGAGGAGTAGGACTAGGTGAGCAAAGTTACTTCTGGCCTTGAACTCCAGGCATCTATTTACAAATACAGGGAAATTAAGGGTTAAATTTCCAAAAGCAGCCTCCATTTTGGTTGACTCCACTTGTTGGTGGGGCTGGCTTATGGTGCTTCAAGGGTCCAACTGTCAGCTGGGCCAAGCATTTATGGTTTCCAAAGGAGATGGTGGATGCTGTAGCACCCAAAGACCTTTGGGCCTAATTCTACATGGCACAAGTGCAGCACAGAACTACTCCATCTAGTTCTGAGCAAGCTGGCCTGAGGACCAGAAGTATAGCTGCCTTAGTGGACCTTTGGTTGGGCTAACTAGAAAAGTTGAGAGACAGAGTATATAAGTCCAGGTGGAGAATCACACTTAAGAGCTCTGTGGGTCCTTGGATCCAAACAACCCAGTTCAGAGCTAGCGTAGGTAGTTCCACAGGACACTAGATTGTGCCATGTAGACATACCATAAAAATCAAGTCATAGGCATCCAGAGGGGCACCCAAAAATTAAGGCAAGTAAAATTAGAGGCCAGTTTAAAAAATCTGGGCCTCTGCAACATGTTAACAATAGCACAGTGACTAACAGCAGAGCTAGGACCAGTCACTTGAGCTCTTGCTCCACTCTGAAGTTCCAGCCATGAGACCCTCCCTCACCCTTTCAACAAATGAGTGATACTTTCTCTCTCTCTCTCTCCTGCCCCAACCAACAGATCAATACATGCTTTTTCCCCCTTATTAAACCAAAAAAAAGGAAAAAAGAAGTTAATCACTGAAAATTGCTCCTCAGCTACTTACCTGTTACACTAAAATCAAAACGACATCTCTGGATCTTGCCGCTGCTGCTGCTGTCACCATCTTCGGCCAAGATCTCCACCTCATACGTTCCAGCATCACCATCTTGTGCCCTTTGGATGGTTAAACTGCCAGACAATGAGTCAAGCCTTGCTCTACCACTCATGAAGGAACCATAATATTGGACTACCTGTCCACTCCATTCAGCCACTTTGTTGCTCTCCTTCTTCCATGTAATTTCTTTTATCTTTCCTTCAAATGTTGGTGAAAAAACATTCCTGGTTCCTAGAAAGCCAGATACCTTGACCTGACACTGGGCAAATCCTATGGAAAGCGGAAAAAAAAAAGTCATTCGCCTGCTGTTATCCAAGCTATTGTTCGTGTGACCCTGTATTGTTTACATAGGATATTATCTAAATATCGCAGGCTAAAAGAACATTGCTAGGCTGTACAGACAAGCATTCTATAATTAGGAAGCGCCAAAATCAAGCTTGTATCAGGGTAGCAAATTAAGGTCACATGGCATATGTAGCATGAGGCAGCCCCTGTCTTCCAGTCCCAGTCTGCTTCCCCTAAGCAGGCTCCTTGCCCTAATCTACTCCCCCATTCTACAGCTGCATTTAAATCAGATAGCCTGCTCCTCTCCGGCTGGTGTCCAAGCAACATAGAGGGACACTGCTATGGGCTCAGATGCTCCACATCATCCCACAGTAGCAACTGCAAGGGAAGTCCTGCTCAATCCCTACCTGGACCCTGTTCATTGCAGATTGAATCTTCCAATTATTTTAGCAGCAAATCTCTAATAGGTCTCAATGAAGCAGTTGGGAACAAGACTTTTCCAAAGGCTTATCACCTGGCCATATTTGGACAACTTTTCGCGAGGACAATGATAAAAGTACAGCTGCTGTCAAATTTCACGTGCATGTCCCACTTCATGGACATACTAGAATTTGCCCAAAAAAACCTGCAGTGATCTTTTCTAAACATAGGCAAAACAATGCGTTTTTCACAAGCCTCTTTCTCAGAAACAACCAATCCATCTTTGGCTCTCCCTTCCATGCCAGAAAGAAAAATTTGGAGGCAGACAACAAGTACAACGTAAAATTTTGTACCAAATGGGCACAGAAGTGGATAGCCGTTATAGTCTAAAGTCAGGCAGAAAGCAGGGCAGGGTGACACCTTAGAAACTAACTCATTCAGAAAGGCATGAACTTTCATAAGCAACACCCTATTGAGTTAAATGCTGACCATACCTAATGGTTAAAGCCCGACAAAGCAGTAACTAATTGAAACAGAGGTTTTAACACTAAAAATGTCAGGTAAAGATATTAGTGCTACCTATAATCATATATTAAATACATATGTATAACCGTAAATACACACATATCCAAACAAACTGTCATGTGCAGAAATATATTTCAACCAAAACAAAGATGAAACAATGGAGAGAAGCTGAAAATTGCATAACACAGATGCGCAAGAGACAGCAGAGCTTGATGCCATCTGATACAAAAGAGGTCCTGTATGACATGTGTTAGCCATTCTTTGCCACTTGCAGGGGCATAAATTCATAGATTTCATAGATTTCATAGACATTAGGGCTGGAAGGGACCTCGGAAGATCATCGAGTCCAGGCCCCTGACCAAAGGGCAGGAAGTCAGCTGGGGTCATAGGATCCCAGCAAGATAAGCATCCAGTTTCATCTTGAAGGTGTTCAATGAAGGCGCTTGAACCACCTCCGGTGGCAGGCTGTTCCAGACCTTGGGGGCTCGGACAGTAAAGAAATTCTTCCTTATGTCCAGCCTGAAACGATCTTGAAGTAGTTTGTGACCATTCGACCTCGTCATCCCTTGGGGCGCTCTGGTGAACAAACGTTCCCCCAGATACTGGTGGTCACCCCTGATAAACTTGTAGGTAGCCATCAGATCACCCCTGAGCCTGCGCTTTTCCAGGCTAAAGAGCCCCAGGGCTCTCAGCCTGTCATCGTAGGGTCTGCTTCCCTGACCTCTGATCATGCGCGTGGCTCTTCTCTGGACTCTCTCAAGCTTCTCCACATCCTTTTTGAATTGTGGAGCCCAAAACTGGACACAGTACTCCAGCTGCGGCCTCACTAAGGCCGAGTACAGTGGGAGAATGACGTCCCAGGATTTGCTTGAGAAGCATCTATGGATACAAGCCAGCGTTTTGGTCGCTTTACTAGCCGCCGCATCGCATTGCAGGCTCATGTTCATCTTGTGGTCAAAGATGACCCCCAAGTCTCTTTCTTCCATAGTGCT
>NW_005842427.1:1306629-1314210 GCF_000455745.1 Alligator sinensis
ACCCGGCCCACAGGGCCTGAAAAGGGGACAGGCAGCCCCCGCAGCCGAGAGCCACGGGCTCCGTCTGCGTGGAGCCCGGAACCAGGGGCTCCGTCTGGGCGGCGGCATCTGAGGTGCCAGAGGGGGGGGCTGCGGATCCCGCGGGGACCCTCGGGGTGCGGCGCATGCCCATCCGTGTCATGCCTCTGGTAGGCTGTCTACCCTGGGGGGTGCACAGGCAGGGTCCTGGGCCCTCCTGTGCACCCTCCCGCGCGAACTCCGCGCTAACTCACGCGCCAGCAGAGACGCGTGCCTGTTTGTGCAGCCTGTTCGCGTGGCTCCGGTCGCGTGGCTCCCTGGGGGGCTGGGCGAAGTAGGAGCCTGGGTGGGGTGAGACCCATCCCAGCTCCCACTCAGCTGTCTCCTCCCACTCTCTAAGAGTTAACCCCCTCCCACCACAGGCCCTGCTTACCTCTGGCTGTGCTGCTGCTGGAGGGTTTCTGGGGGGCTTCAGGGGAGTGGGGGCGCATCGAGCTTTCACCCGCGCGTCTCTCACCACTTCCGAGCCTAACTGGGCTTTTTCCCGGTCGGCGGGCCCTTTTAAACTGTGCGCATGCACAGTGGGCCTGCCGTTGAGAAAGCTGCTCTCAGGGCAATAAGGGGGCCCTGCCCGGGATTTGGGGGACCCTGCCCTAAAACAAATAGGGTTTGTACAGTTGGCAAACCCTGCGGGACAGCAGGGTGGGGTGTGGTTGCAAGAGTCAGGGTGGGGAGGGCAGTTCTGAGAGCAGGGGCAGGGGAGGCACAAGAGTCTTACCCCACAGTCCCCAGTGACTGCTGCTGCTGCCTCATGTTCTGCCCACCCCGTCTCTTGCTTAAAGCAGCACATGGGCTGCTCTTGCTCCCACGGTACAGACACTGTGGAGGACGGGGGACAATTTTGGCATTCCAAGTTGGTGCCCAGGCTGGTACCCCTGTCACCCACCCCTAGTTATGCTACTAGCCACTTGGATACAGCAGGCTCAGGAAGAAGGCAGGCAAGAGGGCCATGGAAGTCACGCTGCCTCTTCCCTCTGGCAGAGAGATACTAAAGCTCCACCCAAAGCTCCCCCATTCCTGCAAACGCTTCCACAGCTGCTTAGGTTTTAAACACAAGAGCAATCATATGGGACCCACATGCAGATTCCTTTCCAGGTGCATATCCAGGCTCTCACACCACCACTTTCCCCCAAGTAGAAGCATATTCAATTATACACAAACCTTTTTGTTCACTTCTCCTGACTTATATTTTCAGTGAAGAACAATCCCTACCCAAGCCCTCAGCAATAGCTACATGCAAACTGCTTCCTCCTGCTTCCTATGACTGTCAGTCTCAAAGCTAGGATCATAAGAATGCCGCACTGACATATATAGAAGTATTGGTGTGTACTTGCATACATTTACAAAATCCAACTCCTAAGGGTATTAAGGTGTTTCATCCTGTTCCACTGAAGCTTTGCTATTGACTTTGATGGTGGAAGAGCAAGTCCAAAATAAAGTGAAGCAGTGTTTTTTTAAGATTCTTCAGAGGCAAACAGGACAGTTTCCTTTTCACCAGTGGTCATGGTCGGAAAAAGCGACACTGCAAAAACAGCAGTGAAGAATCCTACTCTTGACCTCCACCCCCACCCATCCCAGCTTCATTTTCAAGTAAATAAATTATCTTTTCCTAACTGACTTCAAGAATCTTCAAATCTGCAAATCATCCTGTGCTCCTCTTGCTTCTCACGCTACCAGCCATAATGAGTTTCAGGTGTGGAAGCACAGATTTCATTGTTTGTAAACCACAGCAGATGTCACAAACAAGGTGCACACTGCAGGAATATAGGCAGCAAAAAGGTGCCCTTTCTAAAAATGTGTACACATACCAGCACAGATCAAATCCATCTAATCCATGATCATGTCTCTTAGCTGGACCAGATCAGAACAACAGTTCTTCTAAACTGGCTACCTTCCTGCTATCCCAAAACACAATCAGTGGCTCATTTGACTTGATATCCTGGTTTCCTTCCAAGCAGAAGCAGACATGGTCCAACCACATTTGAAAATGAGATGGGGCAAGGGAAAAGAAGATAACAGCAGTATATATATAATGCCTTGAAAGGTGTAAAAAATTAAGTAGGGATTCACTATTTATTAACTCTCACAGCAGTACGCAACTGTTGGCTCAGAAGCTCTTTTCCTGCTTTGCCAGTGCTTCAAGTTCGACATTGTTCTAAAAAAAGCCATTGGGCCTCCTTATCTCGGGAGTTTTGTGTTGCAATTTTGATAAAGTTGCCTGCCATGTGTTTTTTTTTAGGTCTAATAACTTAGGAGGTGTTCAGCCCAGTCACAGACCCCTTCAAACTCCCTGCGAATTCACTGGAGACTAGCGAATTTCCTTCCGTTATGAGATTCTGGGGCTCCGCCACTCCTTACACCTCAGCATTACACCACCTTGATGTTTAGTGTCTTGTCTAAGTCATCTGCTTATCTAAGTCATCACAATCCTGTTCTCTTCAGATTCTTCAGACCCAATACCTATCACACTCCACTGCCCTGCCTCCCTTCGGCATGTCCAGTGTCCCAGATTTTTTACTATTGCATCTCAGCCATATCTAAATTGCACATAGCCTTATCCATATTGCACTTTCCCATTGAATCTTGAAGTATAACAAACTATAATCTAACTCCTAACTTATAAGGCACAGCTGTGCCATTTTATCTAGCTGAGTGCTAGTGGCAATGTAAAGTACTTGGTACTGAAACCTAAAGAGCTTGGCAGGCAAGGGTTAATTCCTATCAGGTTTCTTTAGCTAGAAATGGCTGCCCTGCTGCTCCTCTCTATTTACTGTCTGATAACAAGCTTTAGGAAGCAGATTCTTGCTCTTCTGTTAATTCTGTACACTCCCTCCTGCTCTGGAACGCTCTCACCAGATCTGTGGGGCCATGGGGAGACTCCTGCTCTGACTCCCTTTGGGCTCTGTACCAGTCCCACACCCCTCCACTGCAACTGGATCCACTGAGTGTCCTGATAGCTCCGTGTCTCTCTCTCACTCTCGGTAAACTTTTCTTTAGCCCATTCTTGCCTTCTTCCCTTTCACATGGACGTATAATGAACCGATTACGAAGGAGGTTTAAAACAAACAAACAAAAAAGTCTTTTTTTTCCCCCATGCAGCAGGGGAACTCATTGCCACAATGTTGTGGAGGCTGATCAATTAACTGGGTTCAAGAGGAGATTGGATAAATTAATTCCAGACAGTTACATCTGCAGGTATTGAACATAATAGGTGTGCAACCTCCAAATTAGCACTTCCCAGGTTTCTAAATGATGAAAGCTGGAAGGGGAAGGGGAAGAGGAAGGGGAAGGGGGGGAGCAGGAAAAAGATAATTCTGGATACACCCTGCACAAATACTTTTCCTTTTAGCATGTGTGCTCTACCACTGTGAGATACAAACCTACTTGTTATACGTTGACAGTGGGCCTACACCTCCTGGGAAATAGAAGCCCCCTCTAAATGGTACAAGGGGGGCCGCTGAACAAACAATTTTGTGGGACTAATCATGAGAAAACAGGAGCACAGATTATAGGTTAATAGCTAGGGTGCCAAAAGAGGCTTAACACAAAACTCTAGCTAGTTCACACCACCTCTTGAATGTATCCAAGGAGCCTATGGACACGCCCAGTGAAACTCTATGTGTATGGACAAGTGAAAGGAAGACAATCTGGCAGTAGCCCGGGGTTTCCCCCAGCCACCACTGCCTTCCTCGTCTGAGAGGCAGAGAGTTGACCAGGGCCAAGAAGAGGCGATCAGAAGGTTCTGCCGTTTGGTGGGGCTACAGATGGGATGCCTGCGAGATACTAGTCTATTTGTTACACAGAAGCAACGAGCCAACGCTCACCAGAAAACTAAAAGCTTCCCTCAGTGGTTAAAGGGAGGCTACTGACTGCACATCAGTTGAATCCTTGAGATAAAAACAGAAAAAGAAAAAAAACAGGGAAGGGAGTGAAGGACAAAGGTTAATAATTAGGGCTCCAAGGGCAGACACCAGGGAATGAACACTGGCTAGTGCCCACTGCCCCTCAAAAGGTACCCAAGGAGCCTGTGGACACCACTCAATGAAACTGCCCGGAGACATGCATGGAGGAGTGACAGGAAAACAGCCCCTGGTCTTATAGATGGACAACTTGGCCTTGGCCAGAGCCAGGAAGAGGATGACCAGAAGATCTCAGGACTTGGTAGGGCTATGGATGGGATGCCTGTGAGCTACTGGATAACGGGCTGTGATTTGACCCAGCATGGCATTTCTGATCTTCTTAACAGGACCAGGGATCTGAGCTATTCTAGTTCTCTGGTGTTCAGAGGGAAGTTTACTCCTATTTCTCACCCTTCTCCCTGTAGTCTTGCACCTCAAACCTCCTCTGAACCCTAAGCCACGCACCCATGGCCTGGCTTCTGTGGAAACGAGGAATGGGAAACAATACTCCTCATTTCCACACCCTCAAAGAGAGCTCTATAAGTAGGGGGCTCTCAAGAGAGCAGTCTGTCACTGTCCTGAATAATTTTTGCCCTAAATTCACTTGTTACCTCTTCTCCTTCTAAACCATTCAAATGAGAGGGAAAGGCTGAGCTGAAAGCATGACAAAGTCCCAAGGTTTACAGCTTGGGAGAGCTCAGCTGCCCTCAGAGCTGTCTCTTCTCCCTGATCAGCAAATCAAAGACAAAGCCGGAGAGTCTGAATGGGGATCGGCAGAAGGAGCTTCCTGGGCTCTCATACTTTCCTGCCAATGACTGAAGGAACAAAAAGATCAAGATTAGGGAACAGAAGAGACCTTCATTCATTTCCTATCCATCACAAGGGACATGCCACCTCAGTCTCTCAACTGGGTCATATATAGGTGGGGACAGAAGGGACAACTGCCCCCATTACTTCAAGGAGACTACCAAAGAGCAAAGGATGCATTCCACAGGTCAGGCTCCAGTGACAGTGCGATCCCTGGACAATATACGGGAAGCAGTAGGGTGACCCCGATTGGGCACACCCCACTGAGGCAGGGCAGCTGTCCCCATGAGGGATGAAGTATTCCACTGCATGATGTTGGCCCACCCCTGTATCTAAGCAGCCAGTGTGGCGACCTTCCACAGCCTCTTCACCCCACTACTAGTGAGAGAAGGGACAACTCCCTCTTGTCACCTGCCAGATCCCTTTTCAGAGAGAATCTATATACAATGCAAAGTTGCTGCACTGAAGTCTTTTGAAATCTCCAGCTTCTGGCAGACAAGTAATTGCATCAAACATTTCAGAACAATTTGTAGAATTGAATCTTGCCCTTGTACTTCTTGTTTGTGTTAATACAGGGAGGAGGGGAGAACTGAGGGCAAGAAAAGAAATGTAGCCAAAGTGGGTTCCTACCCCTCGCCTTGAGAAGACAGACTAGCTGTAGCTCATAAGGATTTAATTTTCCTCCATTAAAATCGAATCCTTATGAGCTACAGCTAGTCTGTCTTCTCAAGGCGAGGGGTAGGAACCCACTTTGGCTACATTTCTTTTCTTGTCCTCAGTTCTCCCCTTCTCCCTTGCCCTTACCATGTCCCATCACCACAAGATAATATGGTGATTCAGCACTGCATTAAGATCTTTGATCACAGCCACTCAAAATCCCCATTCCTTCTTAGCTCTGTCAACCCACTGTTCAAAGGAGTCATTGAAGCGCATCTTTTATCCCTCACAGCCCCTCAAACAGCCAAAAATAAAACAAAAATGTGATTTTTTTAAAGAAAAGGGTACTACCAGGATGTATCACCACATCACATTTCACTGTCACACTTTTGTTGCATGTCCTGCTTCCTCCATTATTCTCCTCCCCTCAAACCAGGCTTCTTCCTCCTACCCAGTTTCGATTCTAACCTGCTCACAAGAAGACCTGCACTTCCAATGTTAAGTTTCACACAGACAAGTCTTAATAATTATGCAAAGTTAAGAAGCAACACAATATTGCCTTCCTTATTAAGAACTCAGATAGGCTAGAGATAACCTTGTGCCCTTGTCCCAGCTGGATGAGTGCGACTCTCCACCTACCAGTAGTAGATACTTTAATTTTCCATTCTACATCTAAAGCTAAAGCAGGGGCCTCCATCTCCTTTAGTCCCATGGCCCAGATGACTCACTGCTGTGTGGATACCTTTAAGAGTGTTATATATACCTTGTTACGTTTGACCAGGATTGCAGGAGGGAACAGCAGAACTGTAGGCAAGGTACTGCTCTTGGAATAAACACGCTTTATTGTTCTATAAGCGTAACTCCTTGGTCTTTTGAGAAAAACACATGGTACCAGGAGTGGGCTGCAAAGAAAGACAAAAAAAGGAGCATCTCAGAATTCCAGAGGAGTTAAAGCTGCCCAGCAATGCAGCAGAAAACTGGCAGAAATTTAAGGAGAGCTTCACCATATCTATGACGGAGGAGAGAAGGAAGATTCAGTCAAGGTAGCTATTTTTTTTAAATACAGCAGGTCTAGAAGCTCTGCCTCTTTATAAGAGCCTACAACTATCAGAAGCAGAACAGAAAAGCTATGGCACAGTAATAAAAAAAGTTTGATGAATATTGTATACCCAAACAAAATGAAACCTTTGAACAGTATACTTTCCACATGAGACAGCAGAAAGAACGTGAGGCAATAAAGGAGCTTGACAAAGACCTCAGACTAAAGTCAGTTATCCGAGACCACGTAGTCTTGGGTATATAAGGGATACAAGCCTCAGGAAAAGACTGCTAGAGGATCCTGAGCTTAACAGAGGATCCTGAGCTTAATTTGGGAAAGGAAGTTAGAATCTGCCAAGTGGCTGAGATAACAAATGCCAGGCTGCAGAAGCTGGAGGAAAAAACAGAACACGCTGAACTAGACATCGTTACAAGACTGCAGAAACCTAAGGCAACACACAACCAATACAGAAAGGAGAACCTCACTATGAAGCAACCAAGTGGAGGCCAAAGAGAATTGGTTGAAAAAACAAAGATGCTGTGGCGGTTACCACAAACCCTGCATTTGGTAAGCACTGCAACAGAGGCAAAAGATTCAATTTATTTTACAAGAGCTTTTAGAAAGGAGCAGGATGCACCACACAAGAAACAGTAGGTGCATGCTCTATGCAATGAGGAAACAGAAGAATTTCTCATTCCTCATTGGCACAATGCAAGAAGTTAATTCTTTTGAGGATTAATCAATCACCCTGGATACCAACGGACTAATGGTAACTGTTAAATTAGATTCAGGGGCACGGGTCAATGTAATACCAGAATACATTATTCAAAAAACTGAAAACTAAACTGGTGTACTATGAATATGAAAGTAAGACTTCGAACATACAATGGGAACATGATTGCAACCAAGAATGTTTGTGCACTGCATGTTAGACACAGGGGTAATATAATACTAATTCAGTTTGTAACAGTCCCAGGAAAGCTAGTGCAAATTACTGGGTTGCAAATGTGTAAAACTTTAGGTTCAATTAAGAGAATGGATGCCACTGAGGAACTAGAAAGCAGGAACATAGAAGAAGAGTTTTATGATGTGTTTCAAGGT
>NW_005842427.1:1314220-1314983 GCF_000455745.1 Alligator sinensis
AACTGTCAACTGAGTACAAGATAGAATTAAGAGAACCAGATACTCCCACCATACATGCTCCAAGAAATGTTCCCTTTGTACTAAAGAAGAAACTGAAAAAAGAATTAGCTAGATTTGTTAACATGGACATAACAGAAAAAGTAAAGCAACCAGCTGCTTGGGCTCATTCACTGCTCATAATAGAAAAAAAAAAAGATGGGTCGGTGAGATTGTCTCTGGATCCTAAGCAATGAACAAGTACATCAAAAGGGAACATTTTCCCATTCCCACCAGGGAATAGGTATTTGGCAACATGGGAGAAGCTAAATATTTCTCCACTTTGGATGCCTCTTCTGGGTTTTGGCAAGTTCCCCTAAAAAAGAATAGCACTAGATTATGTACCTTCACTACACCCTTCAGAAGGTATTGCTTTCGTAGGCTTCCTTTTGGACTGTGTTCTGCATCTAAAGTATTTCACAGAAAGGTGCAACACATTTTTGGAAGTCTTGATGGAACTATGGTTTATACTGACGATGTATTAGTTTGGGGAAATACTATGGAAGAACATGACTTGAGGCTAAGAAAGGCATGAGAAAGAGCTTGCAGAATAGGTTTGAAACTGAACAAACAAAAATGCATATTCAAGGTCAAAAGATATTACATATCTAAGGGAAAAGCTCTCTGAGAAAGGGGTACAAATCGATCCTGTAAGGGTTAAAGCCATTATAGACATGCCACCTGCTAAGGAAGGAGTGCAAAGATAACTCGGAATGATAAATTTTGT
>NW_005842427.1:1314994-1327723 GCF_000455745.1 Alligator sinensis
TAGGGAAATATCTACCAAACTTAGCAGAGAAGACCAAACACCTCAGCTCACTCCTACAAAAGAGTTCTAAGTGGATATGGGAACATGAAGATGAAGCTGAATTTAAAAACTTGAAGGAAAAAATAATGAAATCTCCAGTACTAAAATACTATGTATGACCCTAAAAGACCCATTAAATTGTCAACGGTGCTTCTAAAGAAGGCATTGGAGCAGCTTTACTTCAAAAACATGGGGATAGCTAGAGAGAGTCCAGTAGCATATGCATCGAGGGCACTCTCTAAGTCCAGAGTGTCTACAGGCACAACCTGAGAAAGAAAGTTTAGCTCTAGTATATGACTGTAAGAAATTTCATCCATTCATCTATGGGAAGTCTGTGACAGCTGAAGCTGATCATGAACCCTTGGTAACTATAGCAAAGAAATGGTTATCAGACATTCCACCCAGATTACAGAGACTTTTCTTTCAACTGCAAATATATGATCTAGACATACAGTACATGCCAGGAAAACATCTACTTATTGCAGATACGTTGTCCAGAGCATATGACACAATGGAAAATGACAGAATTCCAGACTCGGACATAGTATGTGTTAATCTAATTAAAAGAGTGTTTCCTGTCAGAGGTGGATAAAATGTGAGCACTAATTGCAGAAGCTACTGCTCAGGACACCACATTGCCAAAAGTGATAGCAGCTGTTTGTGCTGTTGGCCTGGAAAACATATACCTAGCCCTACTTTCAGCTCAAGGAAGAGCTGTCAGTACTGGATGGCATTTTGAAATGTTCAAAGGCTCACAACTTGTTGTTCCAGCAGTGCTAAAGAAAGACATGTTAAACAGAATACATGAGGGGCATTTAGGCATTGAAAAATGCAAAAGGAGAGCAAGGAGTGCTCTATATTGACCCAACATAAATAATGACATACAAGATGCTGTAAAGGCTTGTACAACATGCCTAAAGTACAGATCAGCACACAGAAAAAGAGCCGATGATGGTCATGGAGGACCCTGTAGCTCTGTGGCATCAAGTGTGCATTGGCTTATTCATACATGCAGGAAAAAATAATGTATTAGTGGTGGACTATTATTCTCACTATCCTGAACTGCACTGCTCGAAAGCACAACAGCAAACCATGTCATAACTCACATCAAATCAATTTTTGCTAGACATGAGATTCCACAAATTGTGAGAACAGACAATGGACCTCAATTCAACGGTCTTGAGTTTAAAGAGTCTGCAAACAAATATGGATTCCATCACAACACTTCAAGTCCTAAACACCCACAACCCAATGGTCTGGTGGAAAATGGAGTACAAATAGTGAAGAAATTGTTGAAAAAAGCTACAGAATCACACACCAATGTTTACCTGTCACTCTTAAATTGCACGGCAACACTCATGAAACATGGATTGTCCCCAGCAGAAATACTATTTAACAGGAAACTCAAAACCAGGCTGCCAAATCTGGTGGGCAATGCTCATCAGAACAAAAAGTAAGATGTGAGAACATTTTAAAAATCTGACAAACAAACAAAAATGCTACTAGGCCCAAGGCGGAGATGGAACTGGGACTAGCTACCCAGATCAAGGACAACAAGAAGTTCTTTTTTAAATACATTGGGGGCAAAAAGAAGGTACCGGGTAATGTGGGGCCTCTGCAAGACACGCTAGGAAATCTGGTTGTCGCACCAGACGACAAGGCTAACCTATTTAACGATTTCTTTGCTTCCATTTTCCTGAGGAGGGACCAGATCAGCCCATCTGCCAGGACCCCCTCAGGCGCCGGAGGAGGCGCACCCAGGCCCAGGGTCAGTGAGGACCTAGTCAGGGAACTTCTGGAGGGGCTGGATGTATTTAAATCAGCTAGTCCTGACGACCTCCACCCCAGGGTGCTGAGGGAATTAGCAGAGGTCATTGCGGGACCCCTGGCACGGCTTTACGAGCACTTGTGGTACTCTGGTGTGGTGCCAGAGGACTGGAAAAGGGCCAATGTGATCCCCATTTTCAAAAAAGGGAGGAAGGAGGACCCGGGAAACCATAGGCCAGTTAGTCTTACCTCGATCCTGGGTAAGCTTTCTAAGAGAATTATCCTGGCGCATGTTCACGAGGGGCCAGCAGGGGAGATTATGCTTAGGGGCGACCAGTATGGGTTCATTAGAGGTAGGTCCTGTCAGACCAACCTGGTGGCCTTCTACGACCAGGTCACAAAATCCTTAGATGCAGGTGTCACGGTGGATGTAGTCTTTCTGGACTTCAGGAAGGCCTTTGACACTGTCTCTCACCCCATTCTCATTAAAAAACTTGGGGACTGTGGCGTCAACACCTACACAGTCAAATGGGTTGCTAACTGGCTGGAGGGCCGCACTCAGAGAGTGGTGGTGGATGGGTCATTTTCGACCTGGAGGGATGTGGGCAGTGGGATCCCCCAGGGCTCGGTCCTCGGACCCGCACTGTTCAACATCTTCATCAGTGACTTGGACAAGGGGGGAAAAATCACCCTGTTCAAATTCGTGGATGACACCAAGATGTGGGGGGATGTGGGCACGCTAGAAGGGAGGAATAGGCTGCAATCAGACCTAGACAGGTTACAGGGGTGGGCAGATGAGAACAGGATGGGTTTCAACACTGACAAGTGCAAGGTACTGCACCTGTGGGGGAAGAACCAGCAGCAGACCTACAGGCTGGGGAACTCCCTTCTCGTCAGTGCAGAGGCAGAAAAGGATCTTGGAGTCATTATTGATGCCAAAATGAACATGGGCCGGCAGCGTGGGGACACGGTCAGGAAGGCCAACCACACCTTGTCATGCATCCAGAGATGCATCTCAAGCAGGTCCAAGGAGGTGATCCTCCCCCTCTGTGCGACACTGGTCAGGCCACAGTTGGAGTACTGCATCCAGTTCTGGGCGCCGCACTTCAGGAGGGATGTGGACAGCATGGAGAGGGTCCAAAGGACAGCCACCTACATGATCAGGGGTCAGCAGGGCAGGCCCTACGAGGAGAGGCTACAGGACCTGAACCTGTTCAGCCTCCACAAGAGAAGGCTGAGGGGGGATCTAGTGGCCATTTACAAACTAGTCAGAGGGGACCAGCAGGCATTGGGAGTGTCCCTGTTCCCCTGAGCACTACCAGGAGTGACTAGAAATAATGGTCACAAGCTGGCGGAGAGTAGGTTCAGGCTAGACATCAGGAGGTGCTACTTCACTGTCAGGGCAGCTAGGACCTGGAACCAACTTCCAAGTGAAGTGGTGCTGGCTCCTACCCTGGGGGTCTTTAAGAGGAGGTTAGGCAAACACGTTGCTGGGGTCGTTTGACCCCAGTACTTTTTCCTGCCATGGCAGGGGGTTGGACTTGATGATCTGCTCAGGTCCCTTCCGACCCTACCAACTATGAAACTATGGGTTCCAGGGAGTTATCACAACTGCACAACAGAAATATGATGCTTATTTCAGATGGGCAAATGTGAAAAAAAGCACTAGTTTCCCATCAAGTAGCTCCCAGATCCTATAAAATAGTCACACTGGAAGGACAAGTGTCAAGAAAGAACAGATGACACTTGCAGCTCATAAACAGGAGAAAAGTAACAGCATCACAAGATTCACCAAAGGAAAGAGCTAACATCAAAGCAACAAGAAACAACAGACAAGACTGAAAATGACACAGAAGTAGAGACATCTGAACAAGAAAACCAAATAAGAACTGAACCAATAAGAATCAAAAATGCAGAGAAACTGAGAAGATCACTTAGAGCTAAAAAGCCAATGTACTTTAACTATGGGTTGAACTAAACTTGCAATGTTAGTATTATATGGGGAAATGCTACATGTAAAGGGGGAAGATGTGTGGATACACTTAAGAGTGTTATACGTAGCAGGAGGGGATTACAGGAGGAAACAGAAGAACTGTAGGCAAGGTACTGTTCTTGGTATAAACAAGCCTTATCTTTCTATAAGCTTAACTCCTTGGTCTTTTGAAAACAACACAACAACCATGGCTGAACAAGCAGAAGTGGTATGAACATCTGCAGCTGCCAGAGTTGCTGCGTTGGTAAGGCCAGCACAAAGGCTAATACTTTCATTGGTTTTCTCACTGGCACTGAGCTGTGTCCCCATCTGGGGATCTCAACCCAGCAATTTGGTAGCATGGGGACTGACAGGAGTGATAACCCTACAGGTGCCGCCTCCCCGACACAGGGGGTTTGGCAGCCATGAGAGTTAGTGATGCCACTGCTCACCTTGCCATCAAATTTGTATCCCTGCAGGCAGGATCCCAAGTTGGTCTTCAGGATGACAAAAAGCCCCCCTAATCTAAAGCAGGGGTGGCTAACCTGTGACAAATGCCACAAGCGGCATGGACAGCCTCTGTTTGGCACCTGGATGATTGGGAAGAGAGCAGGAAGCATAGTAGAAGATAGGGCACGGAGCAAAAAGCAGAGCAGCAGATCAGGCAGGGGAAGAAGATCATAGTGGCACTTGGAGAGGGTGCAAGGTTCATTTGTGGTATGCCAGCCAAAAAGGTTAGTCCCTACTGCTCTAGAGAAATTGCCTCTGCTATTTTTCCTGCCACAGATACACGGCTTATGTTCAAGCTACACCTGCAAGGGGCACCCATTGTGCTTCTTTGAAAACAGGCTGCCCCACTGTCTCCTTTACATGCCAAACGAGATTCACAGATTGATTACAGCTGTAATGGTAGCATGGTGCAGTGGGTAGGGTCTCTTGTTAGAACCACAAGCATGTTCTGTTCCTTTCAATCCCCCTCTCTGAAGCTGGGTGGAGTAATTTCTTTTCTTCCTTTCTTTCTTTTTTGAGGGGAGCAGGCAGGGCGGTGGAATCCATTATTTTAGTAGGATGCAGCCTGAATGCTACTAAAACACACTTCTAAGTGTTTTGTTTCTTAGTGTTTTCTTTTATTGTGAATTTCCCTGAATTCACCTCAGCAATCCCATGGATTGCAGGGGTTGCAGCAAACACTGCCCAGCAGCAGTTGGGGGGGGGGGGGGGGGGGGGGGGGGCGTTGCATGCAAGCCTGTGTGCATGCATGCATACATGGGACAGGAGTAGTGAAAAGTTCTTCTTGGGGGACACAGGGCTCTGTGCAGCCCCAGAGATCTGCCTGACTGAACTGTTAAGGTCAGGATTGAGAGGAATTAAATCCACAGAAAGACTTGGGCCTGCAAGATGATCATGCACCTACCTCAAAATAAGATACAGCACACACCAAGTGGAGTGCTACCTAAGGTAGCCAATAGGAAACCACTGAAGCATGTGGCTGAAATCCAACTCCTCTCCTGAGCTTAGGTGCTGTGCTCAGGGCTTCATGCAGGCCCCTCTGTTCGGGTATGTGAGAGAAAATAAGGAGTCTCAGCCCTTTCTTTCAAGGACCGCGCAGGGGTTGGTCCTTTGAAATACAGCCGAAGTCAAAAGGAAAAACAGTCCTTTTTCTACAATGACTCAGTGATGAAACTCAGCCAGCAAGTATTCCTAATTAAGTATGTGCTGGACAATACACAAAAACACTCCTTGGAACAGAGGGTGTTTATAGACAAGATCTAGGAGGCTAGGGGCGGGGCACGTTAATTAGTGAGCCATGCTTAATTAAAAGCACCCCAAGCGTCACTTGTATCAGTGTCCCCATGCTGAAAAATGGCAGCCGGCCGCTTTGAATGGAAGCTCAGCGAACCAGCTTTAGTTCAAAGCGTCCTGCCACTATTTTTCAGCGTGGGGATGCTGATACACGTGACGCCAGAGACTGCTGGAACGCATTAATTTCCGCACTCCAGCAGACTCTATTAAAATCGAGCCTACTCGAGACGTGCTGGATTCACACCATGTCGGAGCAGCCTCGTTGCATGTCTGTAGGAGCCCAGAGACTCCAGTGGAACCCGCTACTTCCCCTTCTCACCCAAGTGCTCCATCTGCCACCTTTGTCTCATGAATAAAGGCTGCAGCCTGGTGCTTGGGAAGTGGGAGATGTGATTTGCCTGCTACATGCTTTACAAACACCACCAAAAAAATGGAGAAACACTTCTTGCTGACACTACACTTTGGGACTGACTACTGTGGGGCTCTATTTTTAAAAGCAATGTTGCATACCACAGATGTCATCACAGTGTAGAAAACAACCCAGAAAAGTAATGCTGCTTTAAAAAAAACAAAAAAAACCCCATTAGTGCGGCATGACGCTGGGGAAGATGGTTCATGTTATGTCTTGACAAGATATTCACTGTTAACTGACATGCCATTCCCCACCCCAAACCATTCATTTAAGTGGCAGTGACAGAAGTGAGGTGGTGACAAAATTCTACGCAAAGATGTTGGGTTTTAAAGGTAAATTGGGCAAGCTTTTACCCAGATTGAATACTTCAAGTGCTTCCTGTTTGATAATTGAACAGTTTTAACATTCCAAGTAGGGCTGACAGACTCCCCCTTTCCCTGTGCCCTCTGCCATGTCACCCGAATCTCCCCAGCCACACAGACCTACCCACCCCACTGAAGGCTGAATCCCTGTCTCCTGCACATGCCTCCTCCACTGCCCTTCAGCCTGTTCCAAGCCCTTTAGCTGCCTATCCAGTCTTCATGTATTCCTACGCTCCCTATATCCCTGTCCATCCTATGAACCTCTATTTTGACCTTTACCCTCCATCCCTTGTATAATCCTCTCTGTTCTCCTTTTTTCCTGCTCGCTTTTCCCAAATCATGCACCCACTGTGCCAAGTGCATGCATACAGACCTCCCTTCTGTATCTTCCTTGGCTCCCTTGTATCCCCTCTTTACTGCCCCCTCTCATCACAGAGGAGCCTGACTCTCTGCCATGAATCTGAAAGCCCCCACCCTGTGTCCAAACTCAGGGGTGGACAGACCCAAACTTTGCAGCTCAGGCCTTTTACTATAGTAACTACAGAGCCAGATATCTGCTTTCTGGATGCAAAATCCTGAATGCAGTTCAGAGCTTTGCCGCTGAAACCATTCATCTCAGCATTTCTGTCTTCAGCTCAGCGTTCCCTAAACATCCTTAGTTTCCACTGGGTAGCTTCCTTTACATTGCAAGCCAGCAAGATCCACTGAGGTTGATTTTTAGGTCCAAGGGGATGCCCTCTCCTCAGGCACCCTCCGCATCCTTCCTGTTTATTCCTTTCTTGCTTAAGGTAGCTTTCCTACCTTTGCTCTTTAACTCAACTGGTTGCCCCCTGAGCAGTGGCTGTTTGTGTTCAGTACCAAGGTCCCCTTCAGGCTGCTTCTAGCCAGACACATTCATTTACAAAACCCTTCCTAATGTTTAGTGTCACAGCCTGCCCGCAGAGTATAGCCACTGTCAGGCTTTTTGTACCCTAGGGATCTCTCTTTTCCCCTCCTCCATTTTCTCACCATTGCTATCACAGGTGCTACTAGTAACAAATGAGAGACTTAAAGCAGGATAAGTCTTGGGCAGCTTCCTGGAGCCAGGTAGACATTTGGGTAGTGGTTGACGTAATGGTTGAGGCAGCAGAAGCCAGCTTAGGCTAGCGCACCCTTTCTTCCTAATCTTGGTCATGCACAGATACTATCATGGAGAGGGGAAGTTTGAGTACAAAGGCTTTCTGCACGTATGGCTTTATTGACTCGACCTCTGCCTTCTCTCTACGACTCCATTCATTACAGTACTCAGCAATAAGCTAAAAGAGATCTTTCCCTCCCCTGCACCCAGGCAAGTTATGTTATCACTGCTCTACCAGAGGCCTGCCTTTTGACACACTCACTCCTCGTATTACTTTTACTACTTTGTATCTAGGCTTGGCAGAATTCATTTTTTTTTATATTTTGACAACTTAAAAAAAAAGCAATGGTTATTTCTAAGCATTTATTTCAATTTTATCAATTAAAATTTTTAGGCAGGGTGAAGAGAGCCGGGGCTGCACCACCTGCACACTACTCTTTTGGCAGCAATTTGGGAGGTCAGTGCAGGAGCTGGGGGCCATGCTAGTAAGGCTGTGCTGGGACGGGAGGTTGGAAGGGCAGAGCTGTTGGCAGCAGGGAGCCCGGGAGCCTGGTGCCACTGGCCACAGCTCTGTGGGAGTTTGGACTGTGTGTGTGAGTCTCCGTGAGTGTCTGTGTGCGTGGGGATGTGCACACATGTCTGCATGTGTGGGTGTGTCTGCATCTCTGCATGTGTGAGTGTCTCTCTCCAGGGAAACTTGGCTGCAAGCACAGCAGCAGAGCAGCCCCTGAGCAGGTGAGGCCCTTCCCCTGTCTCCTCTTAGTGCAGCCACTGGGTTTCCTCTATGATCCCACCCAGGGTCTGGCTTCTCCTCTGCTGGCCTGGAGCAGTATTGGAGGAGTAGCCTGGGCCCTGTCATCTCCCATAATCCCATGGGACCAGCTAGGAGCCTGGGTTTTCTCTGCTGCTGGGGCACAGCCCTGACCTCTGCCCACCCCCACTTCATATGGGTCCTGCAGCCAGGAGCCATAGTCATAGTGTGTACGCACACGTGTGCACAGCACCCCCTACCCCAGATTTCCTAACCCCCGTCCTGGAAATTTTTTTTTTCATACTTCCTCTTCCAATGAGTACTAACAGAAATATTTTTCCATCAGTCTGTGAGCGTGCCATGGACATTCAAATTTTTATCTATAAACATAGATAAATGGCAATCGTGCCAACCCTACTTATATCCCAATACACTGACAGCTTTAGCCCTGCAAAATTGTCTCTTGACAAGGTGCTGTGTTTCACCCCAGTCCTGTTAACCATTATTTATAGACAATTATTTATTGAATCATTATTAAATAATTCATTGCTGTCATAAGGCACTACAGATGATGACCTGGCACTTTATGGGAGGACAGGGAAAGACTGATCTCCCCCTAAAGTATATAATAACCTTTCCTATATGCAACCCTAGGCCGCATCCCCACGAGCAGGGGATGTGGTGAAAAAAAACAGTGGCTGCAGTGCAGTGCACACCCCTGTACATAGGCCTGATGTGGGGCAAAATGCTCTGGGTGGGAAGGCAAAGTGGCACAGGTGCTGGCCCTAATCTGGGGTCCTGGAGGCCTCCTAGGACTGCAGCAGCACCAATCCAGCTGTTCAGTCTGGCCAGCAGCCAGAGCATGGCTCTGGCTGGCCAGGTTCCCATTCTGGTGGCACATGGTGTTGCCACGTGCGCCATGCCACTTTTCTTTGTAGTGTGGTTTGTGGGGCGGTTTTAACACTGGGATTTCCCAACATCAAAAAAAAAATGCTGTACTGCAAATATGCAGTGCAGCAAACAGGTACATGTGTACCGCATGCAGTTTGTGGTACCACAAATGGGTTTGCACAAGCCCATTTGCAGTACCACCAACTGCACGTGTGCACTCATGGGGACACTATCCTAAAGCACCAAAATCTCCCCTTTCCTGCAGGAGTAGAAAGGGCCTGTTGTAGTAACACAACCTTACTCAAAATAATTAGCCTAACAGAGGAGGAGGAAATCCCCTATACAAATGGTGGCCCCGTGTCAATGAATTAGCTGAGATTTACAGCATTGATTACTCTCATTCATAACGGTTTGCTTGAATCTTCTCAAAACCCCCTATTACCTTGCTTTGCTTGTATGCTGCTCTATGAAAAGGAAAAAATAAAAACACTGCCCAAAAGCTGAAATGTAGCCAGGAAAGGGAAACAGTGTCAGTCAGTGAGCGCAAAACACACTGATCCAGCTGCACAGTGAGAACTCATCTGACAAAACCTCAGGGGAATGTAAGCCAGGAAAAGGAGTGGGCATGGTTGCTCCGACACTAAGCTACTGTTGATGTTTGGACTCAGCACAGGTTTAGTTTATGTTATAACCAGTGTGCTTATTTTTTTGTTACAGTTTAATCTGGCGGTTTGCATTTGGGACTATCAGGGGTTAGGGGAGGTCCCAGTAGTGTCTGAAGGCATGTGGGGGGTGTCCTGAGCCCACCAAGGGCTAGGGGCCCAGGACACACAGTGAGCTTTGGCCCAAAAGCATGCAACAGCCACAAAGGAGAGGGTAGCCTAGTTCAAGTGGAAGTCAGGCAGGGCCAGGGGCCCAGACAGACAGAGCCAAAGTAGGCTCATTGTCTGAAGCAGGGCAGAGACAGGGCTAGGGCCAGGACAGACTGAGCCAAAGTATTCTCAGCACCCAGAGCAGAGTGGAGACAGGGCCAGGAGCCTAGACAGACAGACCCAGAGCAGTCTCATTACCCAGAGCAGGGCAGAGACAAGCTCAGCAGGCCTAGGATCCAAGTAATAGAAACAGGGACTGGAACTCAAAAGCTCAGTCCAGCACAGTGGGCTGGACCTAGAAGGCCCAGCAAAAGACAAAAAGGGGGAGTGAGAGAAGGCTGTGGCCCAGACAAAAGGAGAGATTGCACAGTAACACCCATGAGGCATGGGTGTGATGTAAGGGGTGGGCAGAGCCATGTAACTGGCCTTAGGGTTACAAGTACCATGGGGTGGCACAGGCAGGGCAGGAAGACCCAAATATCCCGAGAGGGGCAAAAGTGAGACCAGAACAGGGTTCAGAAGGGACCTGCTGGTGGATAGAAGAACTGAGATTTATTCTAGGACCCTTAGACAGCCTTCTTTTTGATCAAACAAATGCATCAAAGCGTGGCAGGTGAGGTGAGAAGAGGAGGGCACCCTAGAGCTAGAGCAGGGCAGGGGTTGCATGGTCACTGGGGAGCCTCACGGCCGTCCCTGAAACAACAACTTTGCTACAAAAAAAATAAAATCAGGAAGGATTTGTGTTTATAGGCCAGTTGGTTTAGGAATCTGGCATCTTTTCTTTTTACACTTCTTCCATTGGACATTCAGATCTCATCTTCCACTCATTACCCTGGAGGACTCACTAGGGATGCATAGAACTAAGGCATTGTATCTATGAAGCTAAAACACCTGAAAAATTGAGGGAGGAGAAAAAGTGACTTTCATTACATTTCTGTTACTACCTACTTAACCCTACTGCCTGTCCAACAAATGGAAGAAAACATCTGTTTGAAAAGATTCAGTATTCCAGCCCTTTCCTGTATGAACCCCGGCAATTCCCAGATGATCTCTGAATCATTCAAGAAAGTATCCAGCAAAGCTCCAGGAGATCAAACTGCACATTCCTATAATCAAAAGAACCAAGCAGAATAAAAATGTGTGGGTTTTTCTTCTGGGCTATTTCAGAGAGAGGAAGGGGGAAAACCCCGAACCCTTTCAAACCTTTCCGCTATAAAAAAGTAGAAAGGCACAAAAGCCTCATGTTTTCCTTGAAAATCAATTTTCATAGCAGAATATGCAGGAGGAGGGGAAAAGTGGTGCTTTACAATAACATGAGAAGAGCTTGCAAACCCCTTTGGTCAGCTTACAAACACTGACTAAAGCAACCTCTATCATTTCATATCCATCAGAGACTGCAGAGACTTTAAAGAGAATGTTGATGTCCCTCTGCCTCTCACTGGGGTTGGAAAGGGGGAAAACCAAGAACATGCTTCCCTCCAACCATTTTGCTACATCAGCAAGCTAATCATTGAGCAACATAGAAAAATGCTAAAGAAAAAGAGGAAGAAAGTCAGATAAAACATAAAAGTGTGAACTGTCACAATGCATGTGTATAGTAAAGTCCTTTCTTCACCACCTCTGTTTACTTCCTTTCCACCAGTGACATGGGGCCCACATTGAAGTCAATGAGAACTTAGCTGCTGGCCTCACTGAAGCCCAGATTTCACCGCTAGTAAGCTGACTTGTACTTCAGCCACAAGAACTCTGGTTCTGTAACAAGCTAGTGCACCCAGGCAGAGTTTCAACTTATTCTGTGGGGCTTTGCAAAGCTGTAAGGATCTGTCTGTGGAGAACACATTTCAGGATTAGGCATGAATGCTAGGGGTGCACCAATAAAGATTATTTTGGCCGATACAAGCCAATTATTAACCAGCCATATCAGCCAATACCAATCTGATAGCCAATATGCAGCCCAGCAGCACCCAGCCAGTAAGTCTGTTGAGAGGGAAGGAGTGTAGGGGAGGGAAGGAGTGCCGGGCAGGGCAGATTGATGCCCCCCCGTGAGGGAGGGAGTGGGACAGGGACAAGGCATGGGATGGAGCCGCGGACAGCTCGTCTGGAAGACACGGGGAGATGGGGACAGCTCCCAGCTGCTGCGCACACCCCAGGGGGAGACATGGGAGGCATGTGCCCCCTGGATTTGTGCACAAGGTGAGGGCAGGTTGCCCGCTGCAGGCTCAGGGCCGGGGGCTGTGCCAGACTCTTCCCAGTGCGGGGTCTGGGCTGGGGCTGCACTTGGTGCAGGCAGCTGCAACACTGAGGGGAGCTATGGTGAATTTTGGGATGGCTATAGCCCACCCTGTAGCCCCCCTCCCAGTGCTGCCACTGCCCAGCCCACCTCCATGTACCCCAAGAGCAGCCCCAGCCTAGCCCCGCCACGAGGAAGAGGCTGGTGCAGCCCCTGGCCCCAAGCCCGCAGCAGCCCACCCTCATTCCACGCACAAATCCAGGAGGCACATGCCCCCATGCCTTCCCTGGGGGTGTGCACAGAGGTGAAGCTACCCCCCGCTCCACCCTTTCCCACGCCCCTCGAACAAGCTGCCCACGGCTCCCACCCCAGCTGGGCAGAGCCTGTCCCAGTCCCACTCCCTCCCTCACCGTGGGGGCCTTGATCTTCCCCCACCCACCATGCCTGTTCCCTCCCCCACGCCGCTTCTCCCCCACAGACTTACTGGCCAGACGCTGCTGTCGAAGCTGCCTG
>NW_005842427.1:1328706-1335093 GCF_000455745.1 Alligator sinensis
TCCAAGTCACTGATGAAGACATTGAAGAGTATCGGTCCAAGGACCGAGCCCTGCGGGACCCCACTGCCCACGCCCTTCCAGATCGATACTGACCCATCTACCACCACTCTCTGGGTACGACCCTCTAGCCAATTTGCCACTCACCGGACTGTGTAATCATCCAAGTCACGGCCTCTTAATTTGTTCACCAGTATGGGGTGGGATACCGTATCGAACGCCTTCCTGAAGTCTAAGAAAACAATGTCTATCCCTACTCCTGCATCCAGGTGTTTTGTAACCTGGCCATAAAAAAGAGACTAGATTAGTCAGGCATGATCTACCTGCTACGAACCCGTGCTGGTTTCCCCTCAGCATAATTTTTCCTGCTGGGCTCTCACATATATGAACCTTAATAATCTTTTCAAAGACTTTGCCAAGGATAGAGGTGAAACTGACTGGCTCATAGTTGCCTGGATCCTCCTTCCTCCCCTTCTTGAAAACAGGGACGACATTGGCCCTTTTCCAGTCCTCCGGGACCTGGCCCGTGCACCACGAGTGTTCAAATATTCTCGCTAGTGGCTGTGCAATGACATCAGCCAGTGCCTTCAGTATCCTCGGATGGAGCTCATCCGGGCCTACTGACTTAAACACATCCAGTCCTTCCAAGTGACTCTGCAACATCTCAGGGTCAACGCTTGGTAGTCTGGCGCCCTTCTGTTGCCTCTCTACAAGCCCATTGTGAGACTTGCCTTGCCCCTCGTTTAGGAACACTGTTTTATCAGCATGTATCCAATATGGACCAATGTATCGCTCCCCCTCTACTGAATGCTCCTACCATGTGTATACTCATCACAACTAGAGCAATATCAGCTTGGCCGTCAGCCCACTGTGTTCACTGCCAATGTCATCTGTAATCATTATTGCTTCTACCTTCAATCCTCAGCTCTGTTCATGCTCTACCTGCCCCGTGGAGTAAACTAGGATTTGCCCCATTTTACAGTTGGTCGGGATTAAAACTCAAAGAAGTGATAAGAAGTCAGGGTCTATGAAGTCACCCCTGGCAGAGGTAGGAATGTTATTCATCTCCAGATGTCCACTCTTGGGACCTGTCTTCCCTGGGATGCACTCAGAATAGGCCTGGGTGGTCCCTTAGGATGTGGGCATGTGTATTTGGAGCCCTTTGAGAAGCTAAAGCTTTTGCTGCATTTGAATCCTCAGCTTGTTCAAACATAACAATTAAAACATACCAGCTGCTGCCCTTCTGAAAGGGCTCCAGGTATACACATGTCCACACCTTTAGAGACCAACTGGTTCAGTTGTTAAATTCCCTACCTTCTGCCTGATTCGGGCTAACTCATTTTACTACCTCAGTGCCATTTTTTAACACCTTAGCTCATAAACACTCAAATCTTAGCATGGGCAAGGTGCTGTAGTTCTAACATGTCAGCCTCAAGATCAACCTCTCTGGGAAGTCACGGGCTTTTGCTAAAGACCACATCCTCCCTGATTTCCTGAACTGCTATGTATAGAATTATATTTTTATTCATCAGCTCCCATACTGATTTATTCTTTTGATTTCTCACTGTGTGAATGACAGTTATTTAAAAGCAGAGTCTGAGATATCCTATTTACAAACCTGAATCAAGCTTTATTTAACATGCATTTTGAATAACCAGTTAGCCCTGACAAAGCCCTATATGTTTATCAGAGTGGCCGCAACATGATTTTACAATTTGCATCTCTATACTTGTATTCAAAAGTTTGCAGGAAAGGATGTTGGAGGCAAAGAGGACTACAAACCGAGTATATACCAACAGTGCGTATACTCTGGTTGCAAAAAAAAAAAAAGCCAATAGCATTTTGGGCTAAATTGATAGAAGTGTTATGTGCAAGTCAAGGGAAGTGATTCTGCTACTCTACTGGACACTGGTAAGGTCTCATCTGGAGTACTTTGTCCAGTTTCAGGCATTGCACTTCAACAAAGACATAGAGAAGTTAGGAAGAGTCTGGTGGAGATCAACAGAGGTGATTAGAAGTCTGTGAAACATAATATATGAAGGAAATTTAAAGAACTAAGATTATACAGCCTGGGAAAGGGGAGATTAAGGAAGGATTTGCTATCGGTCTTCAAATACCTGACGGGTAGTTATTATAAAGAGGACAGTGATCAACCAGCAGTCAACAAGGTTTTACATAGGTAGGCTGGATCAACCTGGCTCTGGTCTGAAGCAGCCCAATGCTGCCAACCCAACTGTTCCACTTCTCCCCACCACCAGGCTGTTGTTCAAGCAAGGCCATACTAAATCATAGGCCATATCCAATGGCTCCACAGACCATGGACCATATGTTGCTGACCCCTATAGCAGACTATTCTGTATGGCCATAGGGGACAGGAGAAGTGACCCCTAAAATGCAGTGAGAAAAATTTAGGTTGGATGATAGGAAGAATTTTCTCACAATAAGGTTGGTCGAGCAGTGTAACAGGCTACCTAGACAGGCTGTGGAATCTCCATCCTTGGAAGTTTTTAATAACAGGTTAGACAGTCACTTGTCTAAGGTAGTTTAGATAGGAACGATCCTGCCTTGAGGATTTCCTGTGATTCTAGGTATAGTGGTAAGCCTGCCCTAAGAAAGCAGACAGGAGCCTAGGAACCAGAGAGCTGAGATGCTAACCCTACTTCTGCCACTGCCTTGTCACCTGTACTTGTTCAAGTTACTTCACCCCTCTGTACTTTAGTTTTCTCATGCAGGCATAATAAACTCACCATTCTGTTAAAAAAAATACATACTGAAATCTGTGACTACAGATTGGGCTATATAACTTGTTCAGCTACCTCTGCTATTACCACAGTCATCTGCTTGTTCACCTCACCCTTGCTCTTGGGGGGTAAGGGATCTTATCTGCTGTACATTTTTATGCCACATCGCACAACAGACCCCAAGATGTTCAGCCTGCAAGTGCTGCAGAAATGTATTTTAAATAATAGCATGCACCTAGAGGGCTAGTGAGTTATCTTAAAAAAATTTACAACATTGACATGTGTTTAGACCTGCATCACTGCTCAAAACATTGCAGAAGCTCAGATGAACAGACCTAGAGTCCAGAGACCAAGACTCTGAGCCAGAAGTGGATTGTAGTGCATGTGCCAGGCTCCGTTGCCTTACATGGCACCCTACACAAGCTCAGCTAAAGAGGAGTGGTTATAAAAAGCTACTATCCAAAGGCTCTGGGAGCCCTTAGAAGTTTTTTCATACAGTTTACAGCAATTTACAGGCCTAGAGGATAAAGAGAGGGAGACTGCCCTTTAAAAAAAAGGGGATGTTAAACATCCTGTTTTATACACCCAGGAAACTCCCAAAGAACACAAAAAGCTATGTGCAATTCTCTTATGCTATAAGAAATAAATCACTAAACAAAATCAAGCAGAATTCCTGTTTCAAAGCATCCAGTTTGGTCAAACTGGCTAAAATGCTCTGACCCTTTTTCATTTTACCTGGGGAATCATGCACCAACAGCTAACTTTCAGCAGATACTTTTAATACCAATAATATAGAAAGTGGAACCTATATTAGTGGAACCTGACCTCCCCCCCAACTGCCATTCAGATTCCTTATTCTGAGACTTCTTTTAAAGTTTTTATCTTGTACCTCAGGAGCAGTATGATGAATAATTTTATCCCTTACCCAAATGTCATATTTGACACTCAGGTCACTAAACATGACAGGTCCCTTATGCATTGTCTCTGAAAAGCAGAACCAAAAATATAATGCATTCACCATTTTATTGACAACCACACCTAAACAAAGCCACCAAGCCTCTGCCAGGGAAGCCACGAGTTACAGTTTATCAGCCACTTGCAGGCAGCTGTTAACAAATATTATCTATTCATAAGGCCCTATCAGCATGGAAAAGTTCATGGTATTGCAAGACAGGGCATGAATTTACAGAGCACTTTTTTTTCTATACTTCCTAGGCGAACATGCCTATTGTACAATAAGTATGATATATATTATTCCCTTTTGAAAGGCAGGTATATAGGATTCTTAGTGTACTGTAAAGGTATATTACATCTCATTTCATTTCACAGCAACTCTGCTGCATAGAGAACTTCTAAAAGAAGCCATGCCACATCTTTGAAATGTTGTAAGTACTGACACCAATCAGGCAGAAATGACAGCACCATACTGAGCATTTTCTGTTCTAGTGCAATTAAGGAATGTCAAAAACGCACTGAATTTCTCCTCCTTTTTTCTTCCGAGTTTCCTCCCCACAACTGTGGGCAGATAAACAAAATGTAAAGCCCCCACTCTGATTTGAATAACCACCACTCTAATCATTTATCCACTGTATGGTAACAACATGGCCTGTGACATTTCTATGTGCCTTTCAAGGTACCTCTTCTGGCAGCCACAGCCCAAAAACTTACAATCCTGCGCAGAGACTGAAAAAGCCTTAGCCCCTTCTCAAAAGCAACATCCAGAGGACCCCACTGCCTCTCTGGGACTTCCGACCCAACGTGCTTGGGTCACACCTCACATGAAGCACTGCCAGCGGGGCAGCCCCACCCTGGCATTCTGGGCATACAGCCAGCTTCTTTCCCACTTCATACTCCATCACACCAAAGCGAAACCAGCCCAGACAGACGTCCAAACAGCTCCTTTTCTTGAGCGGGTTCCCCAGTTGGCTCTCCCTTTCAGCATCCGCTCTGGGCCACTGGGTGACACAGGCCTATTGCCAGCACCCTACCTAGACTCCTGGGGGCCTTTTAGTATCGGGCCCCCCTTCGCCAAAGGGAATGATAATACCATTTTGGGCCCAGTTCGCCCATGCCTGTGTCTGATGTGCCAAGGCGACCAAAGAACCGACAAGCCTCCCTTAAAAAGGGAAGAGCGTAGGGGCAGAGCAGCTAGAAACCTGAGGTACAGGGAGGGGAGCGGGGGTCACACGTTAAAAGAGGGGCTGCAGAAGCAGGCAGGGAGCAGGGCCACCCAGACGCTGTGGCAAGGGGGCAAGGAGCAAGGCACACCCGCCCAGCAGCACTCTGGGAAGGGAGCAGGGCACACCCGCCCAGGCACACGGTGCCTGCAGAGGAAGCTCTACCCGGTTCTCCCGTCCGAGCCTCCCTCGTGCAGCGGGGCAGAGCCGGGCTCGCAGCGCGCGCGCTGCCCTGCCGCTCCCAGCCAAGAAACCATGTCCGGCCACACCGCGCTCCCGCCCAGGCCCTGCCGCTGGACAGCCCCTCGGTCCCCAACGGCTGGCGCGGAGCCGGGGAAGGGGAAGGGGGCGCCGGCCTTACCCGCCGGGGCGCACAGCGCCAGCACCATCAGCATCAACCCCATGCCGCCGTGCCGCAGCCTCTCAGCTCCAAAAGCGAAAGTGTATTTGGAAGCGCCCTTCCAGCCCCAGCCCCAGCCAGGAGGAAGAGGAAGAGAGCCCGGCTCCGCCTCCTCCCCGGTTAATGCCGACGTTTTTTTCCAGGAGCCCCAGCCACGCCGGCCCCAGGGGTCCGCAAAGGGGGTGCCCCCGGAGAAGAGAAGCGGGGAGGGGGTGTTGATAGCAATCTTCAACTACCTGCAGGAGGAGTCCAAAGAGGATGGAGCTGGACTGTTCTCAGTGGTGGCAGATGACAGGACAAGGAGCAACAGTCTCAAGTTATAGCAAGGGAAGTTGAGGTTAGATATTAGGAAAAACTTTTCTTGCAAGGAGGGTAGTAAAGCACTGGAACAGGTTACCCAGAGAAGTTTTGGAATCTCCATCCTTGAAGGTTTTTAAGACCTGGCTAGACAAAGCCCTGATCAGGGGCAGATTAACGCACGGGCCCACAGGACCTGGGCTCAGGGGCCCTTGCCGATCAGAGCAAGGGCATGGACAGAGGCTGGGGCAGGGACCTACTATGCTCCCCAACCTGCGAACCACTGGAGCTCCACTACACGTTAAACACATGAGAGCTGGTGGGAGGCAGCGGCTGGGAACTTGTCTGACCACTCCATGGGGATGGCCAGGGTGACGTGGCAGCAAGGATCCCTACCACGTCTGCCTTTCACTGCTCAGCTGATCTGTCTCTCTCCTGTCCCTGAGTCTGAAAGGAGCCTGATCCTGCCACCCTCCCTCCCAAGGGTCAGGTTGCAGGGCAGGCAGGCAGCTTGGGACAGGTTGCCGTGCCACTCACAGTTGATGCAGAGTGTGTGTGTGTATGTTTGGGAGGGGAGGTGCAACCTCAAACCAACCCCAAACTATGCCAGATCCTCCAATGGGGCAGCATGTAGTGCTTTCATCCAGCTGCCAAGGGCTGCTTTGGGTACAGAGAAGGGGAATCCCACTGCCCCCAGGGTGCTTTCTGCAGTTCGCAACCTCAAATAAGGCTACTGGTAGAGAGGGGTCTGCAGCTCTCCTAAGCGATGGCAGCT
>NW_005842427.1:1335111-1340888 GCF_000455745.1 Alligator sinensis
GTGTGAGCTCTTCCAAGGGGTGATTAGATATAGACCTGTCTGTCTGTCTGTCTGGAGAGATACATTATATATAAAGAAAAATACTGTGTATGTGTGTGTTTGTGTTTATGCATACATCTATATAGATATCTATATAGAGAGAGATACAGGTATAGAGAGACACACACACACGTGTGTGTGTGTATGTATATATCAATATATTTATACATTCTGGTTACATAAGTATGCAATGGTAGCATTAAAACACAGATGTAATATAAAAAAAAAAAGCTTTACAGCATATGATGTTTAGCACATGTTTAAAGTTTCAGGAATGATTAAAAAAACATTGAGATGTATTGTGTAGGCCTACCGCTTTACTTTAATTGCAAGAATCTCTAATGGTATTCTTAGACTTATACTCAAGTCTATAGCTATGACCTGTATTTTTTTTGTAGTAGTTTACCATAGCGTAGGTACAATGTAAAATGTATATTTAAAAAAAAAAATAGTCAAGAGTCTACACGACCACTATACTAAAACATCTTTCCTTTCAGGTTATTTTACATTTATGGTGATCCCATGCATCTGAGTTATTTTCCTAAAGCAGTTGTTTTATGCAGTATTGTGTGTGGCAAAACTGAGCAGTTAATTTCAACATCACATGTTGTGCTTTATTTATTAATGCACCATGTAAACATTTAATGTGTCTACTTATTAATGCTTTTTGATACATTCATGTTTATAACGGGGTGTGGAGGGCCTCCAATTTTTTGTTTGCGCAGGGCCCCAATAAATCTGAACCCACCAATGGATGCTCTAGTTGGGTCCAGCTTTGAGCAGGGGGTTGGACTAGGTGCCCTCCTGAGGTCCCTTTTAACCCTCATTTTAAATTATTCTATGTCATCCTAAGGCAAAAGAGGGTAGGGCTTTGCTGCACCCCAGCTGCTCCATAGTAACACCTTACATGCAGGCTTTCCCCCTATGGCAAGTAAAAGTTATGGTAATATGAAAGCTTAGCTTTCATTTACTAAGAGGCAAGGACAGGTTTGTGGGGAATTGCTGTAAAGCAGCTGATGCCAGGAGATGTCCCAGCCTCCTTTGCATCATAGCAATCTGTTCATGCTTCTACCATCTGGGCAATGAAATACCTAAGTCCCTTTAAAAATCAGGGCCTTATTGTACAGCTAAGTAAGGTGTGCATACACTCCCACAAATGTGAAGGGCACAGGATATTCCAGTGGTCCTGATTTGCTGAAATCAAAACCAGTTTCCTCCAGAGGCCTGGTGTCACTCCCCAATGAGCACTGTGTTGCAGTTAAAGTGGATTTTTAAACCTAGTGCTTTAAGAATTGACACAACACTTGGTTGATGAATAGCAGAAAGGCTTGCTTTAATAACTACCAACAAGCTATAAAACTAAATGACAGAAAAAGACTCTCTCTTAATATTCAATGCATGAGCTATTACAGTCTTCGTATTATTTTTGCAGCAAGAGATTTTTACCCAAGCAGACAGGAAGCAGTTCTTTCTTTACAGCTTCAACAGAATGTGGGCCCTTCACTTGTGTGTTGGGTGCAAGATGGCTTCTTGATCTTCCCTGAACTGGACACCATGCTAGGAGTTCTGTCTTGCTTTTTATACTGTTTTAAGTGTATAGCTTCAAAGCATTTTTCCTTGATGGCTGGCCAATTAAAGTCTCAACAAAACAGGGAGGAAAAGGATGCCCATCACATTACAATTGTTAAATTGCCTGGCTCCTGTTTTTGGATTTGTTCAGGTGTGAAGACTTATGTTTCTTGCAGCTACTGACTAGCTCAGCAATTAAATGTGATGGGTCTTGAGTGGCTGAACAGGATACCTAGAAGCATTGGTTGCTGGACCTGTCTTTGGGTATTTGTTTAATAATGGGGCAAATGTGCAATAGCTGGTACTGGTGATGATCTATTTACAAAACTCCAGACAGACATTGAATGATTGAGATATTTGTAACACCCTAGACAGTGGATGCCTGTTTTGAGAAATATGAAGATGCGTTTAGCAAGGCAGGGGTGTAGGTTGTAGCTGTGTTGGTCTAAGGACATAGGCAGACAAGGTTCCTTGGGTGAATCTGATATCTTTTATTAGACCAACCCAAATGGTTGGAGAATAGTTATTAAGCAAGCTTTTTGGTTCAAAAACCCTTCATCATGTCAGAGCTGATTTGGATCAGTGCTTTGACACAGTGGAACTTTCCAGCACAAGGCACGGTAAGGCAGGGGAATTCTCGGCATGGTGAAGAGTTCCAGCGGGGATAGAGTTCCCGCCGAGGAAATGCAGATTTGCATAACACGATTGGCCGATGTTAAATTATTCCCACGTGGCGGCTGGCAATTGGCTCACTAGCTGTATAAATGGTTAGGGGCGTTTCCGCCCTAGTTGGAGAACTCCGCGATTCCCCCTGGAGTGGAACTCCGGCAGCTTGATCACCTGCTAATGACTCCCCGTCGATGAAGCCTTACGACGTATCTTCCGTGTTGCATGCCCAAGTTAGACCCAAGCTACCCGGTCTACAAGAGCTCCTCGATTAGCGACTAGAGATTAGAATTGTTGCAACTACGATTGAAGTGTGAAGTCACTTCTTGCCTGCGCTGTATATGACTCTACAGTGTAAGTAAAGCCATCTCTGTTTTTCCAATTGATACGTGTCTCGTCTGTGCCTAATTCCGCTCCGGTGATAGAGAATACCCATCTGCCCGTCACGGGATCGCAGCCGCAACCCCAGCTAGCGTTCCCGAGGGTTCCTGATCCTCAATTCCTCCTCGGCCCCCACACATCAGGCTAAGGAAGTTTCAGCAGTTGGTGTGTGCACACACCAACTGCTGAAACTTCCTTAGCCTGACGAAGTGTTTTTGAATGCGAAAGTTTGCTTAATAACTATTCTCCAACCATTTGGGTTGGTCTAATAAAAGATATCAGATTCACCCAAGGAATCTTGTCTGCCTTTAGCAAGGCATGCATTTGTCAGGTACAAGGCATCTTTCCTGTATTCAGTGCACCTTTTACAGGTTTTGTTTGAAATGTATATTTAGTCTTTTGTCTTCTTTAGTTGCCAGTTCAATTGAAACGTATATGTAGTTTCCTTGCCTTCTCTAGTTATGCTAGCTCAGCCTCTCCTGCTTTCTTAGCTTGGATATACACATGTAATGAGTGTGTCAGGTCTCTGCCAACAATTTTCATTTTCATCACTCTTATTATTTTATGGCATGGGTCTGGTATTAGGTTCCCCAAGCTTCACTTTCTTTATGCCTAATGGGTTGCAACTGTAGTGGAGACTTGATTTTTCTTGTGGCAGACTTGTCACCACAATCCAGTCATGCCCCAACCACTGTCTTACATTTTTGTGCAAGAGGCACTGTCCAAGCTTTTACAGCCATCACACTATTTGCATGCTAAACCACATCTTTCAGCTCTCAACCAATTTTGAGAGGTATTTTCCTCTATCTCCTCACCCTGCCAAAGCACAAATACATTAACCTCTGAGCACATTGCAAGGCAACAATATTTCTCCAGGGTACCTAAGACATTTGTTGGTGGGTGGGGAGTTTATGCTTTTTAACAATTCATGCTTTTTTACAGTTAGATTGAACCTGTTTCTAGACAACTCTATTTTTGTACTCTTGTAAATGGAACATATGCATAAAATCAAGGCAATGTGTTTTTCTCACATTACTTTAGTCCTAACTTAGCCAGACTTTTTCATTGTAATATTATAGTTTATGGGCTTTTTATAACACTAGAAAAAATTGCATTTTAACTATACCAATATGTAACATGGCAAAATATCCCTAATCTGGATACATTTTACCAGTATAAAAAGTGCTTGTGTTATTATGACTGGCTCCTGTTTGGGAAATGACGTAAGGTGTAAGACACTGTCCTAAAGGGATAACTGTGTCTACGTGCTAGCTAAAGCTGAGAGATGTCTGCATAAGGCAGACAGGACAGTGTCCACTTACGGCTTTTTGGAGCTAATCAACAGGTCAGCTGGTAATGTCCCTCTGTTCCTTCCTTGGAAAAAGTTGTTTAAGAAGAGTTTGAACTAAGGACAGAGGCTTTTGTTTTCTTGATGGGGTGCTAAACTCTGTGTTGTCAACTCCCTGCTGGTTCCCTCAGTGGTCAGGAGCAGCAAGGAGGGAAACCCATCCATTATCAGAGGGGCCTGGCCATGCCCCCTCCCCACAGCTCAGCCCTGTGGAAGAAAGGGAGGACAGTTCTAGTGCCCCCTGGCTTATAGCCCAAGCCACTGCAGGCATGTGCTGGCATTTCCTCAGTCCAGAGGGAATATCTGTGTTGTTACAAACCAGTTGAGCCTAGCCAGGTTAGACTAACTTGCAAAGATTGAATCAATTCAGGCTCAGGCTTTTTGAACGTCTGTCCCTGGCCCTAGGGAATCACTGCTCCTTCATATCCTTTGCCAGGGGTGTGACGGCCAGAACCAGAGGGATTAATAAGCAATAAATATGTACTTCTTGGAGTCATTTGGTATTTTGCCTAACAGGTAATATTAGCTAATATAAAGCTTGTAAGTTCGTAAACTGCAAATGTAACTTGTCTGTCGTAAGTTTAACCAAAATGATAAAACTAACTGTTCGTATTAATTGTGGAACTGACTGGGCCCCAAAGGCGAAGCTGTAGCTGCAAGATTAGCTGACCTAACAGTTTTTGCTCAGGGTTCAGCCTTGATGATAAAAACTGGTTCCAACCACCTGGCACACCCAACACATTCCAGGAAAGAATGTCCCAAGAAAGCATATTCAGAGAAACCTAAAAGGGTTGGGCTTAGGCGGAGTAATGTCAATTTCAAACCTAAAAGTGCTGCATTGTAATTTGCTTATTGGATAAACTCAAGTCTAGGTAGTAACCTTTTATGATAATTTTAACACCTTTCAATCCCATAGGGTAACAGCTATAGGGCAAGATTGTGAGTGGCTCTAAAGCCAACAGATTAGCATAAGACTAGGTATAAAAAACCATGTGCGTCAGGTGACCAGCAGGAAGGAGGGAACAGAACAGTCATTGCTGTTCCAAGCCTGGACTCTGGACTCCCAGTGTGAGTGAGGATCGGATCCTGATCAAGGGATTTTCCCTGGTAATCCCTCTGACAGCATCGATTGGGATGCCTGACTTAGCTGGAATCACTTGGCACGCACCCAGCATCAAGGGACTATCAATAAGTTGCCAACCCATGTCTGTCTATCTGTTGTTTTGAACAGCCCAGCGGCTGATACCCTCACAGTGCCCAGTTGGCCTGCGACAGAATTGATCCATCTATCTGTTGTTATTATCTGTTGTTATTATTTACTATTAGCTCTTTAATACTGCATTATCTGCTTATCGCATTTATCTTTCTGTTAACTGTCATGTGTGTAAGCTATAATAAACTTGCCTTTGCTTCACTCCCAATTTCACCTCCTCGATCCGAAACTGAACTGAACATCCCCGTGGCTGATACCCTCACAGCACCCAGTTGGCCTGCGATAGAATTGATACACTCACAGTGCCCAGCTGGTCTGTGAGACAGGGGTCATCAGTGCTCTGCCACTAGGGCTCCCAGCTCTGGCTTTGCTGGGGGTCACCATCACTGAGGATCTGCTACTCCTCACCACTCCTCATTACATTACTTATGCAACCCCAGCTATCTTAGACCCTGAGCTACTCAGAGATTTCCATGCCTTTTTAACATCGTGAAAATAATGATTCTATCTGAACCCGCTACAGAGACTTGTTCTTGTGCGGGCCGGGAGCGATCCGGGCCC
>NW_005842428.1:0-6969 GCF_000455745.1 Alligator sinensis
AGCCAGAATGACCCAGCTGGGGTCTGAGGCAGATGGGCAGGCACTAAGACCCAGCTGCTTCCACCACTTCTTCCTAATGCCCAACTGTGGTGCAGTACAGGCGGAGCTCCCTCCTGCCCAAGTGTCTGGCTGTGGCACAGTGCACCTGTGGTGTGGGGGCACCTCCACCCCTGCTCCACTTAAGCCACAGCTCTGCAGGCCAGATGCAAAGGCTCTTTAGGGTTTAGGTTGCTGACCCCTGATCTAGGTATGCTTAATATAAGGGTTTGGACTAATGATTTCTGAAAATCTCTTCCAGATGTACATCAGACAGGCTAACGCAAGTCTCAGAATACAGCACATTTCAAAGTATGTTCCACTGTCATTAAATGATATGGCACCAAAACAGACTAAAAGGTAAATTTATGTGTGTAAACTGAGTCTCTTGTTTCATTGGACAATAAACTGGTCAATCTTCCTTTTGCCTCTGCAGTTTGTCTTTTAGCGCACTCTACTTGGACATGAGAGAGATCAGTTTTAACCAGGTTGAATGCACTGACCCTAAGTCCTTCCTTTCTGAGTAAATCCAGTAGGCATTGCAGTGACACCTTGCATGGACAAATTTTAAGAGAAAAGAGTGAACCCTATTCAGTTTATTCCAAGGATGGATCTACTGTCTTTGGGAGATTTTTGGGCTCTGAGTCCTGACTAGACAGAGTGGCTTGCCTGGAGCCCTGAGTTAGGTAACCTGGCTGCCATGGCACTGGGATGCCTTTGAGATCTTTTCATGGGTACTGTAGTGTTCCACGCAATGTTAGCACTTAGCTGTGTCAATACAATTCTCCAAATAAACCCAGTGATTTCAAACGGGAATCCAAAGTGTTAAAACCATTCTGACCTCTTGTGGTCTTTGAGTCTTTTGCAACTGAAAAAATCCTCCTTTATTTTCTGTAGTCAAAAACCAAGTGAAAACTAAGCTAGCATTTTCTGAGGGGTGCTTTGAGTCTAAAAAACTAAGAACCACTGCACCAAGTACTGAGGAAGATTAACCCACTGTTTGCACTATTCTTCAACCAACAAGTGGATCCTAGTGCAAGATTCCTTTGTCATGGAAACAATCTTCAATGGTTGTAAACAAAAGGGAAGAGAGGATAAAAGATAAACAGGTCAAGCAGTTAATGAATATGCATGTGCTTATTCTGACTTAAAACCACTCATTGATCTTTGAGGAAACTCTTCCACTACATAAAAAAGTTACGCCACTTAGGAGTTTATAAGAACAAGTAAAAGATTCATAGATTGTAAAGCCGGAAGAGTCCTCGGAAGATTATCAGGTCCAGCCCCCTGCACCAAGCAGAAAAGATAACTGGGGTTCAGGTGACCCCAGCAAGATGACTATCTAGTCTCCTCCTGAAGATTTCCAAGGTAGGTGATTGCACCACCTCTGGAGGGAGCTTATTCCACATTCTGGATGCCCTGACTGTGAAGAAGTTTTTTCCTAATGTTGAGCCTGAATTGATCTTTCAGGAGTTTGTGGCCATTACTCCTAGTTTTCCCCTCGGGTGCCCTGGTGAACAGTTGCTCACTGAGCCCTTGATGTAGTCCCCTACTGTAGCAGTAAGCTGCTACCAGGTCCCCTCTCAGCCTTCTTTTCCTCAGGCTGAAGAGTCCCAGATCCCTCAGCCTTTCCTCATACGGCTTGCCTTTTAACACTGATCATACGGGTGGCTCTTCTTTGGACTCTCTCAAGCTTGTCCACATCCTTGTTTAAGTGTGGTGCCTGGAACTGGATACAGTACTCCAGCTGTGGTCTCAACGGTGCTGAGTAGAGTGGAAGAATCACCTCCTTGGTTTTGCTGGAGATGCAGCGAATGGTGCATGCCAGAGTATTATTTGCCCTACTAGCTACTGCATCGCACTGCTGGCTCATATTCATACTGTGGTCTATTATTACCCCCAGGTCCCTTTCATTTGTGGTGCTTGACAGTTTGGTGCCACCAAGTCTGTAGGTGTGTTGGGGGCTGCTCATCCTGAGGTGGAGCACTTTACATTTCTCGATGTTGAACTTCATCAGGTTCCGATCCGGCCAACCTGCTAGCCTGTCTAGGTCCGCCTGTATCTGTAGCCTGTCTTCAAGCGTAACCATACTTCCCCATAACTTGGTGTCATCCGCGAACTTGGCCAGTGAGCTCTTCACCCCCACATCCAAATTGTTAATGAAGATGTTGAAAAGTACTGGACTGAGCACCAACCCCTGCAGGACACCACTGCCCATTTGTTGCCAGGATGACGCATCCATTCACTACGACTGTCTGGGTTCTTTCCTGCAGCCAGTTTCTCATCCACCTGACTGTCTTGGAGTTAAGACCACAATCCTCCAATTTTCTCGTGAGGACATTGTGGGATACTAGATCAAAGGCCTTTTGGAAGTCTAGGTATACAATGTCAACCTGCTCTCTCTTGTCCAGGTGGCGAGTGACCTGGTCATAGAAGGAGATGAGGTTGGTGAGGCAAGACCTGCCCGAAATGAAGCCACACTGGCTGTCATTCAGAATCTTACCTTCTACAAGCTTATCACAGATAGACTCCTTGATGAACTTTTCTAGGATTTTTCCTAGGATGGAAGTTAGGCTGATTGGCCTATAGTTACCAGGGTCCTCCCTCCTGCCCTTGTTTTGGATGGGCACAACTTTGGCCCTCTTCCAGTCCACGAGGACTTCTCCAGAGTGCCACAAGTTGTGGAAGAGTTTTGCCAGGGGTTCTGCAATGACTTCAGCCAGCTCCTTCAGCACTCTCAGATGAAGATCATCTGTTCCCACTGATTTGTATATGTCTAATTTTATTAATTGGTCATACACCAATTCTACAGCAATAGTAGGAAGGCAATTATTCCTACCTTGCTCATCCTCTACTCTACCTAACATGGTTTTCCTCTTGGTCTGGTGAAAGACTGAGGTGAAGTAGTCATTCAGGAGTTCAGCTTTCTCTTGCATGCCAGTAACCAGCTCTCCTGAGTTGTTGAGCAATGGTCTCACACTCCCATTTCTTTTCCTCCTGATCTCTATGTACCTGAAGAAGGACTTCTTGTAGTGCTTGATTCCCCTTGCTAAAAATGCACTAGTTTGTTAACCCAAAACAAAGTAAGTATTGTTCTATACAAATTATTTTTTTATTCCAGTTCAGAATAAAAAATATCCATTTCCTGCACAATAGAAATTCCAGGTTGCAGCCACATTCACAAGCACAGCACAGCACAGCCACAAACATCTGCCTTTCAGAAGGACAGAATTCCACCACACTGATCCTAATGTTCAAATTAGAAAGTTTAAATAAGAGCTAGTGGACACCCAAGATACCCAGACCATGTGAAGGTGTGCTGTCCTACCAAATCCAGTGGCCACACTCAGCACTCACCACCACTGTGACCCCTTGCATTTTGTACTGCCTAATATCCAGCTCCCTTGTGCTTCCTCACCCCCCACACTGACCTCCAGTCTATTCAGCCCCTTCTAGCTGAAGAGGATTAATATCTTTCTCTAAGATTAGAGAGAGTGAAGAGATAGTAGGAGCACACCTATTGCTTTAACTTCATTTAACACCTACTACACGAGGTGGGCGACAGAAAGCTTTACTTTTGAGTTCCCACCCCATTTCTTCCCTCCATGGGAAGATTAGCAGTTTCTTAGGTAATGATGCATTTTCTCATAGGTAACTGATCCCTGGTGCCTCTCCTCTGTCATCACTGCAGCTGTGATGGAGTGGCCTCTTTTCAACCTGGAATGGTCAGTGAGTAGATTTGTTTTTAGGCTGAAGGCTTGTGGATGGCTGGCTAGTCTGTCTCCCAGTCCTACATGCCCCTCTCTACTTTCAACAATTTGTGCTTTTGGGCTCAGAGCACTTACTGCAAATAAGACTGACAAGATTTAAAATTCCCTTTACATACAAGATTGATTTTTCCTTTTCAGCATAGTGTAGCAAAGATTACATTGTTACCCATTTGATTTCAAGGTTCATATTACATGCCATAACATGCCACTGGTGCTATCTGAATAGCAAGTAGAAGAGTTGGAGTGTAATTTGCATTAAAAATGTAGTTAATTTGTCTTTGACTACCCAAGCCATAAACTTAATGGTACTCAGGTGAGTAAATGGTTGCCTTGCCTGCCACATTAATTCTTAAAGCAGTAGTGCCACCACTCTCCTGAGGTATCTGTACTCAAATATTTATATGAAGCCATTCTATTATCCCAGGTCTAGGCCTTTGTATAATTTTCATATGGATAGTTCAGATTCTAGACTTTATTTAAATAATAAAGAATACTTGCACTCAAATGAAAAATCTACTCATGATCACAATTACTAATAAAAAAATCTATTTTAATAGATTGTATTCCTTTCTTATGAAAAGACTGATTTTACATTATTCTGTTTCTTACATAATTTAAGTTAGACCAGTGATTCTTGACATTTTTAGACTCAAGGCAGCTCAGAAAATGTAGCTCCTAGCTTTCATGCATTTCTTGACTACAAAATAATGCAGAATTTATTTTGTTACAACAAACTCAGAAAGCACAACAGGTCAGAATTTTTTAACACTGTGGATTTCTATTTGAAATTGCTTGCAACTTTAATGCAGGTGTTTGAATACTTTCATCGTCATGTCTCCAGTCCAACCTTTCTATATGGTCTGCTCCCAATATTCTGCACAGGTCACTGCTGCTGGTGTTGGTGTTGCCAGATCTTGTGGGGTGTACTGTGGTGCTACCGGGCATCTCAGGAGATGATCCATGATTTGCTTCTCCTGACAAACACAATCAGTTGCGTAGAGGCCCCAGGATTTCGTGAGAAAGTTGCATCTGCCAAGACACACTCTCAATCTGTTCAGGCTCTGTCATGTGTGCCATTTGTAGTTGGAGCCAGATGCTAACTCCTCACTGGGGGTAATTCCTTGTTGGCTCCATTCAACAGCTTTGCAGTTTCTCCCTTTTTTTTTTTTGGCCAGAGGGTAGTTCTGGTTGATTCTGGTGATGTGGTAAATGGTATGGTGAAGGACAAAAAGCTATTTCTCAATGAGAGACAACAGTGCAGTAGTTGATATCCATATAGCAAGTGGCAGTCATCTGACTCTTGTACCTGCCAGTCAATGTTGCCCGCTACTTTCCTCCTGATGTAAGGGGACACTATGCCAGATAGTGCATATAGGTGAGGAGCAGGGGTGGGTCTAAGCAGCCTATTATAATTCTGCATGTATCATTTAGGGTAGTATTAATATGTTTACTGTGACTTGACCATCCTCAGGTGGTGCAGGCATATTCAGCCACAGAAAACCAGTAGTGCGTAGGGTGGACAGATGTCCTTTCCACTTGGAATTTGCAAGCTTACACAGAATGGTGTTTTGTGTGTTGACTTTGGCTTAGGTATTTAATATGCACTTTGTGTAACTAAGTTTACAGTCCAGTGTTAACCCTAAGTAGACTGGGTGTTTTCAAGACTCTGGTTACCCCAGGTGACATTCATAGTTTCATAGTGCTTAGGGTCAGAAGGGACCTAAACAGATCATCACGTCCCAGGCAGGAACAAGTGCGGGGTCATAACACCCCAGCCAAATATCTGTCCAGCCTCCTCTTGAAGACCCCCAAGGTAGATATTGTTCTGCATCCCAGTTTCTCAGATGGAAAGCACAGATTTGGGTTTTGCTAGGGTTGGATTTGCAATAATTATTTAGGTAATAATCTGACACCTCATTCAGTGCCCTCTCCAAGATTTTCTCTATGTCCCCAAAATTCTTCTGTTGTGTGGTGATGTAGAGATCATCAGCATACATGAAATGCTGACATTTGGCAGGAAGTGGCTGGTCATTAATATGTGTTGAATAGAAGTGGGACAAGCGCACTGCCTTGTGGTAAACCATACTTTTGGGAGCACCATCTACTTTTCCAGCCATTTAGTTTCTTGTACAAGCACCTGTTCTCCAAGAGTCTATGAATGGTCTGGCTTAGATCTATGTCGTTAGTCATGAGGTAGTTTGTGGATCACGATGCAGTGTTGGACATTATGCAGCAGATAGGTCAACAACACTGTACCCATGATCAACTTCAGCTGGAAACCATCTTTGATATGCTGTGTAAGGTTAAGTAGTTGGCCTGCACAGGATTGATCTGGTCTAAAACCGGTTTGGTCTCATGTAAGTTTAGAATCTACCAAAGTTGAAATTCGTTGCAGGATAAGATGTTCGTGGAGCTTGTAGGTGATGCTGAGGAGGGAGATCGGTTTGTTACTGTTTGGTGATGAAAGGTCTTTCCTTTGTTTGGGCAGAGCTATGACTCTTGCCTTCCTCCACACTGATGGTATTTATTTATCGTGCATGCATTGAATAGATCAAGGAGTCAATGCCTTGCAAGGGGTCCTAGGTGTTGTATCATCTCTGTGAGTATGTCGTCTACTCCTGCTGCCTTCCTATGTTTCAGTAGGCCTATGCCAACTGTCAGTTTCTCCATCGTAATTGGATGGGTTTGGTCTTTAGGTGGTTGCTTGTCAGATGGTATAATTCAGCGGTGGTGTACTCTGGTGTCCTGTGGTGTTTCTTCTATGTGAGCACTTCCCGCTGGTAAACAGTCGGGCGAAGTACAGACAGTCAAAAGTCTGAGGCTGAATTGATTCAATCTAGGCAGCTTCCTGCAAGCTGCATAGGTTGAACCAATCACCAACTGAATTGACATTCAGTTTTCAATTGGGAAAGGCAGAGAGAGGCCTGCACTGACCCAGGGCAGTAGGTGTGGGGCACTAGAACACATCTCCTAGCCTGCTGGCCGTTGCCAGCCCAGCCAAGTATCCCCAACCCCTGCTGTCCCCCCCCAGGGGGTTCAGGAGCCCCCTGTCTGGGTACTGGCCCACCTTGGGGAGCATCCTCCTCAGGAGGCTTCCCCCAGCCTGGGTTCCCCAACCCAGACAATCCTGGGGAGCTGAGGGGAATCCCCCCCCCCCCCCCCC
>NW_005842428.1:6979-65199 GCF_000455745.1 Alligator sinensis
ATTGGAGGGAGAACCCAGTCAGGCACCTGCCCATGCAGCCCAGCATGGGGGCACCAGGGAGTAGGGCTGTGCAAAACAGGACCGTTTTGTTTCTACTTCCATTTCATCATTTTGATGGAACAGCGTTTCATTTAGAGTTTCGTTTTGAAACCACTATTCCATTTTGTTTTGTCAAAACTGTTTTGCTGTTTTGACGTTTCACCCACAGGCTATAATGGGGAAGCACGAAACTGCCTATAACTCATTTCATGCCTGATTCAAATTAAACTTGGAGGGATGGTAGCTCCTTCTGAGGCCATGAAGCCTGTCAAGTTTTAAGGAGATAGGTGCACGGGTTTCTGGGAAACTTCACTCAAACTGTTCAGAGCAAAACTTGTGTTACTTGTAAGCGTGAAGGCACAGAAAAAGCTCAGTTCAAACAATGCTTTTTATGCTGTTTTTCCATCCCTCCCCCAGAGCACTGGGATTGGAAGGGATCTCAGGGAAGGATCACAGACACTGGCCAGTTACACAATCAATATCAGAGCAGTCCTTCCCCACTCTTCCCCTTCCCTCTCCTTAGTTTCTGTTTCCCTGCAAGCAAGCCAGCTTCAAAACTCAAAATATTTCAAAACATTTCAATTGCCTTCGTTTCATTTCAAGGCTGTTTCGAAGACTTTCGTTTCAATTTCGCTGTTTTGAGCTCAAAACGAGTTGAAACAGCATCGAAACGAAACAGCCGGTGAAATCTCGCACAGCCCTACCGGGAAGCACCCTTCTTGGGGAGGGCTTCCCCTCAGCCCAACCCAGGGTCCCTCAGCCCCAGGTAGACCCAGGGAACTGAGAGAATTCTTCCTCTGGGGAGCTGTGCTCGCCTTTGCCCTGCTAGTCTCAGGGATAGCCCAGGGAGTGGAGGGAAACCCTTGCATTAGTTTTTCCTCATACTCTCAGCATCTAAGGCAAAACCAGCTGCAGAGAAGCAGGAGAGTTTCTCTCCACTCCCTGGGCTATCCATGAGACTAGCAGGGCAAGCAGGGTTCCCCAGGGGAAGAACCCTGGGCTAGGTTGGAGGAAAGCCTCCCAAGACTTGAGCTCCCTGGTGCCCCCATACTGGGCTGCATGGGCAGGCACCCAGCCCGGAGGACTCCTCCCTCCTTTCTGTGGCAGCCACTGAAGCAATCAGCAGGTGTGAAGCAGGAGGGGGGAGGTCTGAAAAGTCCCCACAGGGGTTTTCCCTCCCCCCCTCCCCCCCCATGTGCTGTGTAGACCCTGGCTAGGGGAGCTAGGGGTCTGTTCCCCCGCCCCTCCACTCTATCCTTGTGGGCTGATGGACACCAGAAGTAAGCAGGCTAAGAAACAGAGGAAAGGCAGTCTCTGCTTCACTGGAACAGGTAGCATAGCCCAGGGTGTAAAGTAGGGCTGTGAAAAGCTTTGGTAGCCAATTTGATTCAGAGGAGATGCGGCAGCCAATCTCCGAATCCAAATCAAATCAGGAGACCCATTAAAAGGTCTGAATCGAATCAGAAGCATCCAAATCAATTTGGAAAAAATTTGGAAAAATTCGGAAGGCAGGCTTGCAGGAAACAGAAACTGAGAAGGAGGGAGGGGGAAGGGCTGATCTGATACTAACATCTGCAGCTGGCCAGTGACTGTGATCTTTCCCCGAGTTCCCTTTCAATTGCAGTGCTCTGAGGGAGGGACGTAGAAACAACACACTTGACATCGTGTCAACTGATCTGTTTCTGTACTTCGCTTCATCAACCTCCTAGATAGAAAAAACTCATGGACTCAATATAGACATTGGATTTATGACACACTATAACCTGCCTAACATCTGACTCCCCAGGTATCTCTCCACTTTTACCTCCTACATTCCCCTTCCCCCCCTCACCTGTATCTCACCCCCAATGCCTCAATTTACATTTTCACTGGCTGGCTTTTTTGTTTGCATTGCATGCCAGCCTCTGATTTCTTCACTATTTGTTCCATCCAGGAAGAGCACACACACTAACTGCAGATGCTTTCTCAGCCTGACAAAGGGTTTTTAAACCCGAAAGCTCGCTAAACTATATTTCTCCAACTATTCAGTTGTCTAATAAAAGATACCAGATTGACCCAAAAAACCTTGTCTGCTTATGTCCTTAGACCAACGTTTCCCAACCTTTTTCACCCCGCAGCACATTTACATGGACTCCCCCACCCCATGGCCCACCAGCCAAGTTGCTGGGGGGGGGGGGGCCAAACACCATGGCGCGGGGGGGCAGGGGAAAGAGGGGAATCGGGTAGCGCGTGGCTGAACACCGCAGACTGGGAAGCGGGGGTTGCAAGGGGTGCAAACATTGCAGAGCAGCAAAAAGCAGGTGGCGCAGTGTTTGACTCACTGCCTGGAGCCACGCCACCTATCTGTCTGGCTGCCTGCAGCAGCAGCAGCTGGGAACATGGCTCCAGCCCAAAAATGTCACAGCACACCTGGACGTGCCTGACGGCATACCAGTGTGCCATGGCACACCGGTTGGGAAACACTGCCTTAGACCAACCTATCTATACCCCGTAACATGCACAAGTGATATGAGTTGCTTTCAGCAGTTTGAGGTGGTTTCCCAGAAACCCCTGCACCTATCTCCTTCAAACTTGGCCAGCTTCATGCCTTCAGAAGGAGCTACCATCCCTGTTTTCATTCAAATCTGCAAAAAAAATAACACTTACAGGTATTTTAGTGATTCCCCATTATAGTCTGTGGCCAAATCACCAAATCTTCAAATCTGATTCAGCTGAATCAAATTGGGACAATGACTCAAATCACCAAATCGAATCCCTGTCCTGCCGAATTGGCCTAATCTGAACCAAATACTTGCCGCTTTGCACAGTCCTACTGCAAAGCATCCTAGGATGATGGGAGACTGTGAGTTAACTTGAAGCAGGAAGGGGTCTGGAACAGAAGTTCCATAAACTGGTTTGACCTAAATCAGTCTGGTTTAGTCTGATTCAGACTAAACTGATTGAGTCTGGTTCAGTCTAGTAAATCAGCTTGACCTAAATCAGGTCTGGTTTGACCTAAATCAGACTTACTAATAAGTAAGTAAGTCTGATACTTCATTCAACCAGGTTTATCTTAAACTGGTTCCGGCCATTTTGAAAGCAGTTTATGTGCACTGAACTTCTGTTGTTACAGGTTTAAACCAGTTTCTGATCACTTAAACTGGTTTATCTGTAACTTCTAGCCCTAGCCATGTTGTGCAACCTAGTTGGCAGTAACATTTGATATATCTGGAGATGTGATGTTGTCGCCTCCTAGTTTTCTTATAGTTGCCCAAGCTTTCTTGCTGTTGTGTGTCAGATTTTGGGGTCCTCAATCTTCTCCTTCCAGGTGTTTCATCTCTCTACTCCTGTGTTGTCTATTAGGATTTCTCCCAGTGTAATGGTGGATTCTGAGGGGCTGAGATAGTATTCTCTCTCATAGATAACATCAAGGTCAGATGTTAAGCTCAAACACACCTGGGATATATTTTGCCCGGCTGCCTCATGGAATGGAGCGGCAGGCACTTCTCTTCACAGCCCTTTTAAAAGAATCTCACAGCCCCCCAGCTGAGACCAGAGACTTCAACAGTTGACATAAATAGTTGGGTACCTTGGGTAGTAAGAAAATAAGTACCTGTGTATCATTTCTACTCTAGAACATTTCCCTATTGCTCAGTTTCAGCCTATCACTTTTGCCCATATTAATTTATTTCTACCCTCTACTTTCATGTCTTCATTTTAAAAAGTCAGACCTAGTCCAAGAAGGGTATACATAAAAAAACCCCAAACCACCTTCTTATACACACAAGAAGATTTGCCAGTTTAGTGGTGTTGATTTCAACGGCAAAGGCATTTTTGCTAGTTTCCATTTGTTAATTCTAAGGCTAGAGGTGAACTTCATTCAGTTTGTTCTTGTGTATCAGAAGCTTAATAAATTCAAAACCAGTTATTGTGTAAATCCAGAGGAGTCAGTATGGTTGCCAAGGTACCACAGAGTGCCTAATCTGACAAGAACATTAGCAGCAACTCAATGTACCTGCATCTGGTAGAAAAAGACATGTGTATTCAGCTTACAAACATGTTTGATATGCAAGTCTGAGATAACACAACACAATGTTTATAGGCACTTTTCAGACAAGAATCACCATCTGGCCAAGTGAACAGAATCGACTTGCATGCATCTTAAACTTGCAACTTATAAAAGATCTTTCAGACCGTTGTTGCTTCATGATTACCTACAGTCCCTTCCCTGCAAAACCCAGCAAAGGAAATTTTATTGACGAGCTTTCTTTGAACCTCAGCTGATCACTTCCCTTCATCATTTACATCTGCCCCATCAGTACATACTTTCCTTTCCTGTTTTGTTTCTTTTCAGGACCTTGTGCACACATCCGTCTCCCACACACACAGTAGGAGCCGAGACCCCAGCAGCGGCAGCAGTCAGTAGTGGCCAACAAGGAGCATAGGCTGCAAAGTTAAGCCCTTGTAAGTTGCATACAGCTCACAGGATGAAAGTTAGACCATCTTGCCTTATCCATTCCTTCCAACAGGCAAAGGATGCATAAGGGGACTTCCCTTTCTAAAATTCATTTAAATCATCCTTTGTTATCTTCTGCATGACATGGGTCTGTACTGAATTAACAGCCAGATTCCCCAGGTACCTCTCCACTACTCCACTATTTACCAGCTACATTAATTCCCTCCCCGCTACAAGCTGTCTCTCGCCCACTGACGCCTCAATTTACGTCTTCACTGACTGCTTTTCTTGCATGCATGCAAGCCTCTGGCTTCTTTATTATTCATTCCATCCAGGAAGAGCACACACCAACTGCAGGTGCTTCCAAAACCTGACAAAGAGTATTTACACCCAAAAGCTTGCAAAGAAGAATTTTTCCAACTGAGTTGGTCTAATAAAAGATACCAGAACCTTGTCTGCCTGTGTCCTTAGACCAACATGGCTACAATCTATACCCCTGAGACTACACATATTGCATTTACGGTTACAAGTATGTTCACTGTTTATATGCACAATAACAACAGTAAATCATGTCTGAAATACTGGATAAGTACACCACATTGTAGGAGTATGTCTGAGTAGGACCTAATGCAAGGCAGTTATTGTCACAATCCTGACAGGCATCTTGGTGGTACTTCAATAAAAAGCTATTCAAACAATGCAAACATTAAGAAGGAAAAAACTAAGGATTACATTAACTTGCCTTTATTGCCAGTATTTTGTGAAATTCAAGGCCAGGGCAGCTCGTATAAAAATTGTATGTAGTACCAGGTTTCAGAATCAGACGTAGGGTAAATATAGAAGGTTTCCCAAGTTTTATTGCATTACTCCATGATGGTGAAATGTGGCAAGGTAAAGCAACCAAGTCACAAACAGGATATTCTATTCACTGGTGTGGGTGGCCTTGCTCTAAGCTGACTCCTGCTCAAACACTGCTATTTCAAAGAGTTTACAGAAAGTGAATGTACGATGAGCCAACAGAGCATCATGTAAATAACCTAGCACAGGGGTGAGTAATACTTTGTTATCCTGGGCCAGAGCTTATGACCTGGCTCCCTGTCACAGGCTGTAAATCTTTTCCCCTGGAGAGTTCAAGGTGTCTGCACATATTCTTGCTACAGATACAAGACTCCTCTGCACATGAAAGTACAGGCTGGAAGAGCACAGCAAAAAAAGGTGGGCTACAGAGGAGATAGGTGGCTCAGCACAACTCCGTGCTACCCAATTCTCCATGCTGCCCCAGACTTTCCCAGGCTGGATCCAACCTCTACAGCAGCTGAATCCAGACTGGGAGCTGTTGGTTGCCAACCCCAACTTGTAAAGTTTGTTTCATTAGGTTTAGATGTTGCAGTTGAAGGCCATTTTTTTTTTTTTTTTTTTTAATAGATTTATTTAAAGTTCTTCGCCTGCTGGCTGTCTGGGTTTGGGCATACACATATAAGCCTGCTGGCTGACCTCATGAGGGGGTGTAAATTAATTTAGGAGCTCACTTAACCAAGAAACTGATTAAGCTAGTGACACACAAGAGACAACAATACTAATCTCTTGGGAGACATTTTATTAACGTACAATAGACATTCTAGTTCTTCTCTGTATGTTATGTCTGCCAAACATCAAGGAAATATACTTTATTTGTTCATTTACAAAACTATCTGATGCTATTCAGTAGGCACCAGAGATCATAAAGACTTAAGTGCTACAGTATATTTTGTAGTGATTAAGTTGTCTTGTCAAGTTAATTAACCCGCCATTCCAACAAAGCACTTTTTGAATGTTCCTGGGAGTGTTCAAATGCCTCGCTTATAAATAATGATTGGTGTGCTCGAGTCCATTTGTTATACTGCTGAGTACAAGCATCTTCAATATAAAGATACCGTTTCAATACATCCTCCATATTTTGAGTGCTAAAGAATCTAATCATTACATCTCTCTTTCCTGAATCTAGTAATATGAATGTACAATTAAAAATAACTTCAGATGTTATTCAAAAGAATCAATTTTCAACCAAAAGCTTCATTGTTGACAATAATGAATGAGTATATTGCAAGTGATATTCTGCACCAGAAGCTGGAGAGGTTGGAACTGCAACTAAAAAGACTAAATATCAGCAATACAAACTTTTACATGAGCGCTGACCATTTAACCTGAATGTAGGATCAGGTACTTTAAAGTTTGTGCGCCTGTCAAGCAATTAAAACCTCCACACAAAAACAAAAATACTACAGAACAACAGTATTTCAAAAGAATAGCACATTAAACACTTTCATGACACCTTTCTTTTCATATTGGCAACTGAAACTTGACATCCACCTGAGCTTGCTTTGCTAAGGTTACTATTTCTGAGAGTTTCACAACCTGGAAAAAGGAAACAAAGAAAATTAAAACACGAACAAATTACAGTAAGCATTAAAAAAAAAAAAAAAAAGACTGCTTAGTTGACCTCAAAAGTGATGCCAGGAACAATTACTTTTAAGAAAAAAGAAACCTACATATGCATACCTTGCTACAAAAATAGTCTAGTAGTCCATTAAGAACTTGGCCATCTTGACAGGACTTATAAAACGTCTTAAAATAAAAACTCAGAGCCATGGGAATCAAAGTAACCAGACTCTCCCATTCAGTGACTGCTGCTATATTTCTGAAGCATTCAACCGCAGGACAAAGTGCCATGTACAGTTTATATTACAGACAGACCAGTTAGAGAGTATTAACCTTGGTTTGAAATTAAAACTATTTTTGACAAAGCACTACACTTTTTAAAGTGCTGCACTTAGCATGAGCCTTTCAGATAAGATCTTTTAGATAAACTTTGAAGATGGGTGGAAGGGCTGTTTCTTTTCTATTACCTATGGGGGGGAGGAGGGGGCAGAGGGCTTGGGGGCTATAGCCACCCCAAAATTCACCTTAGCTGCGCCCCCCCTGCCCCGCACCACTGTCCACTCACCATGCACAGATGAGCCCGCAAAAGGTGCAGCGCTCCTGGCAGAAGTGGCAGTATCAGCCTCTTCCCGGTGGGGGTCTGGACCAGGGCTAGGCTCAGAGAGGGCAGGCTCAGCTGAGCACGGCAGGTGAGCAGTGGTGGTGATGTTGGGAGGGTGAAGCCTCCCAGCCTGGCAGAGCCCAGCCACAGCCCTGCCCCAAACCCATGTACAAAAAAGACACAGAACCAACAATCTGCTCAAGTTTCTCCTCTACCAATAAAGCAAGTCCTTAAGTGCTGAAGTTCCAGATACACTACCTTCTGTCTACAAAGTAATTTGCTGCCTTATCCACTACTCACACACTGCTTTAAGTGGGTTTTTTTAGTAAATGGCATTATGCAAGCTAAAGACTTAAAAATATTTTATCCCCATCTACTCTTGTTTATTAACTGGGGAATTTGAGACATGTTAAAGCATAGCATCTATTGCAAATCTTGTATTACTAAACTCTTTTGCTCACCATTTTAGCAGCTTCATCCAAGTCATCACAGGCAAGGATTTTAAGACCACTAGCTGTTATTAAAGCTTTGGCATCATCAACTCGCGTACCTTAAAAAGCAAGTAGTTTTAACATAATAGATTTTAGTATTACCAAACATGTATTAACGTTCCCTAGCAAAGTCAGCTACAGTATGAATTGATGATGTTCAAGTGTTCCAGGACAGTTCTGCCAAAATACCTCTATTTTGACTTAATTATACTCCATAATAGGAGGTCTCTGCAGCACCACCACCAATTTTATTAGTTCTAAAAAAAAAAAAAAAAATCTTAAGTAAAAATGGGTACAAAGATAGAAAAGCCCTAATTGGCAAGTCACTAATATTTACAAGGTCTCAAGAAATAGTCTCAAAAAGTTTTTTTCTCTATTAAAAAAAAAAAAAAAAAAAAGCACACCTCTTCTCTTTAAAGTAACAGAATAGTTTAACTGCTGTAATTTTTTGCTGCTATAAAACAAAATAAATATATTTATGCAGTACACAGAAAAGTACATACCTTGCAATCGTACTACGATAGGTATTTTTAGGTCCAAGTCTTTTACTGCCATAATGATACCTTGTGCAATAACATCACATCGCATAATGCCTCCAAAAATATTGACCAGAATAGCCAGTACCTAGTAAGGAAGTAGCATACAAGTTTGTTTGGGTTTTTACACACACACACACACACACACACACAGTCAGCAACAGAATTATCATTCAAAATTAAATATTAATTAAATATTTTAAAATATTCACTAAAAGGTGGCCCGATTCCTAAAAATCAGTTCTGAAAATTTAACCTCCACATGTGCAATGCTAAGTACGTGATTATGAACGTAGGGGTTCTTTATTCTAGAGCAGTATTTCTTGATGGGGTGCCTCAAGATACTTTCAAGAGTGCCACTATGTTAGCAATGTTAAGGGTGCAAACTTGATACACAAGATAAACCCAGAATTATGAATAAAAAAATCAGAGTCTCAAAAGCATCAGTTAACCAGCTTGGACATAAGGAACATGAGGACTGGTGACTAGCTGTTCTATGCAAGTGCCTTGAACCAATCCAAGAGAGCTACAGTTCACATGCAGAGCAGTGCAATAGGGAGCCTCCACACATGGCACAATACATTACAGAGAGGAAAGAGTATCTGTGCACATGACATGGTGGAGCACTGAGAGGAGGGGTGCCCCTAGGCAATTCACAGCCTGCGGGGACATGGGTCACATTGGTATAGTCCCTAGCTTAAAAGTCCCTTGCTTAAAAGTCAGACAGCCTTAGTCTGACTTTTAAGCAAGACACGACAGTGTCCCTAAACATTCACTTTGTCTCCAAAGCATTCATTACCTTAACATTTATTACCTTCACATTTATCCAAGTCAACTGCCAGCATATTATCTGCTGCCTTTAAGATGACCAACAAAACCTAGATTAAAATTAATCAGCTGTCTTCAAAAACATCAAGCCACCATGGGATTGTAAAACAAACAAAAAAATCCTATTTACAGCCTTCTGTAGAGATTCCATAGAAGATGGGAATCCAAACAGACTGCAGTTTAACCCTTCTGAAACTGTGATAGTACATTACCTTGTCCCCTCCTTGTTAACAACTGCGACCTTATTAGCTGTTAAACAGCAATCATACAACAATTAAGTAATGTGAAAGTCTTTCATCATAAAACTAAGTTTTTATAACAAGCCTCAGAAGCCATGTGTACAAGCCTAATTTCTCCAGTTAATTAGTCAAATGAATGGATTTGATATTAAATATCTGTAATAGCAAGTTGCACTTCCTCCCTCCCACTGTGCACCTCACAGAAGTGCTGCCATGACCATTCCTCAACATGCATAAGAGATTACTTCCTTGACAGTATTCATTGAATCAATGGTTTAACCTTCATTCCAATAGTTTTTAGATGACCTGTTCTCAATGTTCATGATCTAGCAAACATTTTTAGGAGCCTAGGGCTTTCTTCCCTGGCTTAGTATGGTTTTTTCTGATTTTTGTAAGGGTCTTAAAAGCACACATTCTGATGACCAAAGCATACAGTAGTAATAAACTGGTAACTCAACTCCTGTTTGAAATGCTTTGTCTGCAAACCCCCAAAACACAGTGATACAAGTACAGTGCAAGGGATGAGCCCTGGAACCTAACCACAATGACACAGAAGTTATCCCACTACTGTTTATCCAACACAGCAAATGCAAGGTACTCTGTTGGGAACTGCAGGTTCAACCACCTGCTCTGGGTGAAGGGGCAGCCTAGAATCTGGGTCTCCCTTCATGTGACCTAACAAGTGTCCAAATAGGCAAGACAGAGCAAAACCGAGGGGGGAAAAAGAAAGTGAGGGCTAAGACAACCATCCATGTACTAAGTAACAGCAGGATCTAGAAGTGACTTAGAGAGCCACTTGGGCACATAAGATAAAGAGTACATGACTTGTAGGCCTAAATCCTATCACACTGCAGCTCTTTGGATAAAACAAAGCTACTCAGCATTCATTTCTTTGATTTGATATGGCACATCTCACTAGTACTTGGTTCAATTTCTTATCAAATGCCCGTCCATACGGCCTTTCACTCAAAAGTATTTCCTGTCTATTTCCCACCACACATAATCCTCCAGTGGCCCAACTTACTAGCTGTTCCAACTTCCTCCTCATTCAACACTATCAAAGAGCCATGTGTATAGTGTATTGTTCTTAGCTGTACTACTCTCCTTCCAACTCTTTAGCATGCCGGGTGTTGTATGGAATCCCATCACACACATTACATTCACTCTAGCAAGCTACTGGCCAAGTTGTAAATCTGTTAATTTCGCTCTCATTGCTGCAGCTTAAGCTTCTTATAGCAGCATAGTAAATTCAGTAGTATACAGCATGTTTATAAATTTCTTGTGCAAATTTAAACTTTAATAACTTTGGATATACACATGATAGAAGCGAGCTGTGAGTGGCAACTGAAAGCATAATAATTCATTAAGATTTTTAGCATAGTGTAAGCAATGCATAGGGTAAAGGTCACAAATGTAATTCATGAAAGCATTCTGGAAAATGTTTTCTACAAGTTGGAAAATCCGATTGAATGATATATCACGAAAGATGGCAGTTATGTTGAAGTCTAGGAGTTTGAGCTGTACCGTTTTAAAACTTAATGCATTATGCTTTCAATTTCTGTTTACAGTTTGCTTCTATCATGTGCAAATCCAAAGTTATTAAAGCTTAAAGTTGCACAAGGACATTATAAACACCTTGTATGTAATGTACATCAGAACTGAGCAAAGTTTGAACAACTAACTGATAGATGCCTGTAAAGGCTCTCTGGAAAAGATTCAAATACACTTTGCCCCTTCTGCAACGAGCTGAGAAACTTCCTTTGTCCAAAAATCTGGGCTCAATAGGTAAGAAAAAAACCCTTAAATATGTTTTTGTGGCCTCTTAGTCCACATCATAAAGGACAAAGAGATCAAAACAGTTCTCTCTCTCTCTGTAGTCTCCCTTAAGACAATGACATGTTTACTAAAGATAAGCATTATGTGTCATTTCAAAATGCAATTTGTTATTTAATACTGCAGACACTTGAAATGCCAGTCCCTCTCTTACCTTTTTATCTGAAGTAATAAGTTTAAAGGCCTCAGTTACTTGATGCACAGTAGCACCCCCACCAACATCAAGGAAATTTGCTGAAGTCCCTCCATGAAGTTTAATTATATCCATTGTGGCCATAGCCAAACCAGCACCATTTACTTTAAAGAAAAAATAAAGTGCATTTAGGAATTCCATTAGCAAACACAACAGCATTTAAAACTCTGTTATATAAATTACATACCCAGGCAGCCTATGTTTCCATCTAATCCTATGTAGTTGAGGTCGGCTTTAGCTGCATCTCTGTCTCTTTCATCCTCCTGCGTCCAGTCCTGGAGATCAAAGATTTTTTTCTGACGATATGCTGAATTACTATCAAAGTTTATCTTCGCATCCATACACATCACTTGTAAGATTGAAAAACAAAACAGAAACAAAAGATGCCGTTAATGTTCCTCACTTAAAGCCACAACTATTTCTCCAATGTACATACAATAGAATACATGTTAAGTACTCACATTCAACTGGTTTCTTAGGGCACAGGCTACTTTATGAAATTTCTGCTCCAAACTTTTGCCAAAACAATATTTTATGTAAACTAGCATCATAGGACTAGACAATACCATAGCATTGTCTCCCAGATGTACTACAAGTTATAGAATCAGAAAGTGGATTATGGCTGCCTGAATAGTGCATGTAACATGTAAAAATGCATTTCTTGAAATGAAATTCTTTCACAGTTTAGGATATGTTTTATTATGTGCCTGGATCAGTTGCATACTACTGAAATGACAAACTGTCACATCAATCCTTCCACAGTGCCACCTCTGTTATATTTTTATCACATTTTGGTTCCTGCTTTTAGATTAAAAGTATGGGTTTCATATAAAAAGGTAGAGCAAAGGAGACCAATGCAGTCCCCTTAAACACAAAAAAGGGTTCTTCCGCAGGTTTCTTTTCTGAGGAAACAATAGCTTAGTATATAACAACTTACATCTGTGCTTGGGCACAAAAAGAATCGACTGTTGGAAAAACAATAGGCTAGCAATTAGCACTAAAAAATGATGAAAGAACTGTTGAATAATCCAAGTATATACATCACCTCTTCAGAGCAGAATGAATATTTTCATTTAAGAGCAGCCATAAACATTACTTAGTTTTTTGTTAACCTACTTGGAACACCTTAAAGGGGGGCCCAATTTTCAGTTAGCATGATTTTTAGATGCAAGGTTTTCAGAGCCTTGATGCCTAGTCACTTCTGAAAGGTCTCAACTTAAGACTGCTAACCAGGACTTCTAAACATTTGATCCGGTGCCTAGTAGTCTAGAGTTGAATGCACACTGAATCTAAAAACCACTCAAATTGCACTAAATTTATCTGTAGTTATTTAGGTGCTACAGTTTCCTAAATTAATGTTTCAAAGGATCATGTTAAATTATCTCGCTATGCGCAAAGGAAAATTTTAGCAGAGTTTCCGCACCAGACAATATGCTTTATGAAATGCCAAATTCAAATCCCCCTTATGAGCATTAGTAAAGGAGGAAACTTTACCAATTCCTGAAGCATCTTCTACCATAGGGTTTATTTCTATCATGGTGGCATCATACTTCAGAAAGAGATTATATATCTTGATCATGTTTTCTGCTGCTTCCTCCACCAGGTTAGGAGGGAATCCCATTTTCTGGGCCAGCTGAAAGTAAAAGAAATAATGAGATCATTAAATCATTACATTTCTGGTTACTGGACTTCTTAGCCTAGTGGGTAATTTTGTTTTGGCACAAGCCTAATCTGTGGCTATAGACCTTCACTTGTCTTGAGTGAAAACTTGCATTTGAGGGATTTATCTAGTTTAAAACACAAAAAAGTCTGCATTGCCCTACAAAGGCTAGTGAATTATACGTCAAATGTATTCAAGGGAAAGGGCCATGGCAGGAGCACATGCATGCTGCAGATCAATGCATGGCTGTGCAGGCAGTGTCACCAGCAAGGATTCTGCTTCTTTGAGCATGGGATGTTGTTCCAAGAAGGATTGCTGGGAAGAGATGGGATCTAATTGACAAAGAGAGGAAAGAGCATCTTTACAGACAAGTTCGCCACCTTAGTGAAGAGGGGTTTAAACTACGTTCACCAGGGAATGGAGAACAAAGCCCTGAGGTAAGTGGGGGAGTGGGGGACTCGGAAGAAGCATAAGCAGGAGGGGACGCAGCAGGAGAGGCTTCATTTTTCCTGAAAAAGTAGGGCAACTGGCTAGTCACCTCAGTGGTGGAAAAAACAGGTTAGGGACTATTTAGAAAAGATAAATATGTACAAATCCATGGAGCCAGATGCGAATGCATCCAAGGGTGCCAAGGGAGTTGGCTGATGTGATTGCAGAGCCACTGGCCATCAACTGTGAAAACTCATGGCAATCGAGGGAGGTCCCAGACGATTGGAAAAGAGCAAATATAGTACCCATCTTTAAGAAAGGGAAGAAGGAGGATCCAGGGAACTATAGACTAGTCAGCTTCACCTCAGTCCCCAGAAAAAGCATGAAGGTACTTGAAGAATCCATTTCTAAGCACTTGGAGGAGAAGGCAATTAGGAACAGTCCCCATGGATTCACCAAGGCCAAGTCATGCCTGACCAACCTGATTGCCTTCTATCATAAGATAACTGGCTCTGCAAATATGGGGAAAGCAGGGGACATAATACATTTTGATTCTAACAGGGCTTTTGATACCATCTGCCACAGTATTCTTGCAAACCAGCTAAGAAAGTATGGGTTGAATGAATGGACTGTAAGGTGGACAGAAAGCAGGATTGTCAAGCTCAACGGGTAGTAGTCAATGGCTCAATATCTAGTTGGCAGCCAGTATCAAGTGGAGTGCCACAGGGGTGAGTCCTGGGACCAGTTTTGTTCAACATCTTCATTAACGATATGTAAGATGGGATGGAATGCACCCTCAGCAAGCATGTGGATGACATCAAGCTGGGGGGTGTGGTAGATACACTAGAAGGTAGGGCTTAGGCTTCAGAGTGACCTAGACAAATTGAACCTCTTGATAGTTCCTTTGGCCCAATCCTCCAACAAGGGCAAGTGCAAAGTCCTGTACTTAGGACCGAAGAATCCTTTGCACTGCTACAGCCTGGCTAAGCAGCAGCTCTGCAAAGAAGGACCGGGGGGTTACAGTGGACAGTAAGATAGATGAGTCACTAGAGTGTCCTTACTGCCAAAATGGCCATCAGCATATAGGCTGCATTAGTAGAAGTGTTGCCAGGAGATCAAAGGAAGTAGTTATTCCACTCTATTCTACACTGATAAGGCCACATCTGGAGTACTGTTGTCCAGTTTTGGGTCCCCCACTATAGAAAGGATGGGGATAAGTTGGAAAGAGTCCAACAGGGAGCAAGGAAAATGGTTCAGGGGCTGGGGCACATGGACTTATGAGGAGAGGCTGAGGGAACTAGGCTTATTTAGTCTGCAGAAGAGAAAAGGGGGGGGAGGGGGCAGACTGGATAGCAGCCTTTAACTACCTGAAGGGTGGTTCCAAAGAGGATGGAGCTAGACTGTTCTCAGTTGGTGGTAGATGAGAAAACAAGAAGCAATGGTCTCAAGTTATAGCAAGGGAGGTTTAGGTTGGATATTAGGAAAAACTCTCTCACTAGGAGGGTGATGAAGCACTGGAACAGATTACCTAGAGAGGTGGTGGAATCTCCACCCTTGGAGTTTCTAAGGCCCAGCTTGACAAAGCCCTTGGGGCTGGTCCCGCTTTGAGCACGGGTCAGACTAGATGACTTCCTAAGGTCCCTTCCAACCCTAATTTTCTATAATTCTATATATGAGCCTTAAGTTAAATTCCAACATATGGTGCTAGATTTATATTATTATAAACTGAAAGCTACATTATAATATCTAGTATGAAATCAACTTAGCAGGCTATATGTAAATATACTTAGCAAATTTTAGAAGCAACACTCCCCTCTAATTGTTAATGTGAAAAAGTACTTCAAGTACCCCAACAGCTTGCTCCTTTTTGATGCCTTCCACAATATCAACAGGTTCCTTAATTATCGCATCAGGATTCTCCGCTGCAACATCTTCAATATTAACACCACCCTGAGAACTTCCTATTAGCACAGGACCCTAAAGAAAAAACACACACACACACACACACACACACACACACACACACACAAAGGTAAAGTTTTATACCATTCAATATTTTCTTTCCACAAATAGTCCAAAAACCTCTTATTCACAGTAGGAAATTTTTGGTTTTGACACTCCACTAATTAAAGTTTGTTTTTACAAAATATCACCCTTGCACCCAGTATACTTATATAGGCTCCCTTTAATTATATATTTCAAGCTAGAACAGATCTAAACACTTGCATCAAAAGAAGCATTTCCTTTGTTAATTTTGCTATTAACAGTGGAACAACATACAGTACTGGTTTTACACTAGGATCAGAAAACACAGTTATGGAAAAGCACATAGGTTGGTGACTTCTAGGAACACTGTTACTGAACATGAACCACCTGTGTTTCCCTCCAAACTTAGATTTGCTCTCAGGTGCTCAGACACAGCAGGTCTGTACAGTCATTTACAATGATCCTGGTGCTTTATTCCTGTTCAGTGGGATCACAAGCCTTGAAATCTATATCCAGTTCTGAAAACTTATTCCAGTATTGGCAAAACATAGCTTGACTGTTCAGTGACTTCACTAACAATTATGTCTCTGAAGAAGCACCAAGGACTCGATGATCACGTAGAATGAACGACCCTTTGACCCTCTCTACCTTGGACATGGTGCCTCATCTCAAACTTGACAACTGCTTCTACTGACAATCAGCTTTCACTGTCAGTCACTACACAGGCTGACCTGTTGCATGGATGCAAGTTTGCTGCTTGCTGGGCTATGAAAGCAGCACTTCTTAGAAGTACATAAAGACATTAAAAAAAAAAAAAGACACTTTACAACTACTGACTACTGGTTGTCAGGAGGAATGCACTGCACCACCAGGCAGGCTTAGAAGAAAAGAAAAGGAACCTTGGTATGTTAGAGGATTTTACTGCAGGAGAGGAAATAAAAGTCAAGGTTCTTCACCAGCTTATTCTTAACTGTGTACCAAGAACAGTCACAAGCTACAAATATCTTTGAGATCCATTACAGATGTTCATTGAATTGAAGTTATTAGTTCTGTTAAGACGTGGGAAAATAGGCCTTGCTATGGTAGGACACTCAGAAAAGTTGGTATGTTTTACATACAGGGATTTGAAATAGTCAATTACTGTAGTTACGCAGAATAGAAGATGATCCTGGTAAGACAGCTTCCCAATAATTAGATTCTATATATAAAGGGGTGTCAACTGGAGGTACAGGTACCCCTGGGGGTACTTGAGACGGACCTAGCGGGTACATGCACACGGGCAGGGATGGAATGCTACCATGCAGCATCCTGCACTGCTGTGCACGCGTCACCAGCCCAGCCAGGCGCAAGGGGATGGGGAAACTCGCATGTGGAGGCTGCCGTCCCTCGGCGTCCAGCTACTCGGCACTCCCACTGCTTTCTGCCCGCTCCCCTCCTTCCCCCCACTCAGCAGCCAGGGGTACACAGCTCTGCATCTGGCTGCCAGGGGGTACAATGACACAAAAAGGTTGAAAACCCCTACTATATGAAAAAAATTGTTATAATTTCCAGGTATAGAATCTAATAATTAGCCCTTTGTCTTGAATTTGTCCCTCCCCCACTGCTACAGCAGGGAAAATAGATCTGGGGGTCAGGTAGCTCTCTGCTCCCTGGCTCCCCCACAGCTTTTTTCCCTAGCAGCCTCTTCCCCCTTTCCTAACTGTCAGAACCTGCTCTCCCTGAGCATGTGGAAGTGAGAAGCAAACTTGAAAACAATACCCTTGAAATCAAACATGGCTGTAGCAACTTGCATATAGTACCCATAGTTTATCCAGAATTGATGCTGCAGGAACAGTGCCTGGCTGGTGCCTGCCAGGTCATTTCAAGCTGTGTGCAGTGTTCCTGGCCAGCCAGTACAGGGTCACTTCAAGCTGCTGCCTGCCAGCGTGCGCCAACTTGCTTTGGTGCCCTCTGGCTGGAAACCCCACATGCAGCTCAAAATGACACAGTAGGCACCATAGGCTAGGCACCATCCCTGCAGTCCAGGGTTTTTGGCCAGCACGTGCTGAGTTGCTCCAAGCTGCTGCCCCAGTAGCAGGTGCTGGAGTAACTCATCACATGCTGGCAGCCTGGCTGGGTCCCTTTCTGTGTGCTGGGTTACTCCAGTACCTGCTGCTTGAGCAGCAGCTCAAGAAAAATCAGCATGTGCTGGCCATAAATCCCATACGCTGAGGGGACGGTGCCTAGCTGGCACCTGCCAGATCATTTCAAGTCACACATGGGGCTTCTGGCCAGTGGGTGCCAAAGCAGCTCAGCATATGAATATGCTGACAGGCACCAGCTTGGAGTGACCCTGCACTGGCCACCCAGGAGCCCTGGACACTGAGGGGAGCCCAGGCAACTGCTGCTAGCCAGCCAGCCATGTGCTAGGTGCCTGGCCATGCTGCCTTCTCACTAACCTTGCCATCCCCTGTGAATTTGCTGATTTCAGGTAAAATTGTATGTGATCAAACGACAAGGCTTGATTTTCCCTACGCTGAATGGAGGAAGAGAGTCATTTTATAAACTGAGTAAATACATTAATTCACACCTTGCAGTTAATCCAGATTCATTTTCCATGAATGTCCCATGGAGATAAATCTCGAAGTTCACTTTTGCTTTTATCCTTAGATGTTTTTATTTAGCTATCTTTTGGAAGCCTGGTTTTACACCATTATCAGAATATATAGTACACTGTACAATCAGAGTCATAGAAAATTAGGGTTTGAAGGGACCTGAGGTCATCTAGTCCAACCCCCTGCTCAAAGGAGGACCAGCCCCAACTATATCATCCCAGTCAAAGCTTTATCTAGCTGAGTTTTGAAAACCCTCCAAGGATGGAGCTTCCACCACCTCTCTGGGTAACATGTTCCAGTATTTTACTACCCTCCTAGTGAGAAAGTTCTTCCCACTATCTAACCTAAACTTCCCTTGCTGCAGTTTGAGACCATTTCTCCTTGTTCTGTTACCTGCCACCACAATCTAGCACCATCCTCTTTGGAACCACCAGTCAGGTAATTGAAGGCTTCTATTAAATCTCTTCTCACCCCTCTCTTCTCCAGACTATAAGCCCAGTTCCCTCAGTCTCTCCTCAGAAGTCCTGTGCTCCAGGTCCCTAACCATGTCTGTTGACCTCTGCTGGACTCTCAAATTTGTCCACAACATTTTTGTAGTGGGGTGCCCAAAACTGGACACAGTACTCTAGATGTGGGCTCACCAGGGCCAAATAGGGATAAAGAATCACTTCCCTCAATCTGCTGGCAACACTCCAATGTAGCCCAGTATGCTATTAGCCTTCTTCACAACAAGGGCACACTGTTGGTTTATATTCAGCTTACTGGTCACTGTATCCCCCAGGTCCTTTTCTGCAGAGCTGCTGCTTAGCCAGTCAGTCCCCAGGCCATACCAGTGCATGAGACCGTTCTGTCCTAAGTGCAGGGTTTAGCACTTGTCATTACTGAACTTAGTGAGATTTCTTTTGGTCCAATCCTTCAATTTGTCAAGGTCTCTGTGAATCCTAACTCTACCCTCCAGCATATCTACTATTCCCCACAGCATGGTGTCACCTGCAAACTTGCTGAGAGTGCATGCCATTCCATCTTCCAGGTCACTGTTGAAGATACTGAGCAAAACCAGGCCCAGGACCAACCCCTGGGACATTCCACTCGATGCTAACTACCAACTAGTAGTTGGGTCGGACTCGATCTATTGAGGTCCCTTCCGACCCTAACATCTATGAATCTATGAAACTAGACATTGAGCCATTGATTACTACACACTTTGAGTCCGAAGACCCCGTCAGTTTTCTATCTACATTACAGTACGTTCACATTCATCCAACCCATACTTCTATAGCTTGCTTGCAAGAATTTTGTGGGAGATTATATAAAAAAAAATGTTGCTAAAGTCCAGATATATCACATCCACTGTTTTGCCCATATCCACAGAGCCGGTCATCTCATGATAGAAGGCAATTAGGTTGAACAGACATGGCTTTCCCTTGGTGAATCCACGCTGACTGTTCCTAATCATATTCTCCAACTGCTTAGAAATGGATTCCTTGGGAACTTGCTCCATGATTTTACCAGGGACTGAGTTGAAGCCAACAGGTCTGTAGTTCCCTAGATCCTCTTTCTTCCCTTTCTTCAGATGGGCACTATATGTACCCTTTTCCAGTCAGCTGGGACCTCTCCCAATGGCCATGAGTTTTCAAAGATATGGTCAGCAGCTCTGCAATCACATCTGTCAGCTTGCTCAGTACTCTGGTGTATCACATCCACTCCCATGGACCTGTACAGGTCCAGCTTTTCTAAATAGTCCTTAACCTGTTCTTTCACCACTGTTGGCTGCTTACCTCCTCCTCCAGCTGTGCTGCCAGGTACAGTAGTCTGAGAGCTGACCTTGCCTGTGAAAACTGAGGTGAAAAGGTATTGAGTACTTGAGCCCTTTCTGCGTCATCTGTCACTAGGAGGTCCAAGGATTTTGAGGACCTCCACCAGTAACGAACCAAAGCTTTCTCTAATATTTCTCTTGTTGCAAACATACTTGTAGAAACCCTTCTTGCTGTTACCCTTCACATCCTTTGCTAGTTGCAACTCCAGTTGAGTTTCTGCCTTCCTGATTACAATCCTGCATGCCCAAGCAATACTCTTATGCTCCTCCCTAGTTATCTAAGTTTCCATCTCTTGTAAGCATCCTTTTTGTGTTTAACCTCACTGGAGAGTTCCCTGCTAGCCAAGCTGATCTTCTGCCTTATGTTAGTCTTCCTGTGCATAAGGATGGTTTGTTCCTGCCACTTCAGTAAGGTTTCTTAAAAGTACATCCAGGTCTCCTGGACTCCTTTGACCCTCGAACTGGCCTCCTAGGAGATCCTACCCATCAGTTTCCTGAGAGATTCAAAGTCCAGGGTCCTTACTCTGCTACACTCCATCCTTCCTTTCCTCAGGATCCTGAACTTAATCATCTCATGGTCACTGCTGCCCAAGTTGCCATCCACTACTACTACATTCCCCACCAATTCATCCCTGCTTATGAGCAGTAGGCCAAGAAGAGCAGGGCCTCTAGCTGACCTCTCCAATGCTTAAACCAGGAAATTGTCCCCAACACTCTCCAGGAACTTCCTGGATTGCCTGTGTACTGCCCAGCAGATATGAAGGTGACTGAAGTCCCCCACAAGAACCAGGGCCTGTGATTGGGAAACGTCTGCTACCTGTTTGAAGAAAGCCTCATCTTCCTCATCCTCCTAGTCTGGAGGTCTAGAGCACATACCCACCATGATGTCATGCTTGCTGCTCTCCCCCTCTGACCCATACCCAGACACTTTCAACAGGCCTATCTCCAGTTTCATACTGGAGCTCTGGACAATCATATAGCTGTTTTACACAGTGCAACTCCTCCTCTTCTCCCCTGCCTGTCCTTCCTGAAAAGTTTGCACTCATCCATGACAGTGCTCCAGTCAAGCGAGCTATGCCACCAAGTCTCTTTTTATTCCAATCACATCATAGTTCCTTGACTGTGCAAGGCCTTCCGATTCTTCTCATTTGTTTCCCAGGCTCTATGCATTCATGGAGGTAACCAGACAATTTCACTACTTCTCAGACAGAATAAGGCAACCTCACACCCCTTCCTGCTTGTGCTTCCTCCAGTGGCTTCCCCACTTACCTCAGGGCGTTGGTCTCAATCCGCAAACTGCTCAAAAAATGTGCATTTTTCAGAAAAACCACTGGTGATAATTTTTAGCACTGAATTAAATGCACTGAGTTATGGGAAAATTAGCTATTGTTGTTGTGGAAGGATTCCTATCCACAAAAATAGATAAGCTCATTGGCAAAGCAACATTTCTCACTCCCCTCCACAAAACAAAAAATATCAAACAAGTTTTGTTCTATAAGAAATTGCATTGGAAGTGTTTGAACAAGAACTGGAAAGTAATCTAGTTTAAGTCTATCATGGCAAGTAGTTCTCAAAGATGAACACTCTATTTTTTTTTTTTAAAGTAGAAAAATTTTAGGGGACAAAGTATAATAACCATTTCCAGTGTCCTAATGCCACCTTGTGGTACACAGGAGGAGAACATGCTCAGTTTTACAACATAACAATTAAATTAAAAGGTTTAAGAGGAGAAAAATGCCACATTTTAACCAAAACACACAGAAGGAAAGAACTGTTCCCTATTTTGGACAGGGATCAGGAAAAGCATTAAGAGTAGAAGGAATAAAAAGTTAACCATTTATCAATTAATCCACTGGAACAGATATGCACAGACATTACAAAGACTAGTACTCTCCTCCCCTCAAAAAAAAAAAAAAAAAAAAAAAAAAAAAAAATCGTATCCTTGTAAGCTACAGGGAACGACCTAGAAAGATCACTGAACATATTGCCTGAAGACAAGTGGGTAGGCTAATAATATTGCTGTAACCAAAAGAGTTGCAAGAGCCAGGTCTTTGATCAAACGCTGGTCTTAACCGTGTGATTTGTGCTCCAAACCAATTTGGCCTGTAGATGGGCTTTTCTCTGTGGCTGTAGGAGACAGGACTACGAGCAATGGCCTCAAGCTGCAGAGGAAACTTAGGTTGGAGATTAGGAGGAACCTTCTGACTATGTGGGTGGGTCATGCATTGGATCAAGCTCCCTAGAGAAGTGGTATAATCTCCATCCCTGGAAGTTTTCAAGAACAGGTTAGACAGACACTTGGCTGAGATGATTTAGTCCAGGGGTAGGCAGGATGCAGCCTGCCAGGCCATTCTATCTGGCTTGTGGGGCCCTTAAAAAAATTTAGAAAATTAATATTTATCAGCCCTGGGCTGCCTGTCATGCACCCTTGATGGGTTGCCAAAACTCTGTAAGTGGCCCTCCATCCAAAATAATTGCCCGCCCCCGATTTAGTCAGTGATCATGATCCTGTCTTAAGCAGGGGGCTGGACTAGATGACCTCATAAGGTCCCTTTCAGCCCTACTTTCCAATTATCCTGTGGCCTAGAAAAATAAATACCTTGAAATACAAAATCTGTTCTGGTACATGCATCTGTCAAAGGCAGTCATAGAGGTTGTATAAACATGAGCTTCATTTCCCATCCCTACATACATACTGTTCCTAACATCTACATGAAATATCACAGATATTAGGGCCACTGATAAATATCTTTTCCAAATGGTACAGCAGTCATAAAACTCACTCATTCAGTGGATTAGCACCTGAAGTACTGGGTGTATAAGGGTGCTGTCATTTTTTGTTTGATACCTCTAAACTGCTTGCAGTCCATTAAGAGCATGGAAATCACCCTTTTCCCCCAGGACATTCCCCATCATTAAGCATGTCACAACCCAAAGTTATGATTTTTGTTTTTGTGTGCGCTTTGGCACTGCTAAATTATTTTCCCGCTAAATTGCAGCTTCTTTGCACAGTGGAGTTTTCTGCTGTAAATGAGAACCCCGGTGCAAGGGAGAATTTCCCGCCAATTTGTAGCTTTCTTTGCATGGTGCATTTCTTTTGCATCTAAGAAATGCTTGGGTGCAAAGAGTTCCCGCCATTTGTATTCTAATTAGAGCCCCATTATTGGCTAGTTCTAAATTATGCACACGTGGCGGCTAGTGATTGGCTTGCTAGCCGTATAAAGAGCTTGGGTGATTTCCGCCCAAGTCAGAGTTCGAGAAAGAGAGAGAAAATCTTCGCCTTGCGTGAAGATCTCTAAGCGCTGCAGATCCTTACGGACCCAACGCATTTCTTAAAAGGCAACAGGGGCCTGATCAGCCTCTGGCCTCTCCCCATCGCCGATAGATTCCTAGACGTATCCCTCCCTGCGCGCAAAAGAGACGGACCCACGGAGCCTAGCAAACTTCGTGTGAGTGAGTGAATAAAACGATCCACGGAGCCTAGCAAACTTCGTGAGAGAGAACCGAGCTTGTCATAGTCCTCAAACAGGGATTTAATCGGAGCTGTGCCTGGGAAACTGTCCAGCCTACACCGCGACCATCTTCGGTGTAAGTAAACAATCTTGAATCAACCATTACGCGTCCGTGCCTAATTCTAGCGTGTCGCCCGTTCTCTCCGATCCAGCGTGCCCGGGCCACAGCCCGCACGGAGCGAAAAGGGCCCGGATCGCTCCCGACCCGCACATGGCAACATGGATGGGATCGGGAGTAGGCCCGCACAAAGCAATACTAATTTATTTTTCATATAGAAAAATAGAATTATCAAAAAATTATCAAACAATTATCTAATTCTTCATTGTTTCATGAAGGTTATACAGACAACCTACTTAGAATAAGAAAGAAAACAGCAGCACATTTCTCTCTCAAGAGAAGAACTGGGCATCTATAAACCCAGAATACAGATCACTTGTAAACACTTTAGACATTCTTTGCTTTGAATTAAACAGAAAATCCTAAACAGTCTCAAATGCCTCAAAAATCACAACTTAGGAAGACCTGAAGTAGAGATCCTCTAAATTAAATCATCCCTTCTTTGGGGGCTGACAATCCATCAGAAAGCTAAAAGGTATGACTGAGTTAATTCCATACATAGCGCAATAAAGTCCAAGTCAAGCCTTTTCTTATTAATACAGTTTGGGAAGTTCTGGAAGACTTCTCTTCACTACTGCCTAGAAACCACTGAAGACTTTCTCATCCCCCAGTTTTAAAAACTACAGGAGAGGAGAGAGAAAAATTACAGAACCCACTTCACTATCTTCTGAATATTTTGTCCAAAATGTATTCCATCACCAGCTATAAGCATGGTTCTATAAACCAGATTCAACAGATCAGTATTTAGGAATCAGGTTATTTTATAAGTAGTTTTGTTTCAAATGGGAGGATTTAACTAAGAAAGTCTATGGGTGTCACCTTCCAGCACGCACTGGAGATAAACCTCTGGTCTCAAATCCACTTGCAGTTTACAGAGAAAAAAAGTGATGTAAGGAAACAGCTACATTGCCAAGTGAGGTGCATGGAACCATCCTGTACCAGAAATCTAGTTATGTGCAAGGTGTTGTTGCATATTTTTAAAAGCAGAAGAAACTTGGGTTTAACAGAGACTAAAAAGGGCTAGGACTTCAGCATAGAAAGAAGGCTGAGGGGCCAGAATATGAGAGAGGTCTATAAAAATCATGCAGGGTGTGCACCTAGTGAACACAGAACTATTGTTCCCCAAGTCCTAGAAAACTAGAACTAGGGAGCACGCACTGAAAGTTTTAAACTTGTAATAAGAGAAAGTTTTGGGGTTTTTTTGTAATAGCATGTAATTAACTTGAAGAACTCATTACCACAAGAGGTTGTGGAGGCAGCTAGTATAACCAGGTTCAAAATGGGACTAGGTAAATTTGAAATAATATATCCATTCATAGCTATTAAATGGAACAGCCAAGAACGTATCCTTTGGCATCTCTAAACCAGTGGTGTTGGGTGCCATGGAGGGTATAACGCAGGACAGATCACTCTAGATATACCCTTTTTGTATGCCTTCCCTTTAAAGCATCCGCTCCCACCACTGACCGAGAAAGCATACTGGGCTAGACAGATGACTAGTTTCATCTAGTACAGTACTTATGTTCTACCAGTGACCTACCATGAGCAGTACTTCCTCATCCAGGGATCCTTAGCATTAAAGCTTGCAGTGATCTGGAGGGACCTATGTGCTCCAAATCTTATCTCTGAGAAGGAATCAAATTCCAGTGACTGGCTTATTTAGAAGACACAGTTTCTTTCTTCCCTTCAAACAGATTGCAGATCAGAGAAGGCACAGCAACATGTAGAATAATTACCTTTCGATGGCCACCAGTGATTCTGCTACTGTGTAAGATTCTGGCAAAGTTTGTCCAAAATGCATGGAAACATGACAGCCCATTAAAATCAGTGTTACTTATTGAAATCCAGCGTCAAGGAAGAAAAAGAGCAGTAAAAATAAATTATGCAGCAATACTGCATATGCAGATATCCTGGGGTAGTTATAGGCTACAATGCAACCTAGAGGTAAATACCGTAATAGCACCCACTGCTGCAGCTCCCCTGGGATATCCTGACTACAAACCCAAGTTAATTTCCATTGGTGTACATAACACTGGTGTTAGCATGTTGCAGGTCCAGGACCATAAACAAAATTTGAGATTTTTTTAACAGGTTTTTTTTCCCTTTTTTAAGTACACAGCCCGTCAAAATCAGGCCACCTCAATTCTTGAATATGGATGCAGGAGCTTTCCTTTAGACACCCATTAAAGTCTTACTTCAGTCTTTAGAAAAGGATGGCTGTAACTAAGTTACTCTGAATCTAACAGTTGGTGATTAAGGGAAGTCAAGAAGTCAGACCAGCTCCCCTCCTTCTATGACAATCATACAATACACAGTACCTAAATGTTATGCTTTACAAATACAAAGCATTCCTTTGATTACACTGTGCTAGGGTGAGCTACTTTTGCATTTAAAAAAAAAAAAAAGCCATGCAGTCCTAGGTCATGCTAGCAAACAAAAAGTCTGTGTTTCAAATTACAGACCCATGTGAATAACAGCATTAATATTCTGTTGATCCCAAACATACTAAATTTGTTGTCAGAGCACTATTTTCTATGATTACTCACTTGAAATGACCTTTCCATTGTTATTGCAAAATAGTACTCTCTCCTGGGATATCTGCGCTCACAGATAAATACTTGATTGCATATCCTGCCCTTTTCTCCTGTCTGCTTGGTAAACAGCTTCTTCCCAATCATTTTGGAGGAGATATCTTTTGCTTCTTCAGGACTAGAATAAGAGAAGCTCAGGTGTGACAAGGGAAATGCTGGAACAACAAGAGTAGCTTACAAATAAATGTAACTAGCTTTTATAGTTCTACTTATAATGAACGCCATTTGTTACTGTGAATTAATAGTTCAGAGAAGTACAAATTTCAGTCCACAAGTGGACCAAAGATATTTTTCCCCACACAACTAATAACTTAGAAAAGAAACTTACGAAAAAACTATTTTCACTCCTCCTTTGAGGCCACCTTCAAATGTTCCTTTTCCTCTACCACCAGCTAAAACCTGTGCTTTTACCACAAGGTCCTTTGAACCTAGAATGAAAGAAACCCAGAATGTCAAACTGAAACTCTTAAAATATTTAGTGCTAGATAAAGTAACTAAGGCTACTTTCAGGTTTCTCCCTCTGCCCTAACAACAGTAGGCAAACATTCAAGAACCAGTGTAGCAAACACCAGTCATGGGTTACTTGGCAAACTTGTCTCAAAATAAAAACCAGAAAACCAATTTCAGGCTGATATGCAAGCAGCCTCTAGAGCACTAGCATTCAAAGGCAATTAAAAAAAAACATAAGACATGTCTGGATTTTGAAAATGCTGATTTTTGGTTTTAATGTACCAATATTCAGTCACTGACACACAAGAGTGAGTTAATTAACATTTTCCTCTGGTCTCGGTACTTACTTCCTTTAAAAGACAATAAGGGTGTAATTATGACTTCTCAAGTCATCATAGGTCAAGAGTTTCTTTTTAATACAAAAAGAAATAGTCACATGTATCCATCCTATCAGTTTTGCTAGTGAGGGCATACAAGCAAGATATTTACTTAAGTTATCCTCCAAATGACAGTTACTTGCATAACCAAAAAAGCCCCAGTGAAACAGAGGACTTAAGCACATGCTTCATTGCTTTGCAGAAATCACAAAGAAGAAATCTACTGCATTTGGGAGAAGAATAAAATCATAATGAAGTGGGACATCCTATTGTGCTAAGAAGAAAAAGAAAATGTTGGATTAAATCATGCCTGACAAAGGAGAGCACTACTAGTAAAACATCAACAAATTCTTATAAGATAACACTTGAAACATCTACAGCAGCCAAGTTTGAGGGTTCTTATGAAAAATGTTTTCCAGATGAGTGTTCACTGACGAGGTAACTTCAATTATTTCTTTTAAACTGGCCTACAGGAGAAAGCAGTTACAATGAATCACTCCAACTTCCAAGTCCACTCTGGAATTGTGCTGACTTATGCACAGCATTAAGACGTCTGGGAGCATAATTCATTTTCCTTTGTACTGCAATAAGTCAGGTCACTCCATGAATTCCTTCCCAGTGATTTTTGGGAAGAGTCATTTGTGATTTCTAAAATGAATTATGAAAAGGCACTGCCAGCTTGAGGTACCCGAGTGAAACTAGTCTGGATCCACATAAAATTATATAGGCATCAATAATCAGCTAATGACTAAAAATTAACTTGTATGTTCCAATGAGCCACCCAATCTTAATGTTCTCATGCATACTCTCACTGCCCCTGCTTGTGGGGACAAGACTAGATAGAGATTTTTGGGGCCAATACGAATAGCCGATATTTAAGGAGGCATATCGACCAATACTGATATGATTTCTGATACAGCTGCCTCCAGCTTATAAATTTGGTGTGGTGGAAGGGGAGGGAAGGGGCAGGGGCAGTCACTGTCCAGGCCGCAAGGGGCACTGCCCAGGCCACGGGGATGGCTCCTGCTGCTGCCTGCATCCCAGGAGGGTGGGTGGAAAGGGCCATCTGCCCCCCTGATCTGTGCGGGGTGGGGTGGGCTGCCCATGGTTCTTCTCTGCAGGGGCTGGGCTCAGAGCAGGCACCAGCAGCACTGGGAGGATGCTGCATCCACCCCAAATTTCACCGCCAATCTGCTCCCAGCCCCACAGCCCTGCCTCCACCCACATACTAGGAAGAGCCGGGGTGCACTAGGTGGCTGGCGGCACTGGGAGCGGAGCAGTGGCAAGATTTGGGGTGGATGCAGCATTGTCCTAGCACTGCCAGTGCTCACTCTGAGCCCAACCCCAACCCCCGCCAAGAAAAGCCCCATGCAGACCCGGCTGCAGCCCCCCCTCCCCCCATGCCTTCACGAGGGGGCGTTTATTTGCCACCCCCACTCCCTTCCCTCCCACCACACCAGACTTACCAGCTGGAGGCAGCTCTCCACACTGCCGGCTGTGCTCCTCGCTACCTGAATGCTGCGCTGCAGCTGAGCACAGCATGGGCATTTATCAGCCAAATTATCCAATACAGCCATTTTTCTTTATATTGGTACTGATCTGATGTTGGACCAATGTATCAGTGCACCTCTAGACAAGACTTGAACAAAGGACAATGCTCAAGTGACCTCTACAGTGAAGATATTAGTGATAAACAGGATAGATAAAAAAAATCAACGATTTTAAAAAAATGAAGATAATCAGATTTTTATTAAAAACCTATATATAGTTTTAATTTAAGATATGTTAGCGCTCAAAGATACCACGGAATTGGGATTATAATGTCTGATTATATACGATTTGAGAAGGTTTATAACTAGGTCACAACAGGCCACGGACTATAGCAGGGGCCCAATCTTAGGGGATTCCCAGAGGCTCCTGTATAGATTAGTAAAGATTAAATAAAACCACTCTACCCAACGGGACTCAGTGCTCAGTCTAGGAAGAAAAGCCCATTAAGCATCTCTGTGATGCTTAGTTTCAGTTCTCAAATTGTGGATTTGTGTCTCCAGAGATAACATCCTTGTTACCAGCAGTATATGGAGAAGAGACATAACAAACCTGATTACCTACCCATCACCCCGATTGTCTCTTTAAAAGTTTGTGTACAGAGTCAAGCCCTTACCCGCTAATCTCAGCAATTCCCAAACTCTTGACAGGTTGCACACCACCAATTTAAAACGCTACAACCTTAAGTACCACCAGCAAATTTTTCAGTTCAACATTAAGTACTACCAGCACATTTTTGTCATTATTATAAAGCAATTATAATAAAACTCTTAATGTGTACCACTAACAGGTTTTCTGTATACCACTCATGGTATCCATACCACAGATTGGAAACCACTGCAGTCTATCTTTTCTAAAAGGAACAAAGCATTTTACAGATCTTAAATATTTCTCCCCCTTCTCCCAATATTTTATGTTAGAGTTTAAGAAGTTGTATACACTCATGTAACCTTTAATTTTTAAGATAATGACCTTGGATGTACTCTATTTTTATACCTACTACATATTAGATGTCAGATAGATTTAAGTTAATAATATTGGTATAGAAATCATGCAAAAAGGCATTCTGACCTTTATGCATCTAGTCTATAGATGATTTTTACAAGCCCTCTTTATCTTAAAGTAAGTAACCACAGAGTTGGAAGATTATGAAAGCAACCTTCAAAAGCAGATTAAATAATTATATACGCTCATCTGTGTGGGGGTCAAGTGGTAGGCCGGGCTGTGGCCAGTAGCCCCGAAACGTCAGGCAGGTACTTTTGACCGACGGAGCGGACTTAGGCACAGATGCGTATTGGTAACAAATAGATGGTTTACTTACACTGCTGATGATTACAGGGCAGGACGAGAACTGACTTAGATTACAGTTGTAAACAGGTACAGGATTTGTTAGGTCGGTCTGCAGAGGTGCACGGGCTGGCAGTCGTCGGTTTACGTCTAAACTTGGGTCGGTGACGGGGAGTTCTTGTCGGGTGATCAGTCCGCCAAGTTGCCTCTGAGGTCTCCGAGATGTATACGGAGTTCTTCTTAGAGTTTACTCTCTCACATGCTCGGAGTTCTCCAACTTGGGCGGAAACTGCTCTTAACTTTTATATGGCTAGCAAGCCAATCACTAGTCGCCAAATATGAATAATTTAAAACCGGCCAATAATGGTGTATGTATCTGCATGAGGATGACGGGAACTTTTTCTAAGCTGTAATTTTCCACTACTGTAGCATTTGGTTACTGGGTTCAGGCATAGCGGAATTTTCCACTGTGACCTAGTTACTACCAAATGACTGACAGCAAAACTGTGCCATATGTATCAAACCAATGGACTTTTCCTCTGTGCTAAACCAATTTTCCTCTGTGCTATACCAATTCTCCTCTGTGCTATAGACATCTAATTAATGGGTTCTGACAATCTGCAAGCGTGAAGCTACCCCTACACAATACCACCCCTTCTCCACATATCATGGAAAATTGTGGATCTAAATTAATACCTAATATGGGTAAGATAAAATAAAAATTGATAAAGTTGGTACCAAAAGGTGAAGACATTCTTCCATTTATATAATGGACCCACTTGGACCTGTTTATGACTATTAGAAGTTTGAGGGATTCAGAACTTCTATAATGGGGAACTTCCACTTGACATATGCAGGCAATAGCCACTGCTATAAAGAAAAGTTTTCAGGCAATATTTACTAACCTAATACCTTACTCACAAGGATGTTTTTTTGGTACTAGGGCATGAGAGCAGACCAATCTGGAATATATCATATTTTATTATAATTAATCCTTTGTTAGTTAACACAAGGAAAGGCTGAAAGAAATAAGCTTACTTAGTCTGGAGGAGAGAAGACTGAGGGGGATTTGATAGCAGCTTTCAAATACAGGAAGGGCAAATATAGAGAGAATGGCACCTTTTCTCTGTGGCCACAGGGGTCAGTACTGAGAACAATGGCCTCAAGCTACAGCAGAGGAAATTTAGGTTGGAGGTTACAAGGAACTTTCTAACTCTAATGGTGGTCAAGCTTGGAAGAAGCTCCCCAGAGAAGTGGGATTTCCATTCCTAGAAATTTTCGTTAGACAGATGATTGGCTGGGATGGTTTAGTCACTGATGATGTTATCTAGTCCTGCCCCTGTTTTAAGACGACCTAGTGAGGCCCTTTCCTTGCCTATTTTCCTACAATTCTTATGATCCTATGACAGGCCAAGATCTGATTAAAGCTAAGTCTGATGGCAGCCAGAGAAATCAGAGAAGTATCAGCTCTAGTTCTCAGCCCTGAAGAACTTTCCTTTCTCCCTCAAGCCAGGTGCAGGGAAATGGGGGAGAGTAGCAAACATAAAATAGACCCAGGAGTTTCTTCCACTTTCCTCTCCCATGTTCCTTATACTGGTAAACTGGTCAGTATAGATATTTACATAATACAGTTCTGGAGAGCTATAGTTGTATCTTGCCCCTCTGAAGCCCTGACTAAAGAGAAAAAAAGATTCATTAGAAAGAATCTTGGCTATGCTTACAGAGAATAGGTCAACACCATCACCATCCTGTGCTTTGGAGCACTGTTATGACATACTAGCAAACTGCCTGTCATGTATGGGGGGAGGCAGGGACAGAGCACCACCACCCACCGCCCCACAGTGCCACTGCTCCGCCTCTGGTCCTTGCACGTCTCCCCAACCCCCATGTCTGGCCCCGTGGGCCCCCCCACCGCTCCTGGTGCAGCCCCATGTGCCCCTCTACCCCCTGCTGCTCCACCCCACGCCACTGCCAGCACAAGAACAAAGGGTCATAACATGAAACAAGTAGGTAGTTAGTTTTAAACTTACAAAAGGAAACACTTTTTCACACAGCATGTAATGAAAGTGTGGAACTCATTTTCAGCAGAGGTTGTAGAAGCTGATAATTTACTCAGATTCAAAAAGAGACTGGACACATTCTTGGAGGGAAGGGGCACCAGTAGCTGTTGAGTATGGGAGTTAGGGATGCAGCCTCTGAATTGGAATTTCCCAGACCTGAAATGCTGGAAGCTGCAAGAGAGACAGGAACACTGGGGGAGACAGGTTGTGCCCAATTCACTCTCCCTCCCAGCATCCACTCTGCTATTGTGCGACACAGGAGACTGGGCAAGATGGACCTATTATGGTCTGACTAGTAAATGGCAATTCTTATGCTCTAGATCAGAACAATAATAGATTAATTACACCCATTAGAATAATTTTTAGAATATTATGTTATTGTAGCACCTAGGAGCCCAGTTTCATGAGTCTCTTAGGACACAAAAGACTGTAGTCTTCAAGTTTCATGTGCAGGGCACTAGCAGTCCATAGCACCCTTTCATTGCATTACGAGGCTCCCAACCATGCAAACAAACGAACAACATAAAAACAAATGCACCACAATATTTTAGAGGAAACAAATGTCAGAAGAAAGATTTAACAATTTACACCTTTAGGGAAGGCTTTCAAGGAAGTCTTCTAACTTGTTTATCAAATTTTTAAGAAGCTGTAAAACTGCTAATAGCATTTCAACCAGGAAAGTTAACAAGTGAGCCAGACACTAGCTGTTATTTCCAGCACTTGAGGTGTTGAAAGTGTTCTAGAAAATAGTCCCAGAGGCAAGCACCATTCACAGCCACAGCATATTACAAAAAGTGATAAAGAGCAGTAGTAGCATTAAGCAGCAACCCATTACAAAATGAAGTAACGAACCTGCTAAAATATTTGCTTTGCAAGAAGTTTTTGGCTTGTAGATCACAGTACAGTAAACAGGGAGTTTTCAGAGTCAAAAACAATTCTTATATTAATAGGTCAGCACTTACATTAAATACTAGTCTGTCTGGTCCTATCCCAGCTTCCACACAGTCCATGTGGAGACGCATATAAGACTAAATTCTTTAATATAGAACAGGACCTCCATTTCATGCAAATATGGTAACTAGCTCTTCATTAGAGACTTTAAAGTTTATTTGTGCCTTGTTTAAAAGCAAGAACACATGCTCAAACACTGTGCCTCTGGCTAGTAGACATCTGCCTGCAGTCCATTGTCTTGGGCTCACTGGGCGTGAACTAAGGGTGCATCTCTCCAGACAAAGTTCATATTGGCTTCCTTCAGAACTTACTTCTCTCACTGCCCAAGCATAAGGATCAGTATTCCACAGTTGTCCCCTAGCTGGATTTTTCCAGTAGTTAGCTGTGGCCCTTAATCTGTAATAATTACGGTATTTAATAAGTTTTGGTTTCCCAAATGGACCCTGCCTCTAAGTGTAGTTAACTTTGAAGCAACTACACTTGTCCTCACTGTCTAATATAACAAAATGCCCAAAGAATTCTTGCTCTTCAGGCCATTTTAATTAAGTCTGCTTTAGTGTTAATAGCTTTCTTAACAGAGAAAAGTTTTATAGCTACTAATGAAATGGTCTGCCCACTTTTAGATTTATGGCTTGCATTTGTAACTTACCTGTACAGGTACTCCTCACTTAATGTCATCCCAGTTAATGTTGTTTTGTTATCATGTTGCTGATCTATTAGAGAACATACTCATTTAAAGTTGCGCAATGTTCGGATACAACATTGTTTTGCCACTGCCTGCTAGCAGGTAACTACTGTGACGTAATTGGACTTGTTGACATCATTTCACTTAGTCGCATTTTTCAAGAACGTAACTACGACGTTAAGCGAGGAGTAGCTGTAGTTGAAAGCCTGTTGACATAAAATTAGATGAGCATGACACAGGGGAGAAATTTAAGTCTCATGTGAGCCCTTCTAGTACAAGAGTGTCTCTTTCAATATAGCTCCCCACCCTCCGGCAGGGGCCTGAGCCAGGACAGGCTGCAGCCAACCCCAAATTCCTGTAAAGTGCTTTTTTTTTTATGTCTGTCAGCAGCCTTTATTATTAAAAGCTCACATCTCTGAACAGCAGATTGTGCATTTCTCTGTTCAAATAAAGAAGCATGACAGTGTCAAACACCAAACTAAAAAAAAAAAAAAAAAGTGTGGGATCAAATGTAAAAAGACAATGTTTCATTCTTCCTAAATGCAAATCATCTGAAATGTACTTGGCTAAAACCTGGGGGGTGTAAAATCTTAGCTGGCACCTCACATAAGAGGATCTCTCCTTACCAACATTCCCCAAAAGAAAAAAAAGAAAATTTTGGATTGAATCCAAAGTTTTGGCATTACAGGGCACATAAAGCTGAATCCAGAACTGCAGTTCAAATCTAGGACTAGGCTTTGTGTTTGAACAGACCTTTGTTTCTAGTGGTGGAAGTTTCTCAGAAGTTTCTCACCTTCCCCAGACCAGGAAAAGGCTGCTCCTCTGATGCAGAGTTCTCTCCACTCTGCTCCAGGGCAGTCTCTGGAAGCAGAGTGGAAGGAACAATGGGGCAAAACTCCAGCCCACTCCCCTTCCAGTTCAGATGTCAGTCTGAGGACTGGAGCAGAGAGATAATGCCTCCTCCTTCCCTCCACAGCCCATTTTCCAAGATTCTTTTGTGGGATTCTGCAGAAAGGACAGCAGTGCAAACTATTTTACCCTAAAAATTAAATCTGAAACGCTGGGTTGACTTATCAGCACGTTACGTTCACAAAAAACACACAATATAAAATGGGGAGAGATAACCAAGCCATTTAGGGTCATAGGAGAGTAGGGCTGGAATGAACCTCCTGAGGTCATCTAGTCCAACCTCCTAATCCAGGCAGGATCATGACTGACTATACAATCCTTACCAAGTGTCTGCCTAACTCGCTCTTGAAAATCTCCAGAGATTAAGAAGATTCCACAACTTTTCAGGAGCCTGTTCCAATTTGACCACTCTCATAGTCAGAAAGTTCCTTCTAATCACCAACCTAAATTTCCCTTGCTGAATGTTCAGGCCTCTGCTCTCAGTTCCTCTAATATATTTTTTTTTTTTGATTTGCTGGCCTCTTTCCAATCTGTCCATATCTTTCATAAAGTTTGGGGCCCAAAACTGGGCACAGGGCTCCCAGGTGAGGCCCCACCAGTGCTGAATAGAAAGGAAGAATGATTTCCCTTGATTTGTAAGAGACAAATGTCTCTTAATACTTCAACTGCATTAAAGATTGATTTATCTTCATTTCCCCATCAAAATGAACATATTTACTCAATTTCAAAAATGAGGATTTCCCCTCATTTAACACAGGGGAAAAAAGCCCCTCGTTTTCAAATAGAGCACAAGGGCAGTGTGGAGTGGAGGCAGGCAATTGCTGTGGCTTGGACACCAGCCCCTAAGCAGGGTCAAGGCTATAGCCGCAGCTGTCTCTGCCATCTTCCCCTGCCATCCATGTAGCCTCTGCTCCCACACTGGCCAACCTCCCTCCACCCCTTAACCTTGTTCCTCTCCAGCAGGCTCTGTCCAAGCAGCAGCCTACCGCACTGAGCACAACCCCAGCCCGGCCCCATGGTAGTGGCGCACAGCCCACAAAGCTGCTACAACAGGGACGGAGTCTGCCAGGGCAGAACAAAGGTAAACGGATGGGAGGTGCAGAGAGCAGAGGCTGGGGGAGCAAGGGGAAGTGGGAAGCAGAGACTGAGGGGGATGAGCAGGAAAGGGAGAAGAAACAGAAGTGGAAGTGGGGCCCAAGGGGTGGGAACCAAGGTGGCAGGAGACAGGCACAAGTAGGAAGCAAGCTGCTTGACCTCTCCACACCACCTGCACCCCCATTTCCTGCCTACCTGCAAGGGGGTGGGAATTAATTAAAGACAACCCTCCAATAATTAGATTCTATGCATGGATATTTATTTTTTTAAATGATACACTTTCCATGTATAGAGTCTAATTGGGGTGTCATCTTAATTCAAGGTCATCTTAGATTTGAGTAAATGTGGTACCTTTTATACAATATATTCCTAACACCATTTTTATTACATAGAGTGGCAAAGGAGAGGCAAAGGAGTTCCCTCGTGTTTAAGATGTCAACAGACTGGAAGCTGAAATTACAAGCTGATTTAAGTTAATCTTTCCTCACAACAGTTTCTGGCTACTAAGAAGCCAATCCCTCTGGAGCAAGACAAATCAAAATAACGTGTTTTTAAGTTCAGCTAAGTTTATGTTCAGAAATACAGCAAAAGCTCTGTTATTCAGCATCCCACGGGAATGGGGGATGCCAGTTAATCAAATGTGTATACCCTGAGATCAGTGTGCTGAGGGATAGAGAGGGGGGCCGCCACGCAGGCTGCTTTCCTTCAGGCCACGGGCCGAAGAAGTGAAGGAGAAGAACTCGGCTCGCAGCGGCAAAACCAGAAGTGGGACGTTTCACTTTTGCCGCGTCCCTCGGATGCCGGTTAGTGGAGCTTTCCGGTTGATAAAGTGCCAGATAACACAGCTTTTGCTGTATTTTTTATACTCCATTAGCCTGTACAGCTGTCTTCACTGAGCCCTCTAACAATCCCCATCCATCTTCACTATTCCACGAGCCCTTCAGCTGAATTCTAACAAACTACTCAAGCTCCGCAATATGAATTACATTACCTGTATAGCACATACCTGGGTAATCAAGTGACATTTTAAAACAAGTTTAACAAAGCAACACTTCACAGCTGAAAAAAAGTCTCAATCTTTTATAGTAATTTCCCCACCAATGCACTAGCAAAACTCATCATTAAAACTAACAGCCAGAAGGCTTGCATAGAAAAACTTCAAGTTTGACCTATTTTTCTAGACAGCACGTTTCAAAAGAGATCTGATCCTTCTCCCAGATGACTTTAATTATTCAGCAGCAGTCACTTTATTATGGAAAAAAAAATGCGGCAACTCAGTAAACTGGTCACTTAAGAAATCTTTCTTTGCAATATAGTTATATAAAGAAAAACAATTCTCCTCTTAGTATTAGCTTTTCCATATATGTATCTAAATCAATGAGACAGCATCAGCATTTGCTATCAGCAAACATAATGATACAATTAGACAATGCTCAACCCCCCCATTAGACACTTCCTTAAGAAATGAAATAGCCAGTTTTAGAACATTAACAACTAACAGTATTCTTTGAGAATAATTTGAAGACTGATACCTGACAGAGATTTGAGAATTAACCACTTTCCATTCAATCGACTAATACAGCAACCTAGGGGTTAGGGCCAAGTGAAAATTCAGTAGCAGAAGTAGGGCTACCAAAGGCTTGGGAACTGCTGCAATAGATTGTTTCTTGCTTCACAGTAAGCAAGTAGCAAGATTCTTAACTAGAAATTCTCTCTTTCCACTTGGTTTAACAGGCTGTCAACTGACTGCTAGAAACAGGGCTGAAAAGCCCTGGTAATATCAACTGACCACCTATATTATTCCACCACAGTCAAATAGTGGTGTCCTGTCCTTTCCCCCACCCACAGGCCAGCTGGGGCAACACAAGCTTCTCTGCACTGCAAGTCTGTGCCCCTACCAGCTGTCTGCTGCACACTGGGAACACAAAACGGAGCTTCTCCCTCTGAGGTGGCACAGGTCATACACACCCAAGAACCTACTACCCTTACTACAAGGAAGAGTGCCACCTACCCCCTCTCCCTCCAGGTTTTCTGAGGCTCTAAGATCCTGGGAGAGAAGTGTCAGCATGTCCAAGAACACTTTAATTGGTTGGATTCATCTGGAACAGCAGCAATTAGAGCTGAATATACTGGTTCATTGAAATAAGTGATTCTATATGCAAATTAACTCAGCTTTCCTGGAGTCTTAGTAAGTAACACCTCACTTACTGGAATGTGAGCATTTAGATCAGGGGTGGGCAAAATGCAGCTCGTGGGCCGGATGTGGCCCATCAGGCCATTCTATCTGGCCCACAGGACCCCTAAAACATTTACAAAATTAATATATATCTGCCCCTGGCTGCCTGTCACGAGGCCCTCGATGGCTTGCCAAAACTCAGTAAGCAGCCCTCTGCCCGATATAATTGCCCGCCCCTTATCTAGATTAAAAACAAGTTGTATTAACATTAGGGACATGAAAAAAACCTGTTAAAGCTAAGTGCAAGCAGTATTTTCCAAGGACAAAATATATGTAGATAGAATGGAGACACTTGCTGGATTTCTGTGGTAATGTCCAGCAGCTGTCAAAAAAAGATTAGCAAAATCAAAACGGTGAGAAAAGGAGATCTGGTCAGCCTTACATTTTGTTTTTATTCTTTTTCCGTTTCATCTCTGGGGGGAAAAAAGCACTGTAAAGTGAAGATAATTCCATTTCTTCATCCAAAAAAAAATTTTGCTACTCCAGAAGCTTCAGCATCAAAAATTAGTTTTAAAAGTCTTTAGATAATCATGAGATTAGATGTCTAGTGGTATTTTGTATTGAATGTTTGATGATTGGGAAAGAGAAAAAAAAAGGATGAACTTGACTGTTTGCTAGAGATACCATACTCAATTCCAAGACAAGGCTCCTCTCCCCGATTTAACATGTGGGAGGAAAGCCCCTCATCTTGGAATTGAGTATGGGGCAGCAGGGGGGCAGGCAGCTGCTGTGGCTCCAGTTCCAGCCTCAGGTCAGAGCCAAAACCATACCTGTTGCCTACCCCACTTCCTACCACTTCTGCACCCCCTGCACCCTCAGGGGCTCCACCCCTCCCTTCCATCCCCATCTCTCCCCCCAGTCATCCCTTCCCTTACTGTCTCTCCTCCCCTAAAGCCTCTACCCCTCCACACCATCCCTTCTTCTCCCCCTCCACCACTTACCCTTGCTTGCCACCCCCATCATCCCCACTCCAGCCCCGGGTACAGAGCACAACCCTAGCCCAGCCTCCTAGCAGCAGCTGTACCAGAGTAAGGGTAAATTGGTGGGGGGGGGCAGGAAGGGAGGGAGCAGCAGGGGAAAGAACAGGGGACAAGCTGCCTGTCCCCCAACCATGACCTGTAGCCCACTGCTCTCCCTACCACTTATGAGGTGTAAATCTACCTTGTCTTCTTCAGTAATGAAAATGCCCTATCATATTTATTTCCAAATGCCAAATATATAGTCCCTTGCAGAACCTGTTCCAGCACTGGGGGAGTGGGGGGCAGGGAGGAGGAAACAAGTTTGACCAACTCCTCATGCACCTCTACTGCCAGATAAACACAGCAGCATTCACAATAAAGGCATCAAGTGAAAAATCAGTGTTTTCTACATTCTAACAAAATTCACCACACAGCCCAATATTCTGCTGAGAAGCCAACATTTATTCAGTTAATTAGGTTCAGAACATCATCATGATTGACACTGTAGTCATCATGATGTTTGGGCTTTGTTGAAAGGTGTGAATACTAATTTGATTCATGTGCTACCCATTTAAGGCAGCTCTTCACAGGTGACTTAATGTATGATTAAAGCAGTTTTTAGATATATCAAGTGAAAAACAATGTCAACTTACTCAACACACACAGGGACCAGCAGCAGTACTGCAGCATCATTTAGCACTCAACTGCTTCCATGTCGAGTAAGCCATATCATACTTAAAGGGAAGTTTCTGTAACAGGGAGCCCCCTTTGTACACTCCCCTTCTGGGCACTGATATAACAGAAGCCTCTTCTTGCTTGTACCCCATCTTCCCCCCGCTTTTGTGCATTTTTTTCCTTCTACATACTGCATGGGTGTGGCAAGGCTCAGAGCAAGACAAAAAACTGAAGTGGCTTTCTGTAGGAGAAACCTACAAACTACATCTACATATCAACTGAGCTAAGTGTTACCAAAGAAAACAAAAGAACTAAACTATCCACTTCAAAGCACAGTCTAGAAGAGACAAGAAAAGCCAAGGTGCATTGAAAACATGACTGTAAACATACCCTGGTGAACACATTCCCCCTTTGATTAAGACTTATTTCCCAAAGCAAACTTCCCATATCTGTCTAAAGTTTTATGCTAAATCAGTCTACATGACTGAATCTAACCTAACTCAGTTACTGTCCCCAATGGCCTTTGATCCTCACTAACTCGCACTGCATTTTTATATTTCATCCGTCTCATCTTTGTCCTGACATTCTGTATTTTGTTTTATACCTTTTAACAAATGTATTCCTTTGAGTAAGTCATACCTTGTATTACTAAAAATCATTATTATAAGAATGCACTGGAATTGTAATCACTGCAATTGTACTGCTGTATTGGGCTGGTCCCTTGAGTGAATGCAAGTATGCATGAATCAGTAGGTAATTGAATGACAAAGCAAGAGCCTCTGGCTGTTAATTGACAATTGCCTAGCCAGAGGAACTTACCATTACAAAACTCTACCCTACAACCCATTTTAAGCTAATCAAGTCACCTGGAACCTAGGACACAGCCATGAAGTCAATCATGTCAAGGATGGATTCCCAAAACTGCACCATCGGGCAGAACCCCCAGTGACTGTGACCGACAGCTGTCATGCACTACCTCAAGACCCAGGTAAGACCACAACCTCCAGATTGCTGGGGATCACAGAAGTCTGCCAGAGAGGGATAAAAGGCAGTGAAGCGTGACCCTCAGTGACACCCTCTCATTCAGTACGCAGCCTACCAAGACAGAAGGACAAGCAGGCAACTCCCTTCTGGAGAAGACATAGCCTTGGAGGAAGCTGACCATTGGCAGCCGACCCCAGCACCCTGGATAGGTGTAAACCAACATCAGTGCTACACTACTATTACAGCAATTGCGTGTGTGCGTGCGCGCGCGCGTGCGTGCGTTAAGGTGGCCAATACCCCTCTTAACTCAAAGTTTGCATTTATGATTCTATTAAAACTTCACATCCCATCTAATAAACTAGAATTTATGATGATCCTATGAGTTGGTACTTTGTAGCCAACATTTCTATAAAAATGTCTAAGAATTTCCAATACACAAGAAATCACTTCAGTCAACTGCTGCTGAAAAAAGGGTGCAGCCAAGAGCTGTCCTGACCAAACACACTCAAACGTTGCCTTTGGATGTGAAACTCAAAATTAAAATTTTACTACTTGAATCAATAGGTTAGTGAATTAAGAACATGGAGAGGGAGAGTGGCAGTGGGAGAGAAGAAGCGAAGAGGAGGGAAAGGGGGTGAGGTTCTTGGCATCATGGGACTGATTTCCTGAACATTAAGAAACATTTGAGAGAAATAGTACAAAAGTTGAAGCTGGGAAACAGGGAGAAATAAATTAAAATAATATTGCAGAAAGATCAAGTGATCACATTTCACAGCTATTGGTGCCCACCTTAATCCAAGCTTCCAGAGCTAAGACCTTTCTAAGCATGACTTATTAAGCCTGGGACCTAGGAGTGGCAGTTTCAAATGTTAACAGATGTGGAAAAAAAAAAAAAAAACCCAGTCCTAGCTAAGGAAGCAAAGAGCTACAAAGGAAGAGACGGTTCATTCAGCTGTGACATGCAATCCCAGCAGGTTACTAAGAGCTGGCTCTTACACCATGGGCAAGGGAGAGGATGATTTTCTCTCTGCGTTCTTGCTCTTTGCATTCTAGCTATGAGGACAGAAATTGTCTTAAGATACTTACATATACTACTCTAAGTGCATTCTAGCTACATCATAAAGTAGTGCCCCTTTGCTCCAAGAAGAATTTTGAAGAGGTTCCCTACCAGCTCCCTAGATCTCATTGTCTGGAATATATCAATGCACCCACCAGCATCTAAAGATAAGCATTTGCCTTTGAGATACCACCTCAGCTGCAGCCAACTGAAAGTATAAACAGGGCTCCCATGCACAACGGTGAGATCAGACAAATGCTTCCTTGTATTAAAACCAGATTTGAGTGGAGTATAAAAATCGGATCTGATGTCTGGAAAATTATTTCAGCAAGGATTAATGTCAAAGCGCTAAGAAGCCCAGTCCTAGCTAAGGAAGCAAAGAGCTACAAAGGAAGAGACGGTTCATTCAGCTGTGACATGCAATCCCAGCAGGTTACTAAGAGCTGGCTCTTACACCATGGGCAAGGGAGAGGATGATTTTCTCTCTGCGTTCTTGCTCTTTGCATTCTAGCTATGAGGACAGAAATTGTCTTAAGATACTTACATATACTACTCTAAGTGCATTCTAGCTACATCATAAAGTAGTGCCCCTTTGCTCCAAGAAGAATTTTGAAGAGGTTCCCTACCAGCTCCCTAGATCTCATTGTCTGGAATATATCAATGCACCCACCAGCATCTAAAGATAAGCATTTGCCTTTGAGATACCACCTCAGCTGCAGCCAACTGAAAGTATAAACAGGGCTCCCATGCACAACGGTGAGATCAGACAAATGCTTCCTTGTATTAAAACCAGATTTGAGTGGAGTATAAAAATCGGATCTGATGTCTGGAAAATTATTTCAGCAAGGATTAATGTCAAAGCGCTAAGAAGCAAAAGTAATTTCATTACAACATGGAAAAATCAAAGCAAAAGTTTTAACAATAGGCAAATCAAAACTGAAACCAAAAGGTAGCACATCAGTGACATGTAAGTCAAGATAATTCAGAATTTGAATCAGTCTACAAGAAAGGTTGTCTTTATAACAATATGTTGGTACAACTTTTGGGATATGATAGCCAATGCAACTATTCTCACAGATTAAATGACAGTGTTATATACTATGAGCACCATGACAGAGAAGTCACAGTCATGAAGAAAAAAATATTTTCTTTATACCCTGAAAATTCAGCACACATTGCTACACTAGAGCATACAGCTCTTTTCATCATCCCCTTCTGCAACAAAAACAGGCTAAAGACTTTCACAAAAAACTCTGTTCTTCTCATAACATACTGTCCTGTTGAAAAACAAGGATGAGACCCAACCATTCCATTACAAAAAGAAATTACAGAAAGTAGCCAGCACAGCCAGAGGGATACATTCATTTTCTTAGGGAAAAAGCTAGATGGTGGAGACAGGAAGAGGGAAGTGACATGCATCAACTATCCCTTATTCCCCACCAGGCCTGTACTTGAATCCCAGGCATGGGTCCAAAATCATGTAAAGAGTTCTCCCCCACAGTTCAGGGGAAAGGAAACGGAGTGTCAGGCACCAGCACATTCTATGATCTAGTCTACATTACAAAGTCTTTCTGGTAAAGCACCAATTTTGCCAACTAAGCTTTCAATGCGTCCACACCCAAAGCTGTACTATAGGAGGAGAGCCTTTCTTTCTGCTGGCAGGGTTACTCCACTCTGGAGAATAAGGCTTCTGCTGTCATACAACAGCCACCTGAAGGTATATATAGAGGCTCCAGAACCTTCAGCTAGTTGTTATGGCCTCTTCAAATGCTGGTACCTTCCCAGAGTGCACTTCATGCTCTGCTGGAATAGCTGCTAAATGAAGCTGCCAGTACACAAGCACTTGAACACATAGTAGTGGCTTGACAATGGGGGCTGCTGTCTGTTGCCAGATCAGGAGTAGAGCAGAGTGAGCACTGACTCAGCCAAGGCAGAGGGACTGACATCCTCCATATATAGCTCTCAGGGACATAAATTTGCCCCGGTGCTGTTGCACACACTACTGCATTTCAAACAGCAATGCACATCTCCTTCACTTGACCACCAGTGACCTCATAGTTTTCCACTCCTGCACAACATCATCCCAGGCTTTAGAAGGTTTCAAATAAAAGGATATTTCACCAGCAAAACAGGTACTGAGATAGCAAACAAGTTTTTCCAAAGCACATGAAAAAGCTCTTAAAAACAGACAGCATGTAGAACTGTAAGAAGTGTCTTACCAGGAAATTAAACAAGTAGCTATCCCTTCTATCATATTGATTCCTATATTGTATAAGTTCTTGTTAATATTATACCTATTTCTTTTGCAATTGTGTATGCTTCTTCTGGTGTTCTTGCAACTAGTCCATGTGGAACACAAATACCAGCCTCTTGCAACAGTCCCATGCTCAGGTATTCATGAAGTGACAGGTTCCTTTGTTGCTGCTGCTGCTGCACCTGAGACCCATGGTTATTGAATAGTCCTGGACCTCCACCAAGTACCTAGGAAAATTTTAAAAAGCAGTTATCTTTGAATAGGCTGACCTCCACTGAGCTTCAAACACAATGTTAAACACATAATTATGGAGTTTGGAGAAAGCATTGATGTACTGAAGAACAACAACTAGTTCTGGTAAAATCAGAACATCTCACTCTGTTTTATGCCACAACTTCAGCAAGTTACACTTCAACTTGGGATTCCTTTAAAGGAATCTTTTAAAAACATATAATTAACACATCTGTACTTCGAATAAATTCTTTGATGCCTTTGTGTCTGTATTTAATCCTGTAGGAAGCCTTAGAGGCTTTCCTCTTTTTAAAATATGTCCTTCTTGTTAGAACTAAGAGGCATAAATAATAGATAAAAACAAGACAGCTCTTACACCAGTAACATGCTAGGTGTGCTGCATAGTTTCATCACCATAGATTGACAGAGCTTTTCATAAATAACTTTGCCTCTTTCTCTATTAAACATTGCTATCTTCAAGCATTAATTGGGGGTTGCCTAGACAGCAAGATAACAGGTAAAATATTTAAGCCAGGTAGAGAGGAAAACACCTACAGCCTGTGGGCTAGATCCAGCCCACAAAGAGGTTCAATCCAGCACAGGTGATTAGTACCACGGAGCTGCATTGTGCTGCCCATCCCTTTCACAATGGTCCTCTCCACTGCATAGCCTACTGGTCTGCTACATCTGAGCTTGGAGTTGTGGAAGGCAGGTCAGGTAGTTGGCAGCTGGCCACTTGAAGGGACAGAGGGATGGAGAATTACTGGCAACAGGTCACGCCAGCAGAAAGCTGCCAATGCCTGTGCTACACGCAAAACATTCCAAGAGCAAAACGAAGAGCTGGCCAGCTCTCTAGAAAGAAGTAACCTTCAGGGTGAGCAAGTGAGTGGCTGTGAAACTCACATATATTCTCCTGTGTGTGTCGGGGTGTTTTTAAGCCTTCCCAAATACACTGAGTGTTGGCTACAGCCAAGGCTAGGGACTTTGACTGGGCTGTGCCAAGGCTCCTGCTGGCAGAAAAGCTGGGGGTTCCTGGCTAAAAGGTCTTGTCCCTCTATTTAGGGTCAGACCAATCAACATATCTGGGGTCAACAAGGATTTTTACCACATAGTCAGACTGGCAAGGACTGTAGGGTTTTTGCCTTCCTCTGTAGCGGGGAACATGGCTTTCTACCTGGGACTTCTGGAGTGTACAGGCAGTCCTCGACTTACAACATTTTGAGTTACAATGTTTAACACTTACAACGTTTATAAATTGACACTCTGCTTCAACTTTATGACGTCAGTTTTGACTTTACAACACTTGATCTGATGCGATGCCACGCCAGCGAACAAGTTCGCTGCGTCACTCATCTCCCTGAAGAACATCTGTCCAAACTTCCTTGGCACTTTAACAAAGCAGACAAGACTCCAGAAAAACCTGCAGCCAAGACTCCTGAGAAGACTCCAGTCAAGAATCCTTCAAAAAATCCAACCAAAGTCTTTCAAAAAGTCCAGCAAAGTCACTTCAAATAAGTCCTTCCAAAACAATATGATTGCTATTCACAATATAAATACATTAATGTAGCTATGTTGCCCATCTATAATTGATCGAGTACAAAATTACGTGGTATTTTTGGTGAAAATAGGGTATCGGGCCTTGGTTCAGGAACTAATCCCCCATTTATAACCTTGTTTCTTATGAGAAAATTGGTTCTGAGTTACAATGTTTTTACTTAAAACGCGGTTTTCAGGAACCAATTGTGTCATTAAGTCCGAGGATTGCCTGTATTCTGATGACATTTCATAGAAGCAGGACACTGGCTGCAGTGGTTCCCCTTTCTCTGTGGCAGGTTAGGGTAGTGGCTGGCAACATTTTTGGGCAGAGTGCCAAAAACACCCGCAACCTCAAGTTGGAAGATGTTGGCATGCCAGGGGTGGCCAGTGGGGGAGCCACAAGGGACCTGATCCTTTTTGTAGCAGTGCAGCCCCAGCCCCTTCCCCGCTGTCCACCCCGAGGTGCATGTGCCAAACAAAATGCCTTCGCATGCTGCGCCCTGGCACCTGCCCGGGGGTTGTCTAGCCCTGGGTTAGGGTGTTAGGCCTCTGTTGTGTCAGGCTCCATGGTTGCCTTATGCAGAGTTTAGACAAGGGTCTGCATGGGATGGTTTGGGTACGGATGATCCTGCCTCAGGCAAAGGGTTGGACTAAATGCCCTTGAGCCCCTTCCAGTCTCTGTGACTATTTGTTGTAAGGCCGACAACCACAGAGCGTGGAGAGGAAGGACAGGAAAAGCTGCTGACGGCCGTGCCGCAAAAGAGGGGTTAAAAGAAATGTCAGAAGCACCCTACCGAGTCCTTGCGGCTCTATCAAGCAGGGCCCGGCCCAGAGCCGGGGCGGGAAGCCTCGCAGAGGCGGCGGCTCAGGCCGCGGGCTGAACCATGACTGTTTCAGGCCCGGCCGAGACTGCGGAGCGTAACGCGAATCCAGGGAGGGAAGCGCCCCAAGGGCGCCGGGAAACACCGCGGTCTGCGCGCCCCGCGGAGCCCGCCCACGCCATCGCTAAGTCCTGCCGCCCCCTCAACTTCTGTCTCACTGCGCACGCCCACGACTATCGAGTCCGCCGAGATACAAAGATCCTCCGGGCCGCTCTACCCCCCGCCCCCTCAATAACTGCACCCTGGGACTCGGTGGGCGCCAGGCTCCCGCCCAGGCCTTGGAATGCGCTGCTGCCACCTAGCGGGGAGGACCGGGCCGCTGCGGCAGCCCGCCCTATTGAGGCGAAGGGGCCTGTGGGGGCCACGCCTCAGGGGAGTGTTGCTGTGCCCCAGAGGCCAGAGTGGTGCGTGGAGGTCCTCGGGGACTCAAGTGGGCTGTGGATTAAACCCTTCACTGCTGCTGGGCGAGGCGGCACCGGTGACTCCACCCTGCTGTGGAGGAACCCAAAAGCCCCCAGTGCTCCCAGTCTGGGCACCTGCCCTTTGCGTGTGAGGAGCACGTCCAAAAACCCTGCTCTCTCTGCCAGGCATCAGGGCAAGCAAAAGCAGAGGAAGCCCTTGCACATAACAGCACCCAGATTTCACCCGCAGGAACAAGAGGTGGTCTTCTTACTGGACTGCCAGTCATTGCTTTAGCATGATTCAATATTTATAACCAGTCCCAGGTGGGGCAGGAGCTTTAGTAAGGGACTGTGTACACAGAGGGAAGCAAAGTTCTTTGGGTAAATCAGATATCTTTTATTAGACCAACTAAGATAGTTGGAAAAGTTCTTTGCAAGGTTTTGGGTACAAACACCCTTTGTCAGGCTGAGGAAGCAGCTTTTTTAGGCTGCTGAAGGGTGTTTGTACCAGAAAACTTGCAAAGAATAACTTTTCCAACTGTTTTAGTTGGTCTAATAAAAGATACCGGATTTACCCAAAGAATCTCGCCTGCCTATGTCCTTAGACCAACATGGCTACAACCTACACCCCTGTGTACACACACACACATCATACTCCTTTACCCATATTGGTATTGCTTTAAAGCAATAGCCCATATTGGATGCAGTTAAATGGGGGGAAATATCCATTAAGCAACTTAGCTAGTCCCCTATAGAAAGGAGAACAGGCCATTCCCTTTTACTATACACCCATATAACTTTGTCCAGAAAAGGGTTTGGACCAGGATAACTGATTCAGTAGAATATCACTTTTCTAACCAACATAATTATACCAGGTCAAAAAAAAAAAAACTGTTCAAAGAGGAAACCTCCAGGAAAAATATGATTGCAGTCCAAAAGTATCAGCTGTTGTAAGTTTCTTTCTTCTTTTCTCCTTTTCAGACTTCAGTGTTTCAAAAATGTCAACAGCTGGTTATCATCTAGGGCTGACACCCTCCAGGGCTGCCCTGGAGTCTCCAGGAATTAGATATAAATCTTAAGGAGACGGTTGAGAGTCACCTGGGAGATGCGTGATAGGGCATTCATTAAAATAAATGTTGAATCCAATTTCTATAGTAGTCCAGTAGGTTTTTAAAATGTAATAGTAACGTGCCTTTGCCTTCCTGGCATAAAATCTACGCACCGTAATCCATAACTGATATATGCAAGCATGCAGGCACATTTGCATTGTGTGCCGCGGGCACTTTGGTTCCTGGAATAGATTCAGAGTTGGCAACCCAAATGTCAACTCATGGGCCAGCATTTTGATTTTTAAATAATTTGTTTGACTTCAACAAATATAACAGCAGTCTGCCTCAGTGAGCTTGAATCTAAGCATCTAATCCTCCAAATCTGTGTGCATGTGCTCAGCTTTATGTACTTAGTTGGCATTACTGAGATACTTATCTAGGACCTACCAAACAAATGGTCTAGAAAACAAAATGCCCTGGGAAATACAGTTAATGATAATTTGTTAGTTATATAGGAAAAGAGGTTTTCTGTTCTTTTAAAGAGAATCTTAAGAAGGGGCAGTGGCTTAGGGACCTGGTACAAGGAGAGCTTTCATCAAACACTGGGCAACATGGGAAAAATGCACTTGTTTCCATAAATTATATATCTTAGTGTTGGACCTAAATGGAAGAAAAACAGTACTAAGGGCTGTCATGCCTTTTGATTGCAAGGCAACTGAAATCGCACAGAAGTAAAATAACTAGCTAGGTTCACATTTCTGCCATAAGGAAATCTAGTGTATGCTGAAATAGTTTTCACCTTAGCAAGCATCACAGGAAACACTGTAACCACTGCTCAACTGTTCTGCTGCAGGTCCTCCACTATATCCATCCATTGTCATTTCACTGAACTCAGTGGAACGGCACAAAGTACAGGATACATTCAGAAGCTTAGAGAATGAAGATGTGTTACTTGTAATTTAGTAACATGCATTCAGATTGAACAAGGAACCCCCAGAAATTTTCCACCATAGTTGGCAATACTCTGAGCCATTGTCTTGATGATATAAACTTCCTTGTGGCAAAATGTTCCATATTCTTTTGCTACTGAAGTCTATCAATCCTGCTAAACCTACCACCAAGTGTAAATACAGGGAGAGGTTCTGGGGTGCACTAGGGTACACTGTGCTTAGATATGCTGCTGTACAGCACAGATGCAGCACTAAGGAACATGGACTAACCATCTGTTGTGGATCCAGGTTGGCAAAAAGGGAAGTGTGGTGGAAAAACCATTGCACGTGTTCCATGTCCACAAAGAGCTCTCAGCAGTGAGCCAGAGGCAAAAGTGGGAGGTGCAACTGTACCACTGCACACCCCTTGAATCCACCCTGCCGACCACCCCACACCGAATCTGTGGATCTGTCCCTGTCTATTGCCAGCCTTTTCAATGCCCCATACTTCCTGTCTCCAGCATTATGTGGAGGTACTTATATATCACCATGCTTGCTCCCCCTATTAAAAAGATGCTCCTTTCAACTTTAAGAAGTCTCACTGTAGAACCTCTAGGGCAGTGGTTCTCAACTGGGGTGATCTGGTACTTTAGGGTGCTGTGAGAGTCTTCCAGGAGTGTTGCAACTTGGATGCAGCCACAGCCAAGATAAAATACCCCAGGCACTTCCTGCAGAGACAAATTGAGAAGCAGCTGTGGCTGGAGCTGGCTGAAACCCATTCTCTTCCTGGAGATCCTGGAGGCTTTCCTGATCTTGACCCCACATGCACCTCCTGAAGCCAGGCAGGTAGAACTGTCCCACGCCCCTCTGCTTCCAGGAGAAGCATGCAAGGCCAGACCTGGAAGGGCTGTGTCAAGAGTTCTTTGGGTAAATCTGATATCTTTTATTAGACCAACTCAAATAGTTGGAAAAATTCTTCTTAGCAAGCTTTTGGGTATAAATACCCTTTGTCAGGCAGAGAAAGCATCTGCACACCAACTGTCTACCTATGTCCTTAAACCAACATGGCTAAAACCTATACCCCTGTGGCAAGAGTTGGCATTCCAGTTGCAGCTCTTTGCACTGCCCAGCTGGAGGGGTCACGCTGGGCTACAGCAGCCTTTTATACTGCTCAGCCAAGAGAGTCCTGCTGTGCTGGAGCAGCCTTTTGCTGTGCCTGGCTGGAGAAGCTGGGTATAGGGACACCCAGGACAGGTAAAACCACCCTCCTTCCCCTCCAAACACTGCCCCAGGGGCACAGGCAAGTTTTGCCCAGAGTACAAAACTCATTATGCTCCTGCCTGCTTTAGGCAGATAACCTTGACACAGGCAGAAGCATGGGGCATCACCCTGGTTCAGAACCATTGTGGCAAGCAGAGGCAGCATTCCAGTGGTTCTCAGCTGGAGATCCTGCCAAATTCAAGATAGTTATGGAGGGGTTCTAATCTCAAGCTTTCAGTATTATTGCCTTTTTTTTGTCAACTTTGGGAAATGGCATATTTGGAAGAAATTCAGAAGATTCTCAATCTTCTCTTTCCTTTTGCTTTCTCAGAAGTACAACATGATTAACAGTGCTACCACCCAGGTAGGAGTGTAAACCCATGATGGAATAGAATTGTTTATATAACTAAACCTCAAAAGGTCATTCTGATAGCACTGAATTCAGCCTTCCTCTTCTTCCTTGACAGACATACAGAACAGTCATGTTGAATTTGTGGAAAAGCAATACACAACTGATGTGAAATGAGACCAGATAATTATTTCAGTTACACAGCAAGTCCAAGTGACTTAAATTAATTTAATTCTGATACATACATATAACAAAGATCAGTACCAAGTCCAGGTTGTATCATGAGTAGTGTTCAATATATCTCATTCTAGGAAAGAAAATCAGGATTTTTCTAGGATAAGAATCTAATCTTCCCAAAAGATCAGGAATGTAGAGCCTAACCTTATACCCTCTTGCTTTAAAAAGAGCTGTCTGACTGTAGTTGCAGAAGGCAAAAAGAGTTAAAATCTTTTCCACAGGGACAAAAGTCCCAGTCTAAAATCTGGACATACAACACAAAGTTTTGCAAGCCTAGTTATGTTGGCTGTATAGTTATGCTGGCAAAAACACACAACTGGCTATATAGCTTTGCTGACAGAAGGTGGCTAGTTCCAAGAGATAAGAACGGTGATATAGCTATACCAGCAGAAACTGCCTTTTGCCACCACATGCTTCATCCCTATTAGGGGGATCTGCTGACATAGCTCTGCCACCATAGTTAGGGTGGCAGCTGCCCCCTAATTTAGACAAACTCCAACTATGAGGCTACAGTAAAAACTAGAAATTCTGTGAACAAAATTGATGGTGTAGAAGTGCCTGGGCTGCCCAGTCGCTCTGCTTGAGAAACTGTGAATGATCGTGAATCTCTCACAGGAACCCTAAGCCTACGGAAAACATTAATTCACACCTCTGGAGCCCAGCAAGATGCCTTAATTATTCTCCTTCACATTGCAGCACCAGGACTATGGAGTTTTAAACAGCTGTGAAGATTTGAAAATCTGTAGAAGCCAGAGGCGGAAGCCTGAGTACTCAGATTTCCTCGGAATGCAGTATTAAAAGCATATCTTTAAAGAACAACCACTGCTCATATTCTCCTTTGAACAGTCTTCATTATTGAGCACCCAAAAATGACTGGCAAAATCTTCTGCAGAGTTTCCAAAGGGAGGGCCTTTGCCTGTCTTTAAATGCATGATGATGTGGGCATATATGTACAACTTACAAATTCTGGTTGATGTTAAGAAATAGTTATGAAACTACTGTATTATAAAATGCCTCTGTGTAGATAGGAGATCCACCACATATTGTCAGCATAATGCCCCATCCTTCCCAGACCAGAAACAGTGTAAGTCATTAAACCTCATTAGGCATTCAAGGTAAAAACAACTCCAAATAATGCATATGCTAAGGAGATTGTCTGAACAAGGAAACCAGTCTGACAAGGTCCTCATCAGAATGCAGGGATTTTGGAGAGTGGAAAATTTTCAGGAAGACAATGGGATAAAGGTGACAAAACAGGTTTAAGGGAGACTCAGAAGAAGAACAAAGAAGAAATTTTATGGAAGCTGTTAACAGGAGAAAGAGAAAAGAAGAGGGGGTGTGGTTTCAGAGTAGGGAGACAAAGCATTGGCATGGTTCTGTGGACATAGGTTTAGCTGCTAGATCAGCCAAGCTCAGAGAAAATTCATTTTGTGCAGAGGGGAAAAAAGATCCTTGATATGAAGATCCTTGATATGAAGGCTGTTAAACAGCCAAAGGATCATCATGAAAGTTCCCCAAATGCTCCAACATAAGGAAATCAAAGCACGGAAATTATCAACACTTGCTAGTTATCTTTATATTAATAAGTGTTCAACCTGCTTCTAAGGTATATCTGCATGCAGCAGGATTCCCATTGACAAGTTTATCAGAACCAGAAGCCCAGACAGAAATTACATTTGTAGCACAGTCATCCCCTTGAAAGCGCTCCACAGCCATCCCCAAACAGAACTGCATGGCTGCAGAGTGCTCCAATCATGCAACAAATTAACCCTCATTATATGAGGGTTCTAGTGAAAGCACTCCGAAGCAGAGTGCCTTCATTAACTTCTGTCTGCTCCAACGGCTGGGCTGAAGCAGCCAAGTCGCATCTCCAGTGCTGTCTCAGGATGGGATGGGGCGAAGGCAGGGAAGGGTGGTTCATTCTGGGGTTTGCCCAGCTTGGGTGGGGGCAGGGCACAGGTGGATTGGAGCCCCCCCCCCAACTCCCTGAGGTGTGGGGCTTCAATTCACCCCACAACCCTCCAGGACAGCTGGGCAAACCCCAGAAGAGACTTCCCTCCCTTGCCTTTTTTCCCTCCCATCCTGAGACAGCACCAGGGAGGGACAAGGGGACAGGGCTAGGGGAGGAGGCTGCAGACAGATAGCCTGTCTCGCTGGATCAGCCCCAAATTGAAGTTCAGTTCCCTACTCTCCCAACCCAACAGCTAATATCTGTTGGGTCAAGGGGTCAGTCTAACCCATGGTGCTTTCTATGAAGCACCATGAGTTAAACCGGGAGCTGCATTTCTGTCTGTGCTGCTGGTTTCTACCTGAAATAGGTACTTAAGGGCCTATAGGCTGAAAGACATAAACTGGGCCTAAACTCTTCCTGGCTCCAGAAAACTAACAGCACATGGCATTCAGTATATGGAATCCCTCACAGCAAGTGTGGTGCATGTCCAGCAGGCAGAATTCAACATACCTCATACTGCATGTGACTTGCAGTGTCAGACAGTAAGTAATTGGCAAAGCTGGAAATAAAAAACAGTTCTATCTCCCACTCTGGCTTTAGCCGCGTGACTACCAAACTTCATCCTCCCCTGTCCAAAACAAGGAAGTAACTGACAGTGAATGCATCTATACATGCTGTTAATGCATAGCAATAAACTGTGGTGCATATCGTGCCAGAGTTTATTGTTCCTGGGAGCCAGGTTTGAACATGCACCAAGGACCGCAGTACATTGAGCCAGGTAGGAGCAGCCCTGGCTGGTAGGGGATCCAGGGGGTCAGCCTGCCACCCCAGGACTGCTCTGATCTGGCTCAACGTGCTGCGGAGGGGCTGGCCAGGGCATGAGGGTGCTCCAGTGTGGGGACAGCTGGCAGGCAGCCCCTCCACTGAAGTACCCTTGTGCCCCAGCCAGCCGGCTCAGCATCTACATGTGTGTTGTTGCACATGAAAAAGCTCTGCAGCAGGACAGTACTTGTATTTATACTGCGCAGTCTCGTGTAGGTGAGCCCAGTCACTGTAAAAGATCTCTCTTTAACACAGTGTACATGAAGTGGTGCTATCAGTCAGTGTCTAAAAAACTTTCCATTTTGTGTGCAGTTCATATCCTTCAGAAATAATCATCAAGACAGATCATGTTTGTAGTCGAAGGACATCTTGATGCAAAGCAGTTCTGAAAATGTAATCAGAGGTGGAAATACAAACTCTTTATTCTGATCCTTAGAAGAGGACTGGATTTTGTGACAATCAGTGAAGATTATAGGGGTCTCTTTTTTTTTTTTTTTTTTAACTGAACACGGCCTTTTGCAAGTTACCATATTAAAAGAAAGGTTTTTCAATACTCAGGATGTATATGATATAATTTATTAAGGCTGTTAGACTGTTTATGGTGCAAAAGGATATGAAAAATGATTGCTTGCACTTCTTCATATGAAACAAGGATTGCAGGAATTATGTAGTACCTAAACTTGTAATAAAACTAAATGTGGAGCACAGGCAAAGGTAAAATAACTAGGTTAACTTTTGCAAAGTTTCTTTTTTCTTCTTTGGAAACTCTTCTGGAAATCTAAACAATTCCTACATGAAATTTTCTGTGTTTCTGTTGCAGTCAGCCAGTCTTTTTTATTTTTCTGATGCTCCCTGTAATCTGTGTATCAACATACCATACCACACCAAAAGAATAGATGATTTGCTCTTTGTAAACAGCTTTAGATTCCTTTTCATTTAGGAATGACCACTGTTACCTCTAGACCCGACTCCCACCTTAAAATCCATGGATTTCCAAGCTCCTTACAAAGGACATCAATAACATCATCCCATTTTACAAATGTGGAAATTTGAGACAACGGGAAGAACTGATTGCTCAAGGTCACCTGGCACCCCAGTGGCACAATCTGGAATTGTACCTACATCACTTGAAGTCCCAGTAGGGCCCTTCCAGTAGGTGACACTACTTCTTCAGGTTAAATTCAGTTACCCAAACAAAGTTCACCACCTCGTCTCCTTTAGTAAAGTTCAAATATTGGATGCATCCCCACATTTTGAAATTGGCCCCTATTACTAAAATGCACTGAGGCACACTCTCACATCTAAACCCCATCTGAGCTTTGGGGACGCTAAAATCTAAATTGCACAGTGCAGGCCCAACTCTTAATTGGTTGTATCTCGTGGTACATAAAATTTTGATCAGCTCTTGGAAACAGGCATAAAATCTTAACAAGACACAGCAAAATTATAAAGCTTGAAGGATGGCATATACACCTTATAAATAAATATACATTGAACAGTGTGTAACCCTGGACGCAACACTACATGTGCCCTCACCTGAATAATGGGATCCTGGGGTACCCGGTAGCCAGTAGCCCTGCCCAGCCCCCCTGGGTGCGCTGCCCCCAAGCGGACAGCCTCCCCTTACAATCAAGCACCCTTGCAGACAGTTCTCAAACTATTTACAAGATTTAATTATTTACAACATAACAAATAATCATTAAATAAGCACATGGATATACCGACTAATAAACCCTCAAGAACTTATTTACACAGTCTCTCACTTGCACACGGTGTTCTGGGGATCCCGTGTGCACTGCCCTGGTGGGGTATCTCAGGAAGTGGGACTGTCTGTGTCGCTGCACGTGGTCTGTGGACGCTCCCTGGCGCTGATGCCCGTCTCCGTGTTCCTGGGGTCTCCGGGCACCAAGCAGCAGCTCCTCTGCAGTTCCTGCAAGACAGCCTTCCCCTGCCTTTGACCCCTTCCCTGGTTCTGCTGTGAGCATTGTCTGGGCTGCAGGCTATAGCAACCCTCCTGCCCCACACAGCCTCATAGCCCTGGCAATGGCAGCCCCTCCCTGGGCTTTGCCTGCCCCTGGGGCCCCTCACCCATCAGGTAAACTAGGGTAGACTCCGGAAGTCCCCACCCCAGCTCTGCTGTGCTCACCCAGCCACACCAGCTGCAGTCAGGTCCCTCCAGACTTGGATTCTCCACACCAGCAGTCCCTGCCTGATCCTGCCGCCGCAGCTTCTCCACTGCTGCTCCTGCAGGCCTCTCTCAGGGGCTCTCCAAGGGGCCACTGTGCTGAGACTCTGAATCCGGTCTCCAGCCTGTCCCTCAACCCCCTCTCTCTGTTGTCCCCCCCAACCGGAAAAACTGCTCCCCCTTTTATCCAAGCCTCTCAGCCAATCCCAGCTCAGAGCCCTTCCCAGGCTGCTCTTTCAAAACTTTGCTGGGGTTACATCACCCCTCCCACTTCCAACAGGGCTGCTTCCAAACAGCTTCACTTGCCCTCAGAGCCTACAGTGTCCCCTCTGGGATAACCTCTGTCTCTCTGCCAGGCAGCCCTTCCCATTCTGTTCAGGTGGGTTCATTTTTTAAAGGCTGCTACAATTGTGTTTTATGTTTCTTGAAACAGGTGAAACAAAATCTGTTTCTGTTGTTTTCTCTTCATCATATTTCTTTATCACCACAAAAAACATGAGACGAGCCATACTGGGTCATACCAATGGTCCATTTAGCCCAAATGTACACATTTCATAAACTCTCATTATAGCAGGTGGCCCAAATAATATCACATGGTTTCAAAATATCAAGTTAATTGTGAACTGAAAAGAAAGATACAAGATTTGACAAGCAATTAATATTACCGCAGTGTAATTGCACATGACCAAGAGCAAAGCAATTAAATAAAACTCAAGATTATTGGAAAAGTAAAAGAACAGCTGTGTTGTTAAATGTTTTTAATCATTACTGTATGCATTATCTCCCATGTACATGAGGAAAAAGGAAAGAGGGGAATTGGGGATAAAAGGGCAATAACTACCTGCAAAGAACAATGGATCTGAGCTGAACAAACTGTATGGCAAGCTAGCAAGTAGGAAATAACTACTCCTGCCACTCACTGGGTGACGCTTTATACAGGTCATCATAAAAAGCATTTCTTTGCAAAAATACCTTGCAAGGGTTTGAGAACTCTCAAAGTGACTGTTCTGCCCCAGTAGGAATTTATTCATAAGTAAAGAACTTTTTTTTTCTCTAAAATTTCTAAAGCACTCCTATTGCACCACACCCAATTAGAAGGCACAATCACAGATTTGATGCAAGATTCTGAGTACGAAGAAGACAAACAGGAACAAGCTTTACATACTCATTAAGGTACATAGGATGATACCTCAGGAAAAAAACTGTTAGAACCACTAAAGCAAATCACCTGAGCAGGCCACTTTAAAATTTTCAGATACAATTCTACATGTCTGCTGCATATGTTTAAAATCATGTAGTACTACATGACCTAAAATCTACTTAGTACTACTTTAGCAAGTACTAAATGACTGCACAGTGACAACTATGTGTAGATGTGCCCTATATTTATTATCTATGTATCAATGTATGCCACAATAATTAGCATTATTTATGAGAGCTTAGTAACTGTAGGGATCACTTCTCCGACCCAAATACCGACAGCATAAAACAAGGCAATCCTTCAAGGACCTAAACATGCACCTAATTCAAGAAAACTCTGGCACTGGCTCTACTACTGCACAGTAACACTTCACAGTACTTTACAGCCGGCAGAGAAGCATATTTGATCCAATTTACACTGCAGCGAGAAGAGTTAATACAAGTAAATATAATGGTTTCAGTGTATCTACTTGTAGCTGAAGGAAGTGCTACAACAATATATTGAAGGCCTATCTCAAGAAAACAGATACCAACATCAAAAGTTGGGAGGAGCTAGATGCTACCTGTCTCTAGTGGGTTATGGAATAGAGAAAATCCCACATAATTTACTGATTCGTTTTGATGCACTGGCTGGGGGAGTAGTTAGTTGATTGCACAATTTCACAGTGATTACACTCTTAATTCATACAACACAATTTTATTTTAAAATTCTTTGCTACGCATATAACACTGCTTAGCTTTAAGAAATACCACAAACATTAAGAACACAATAATTACATATATCAGAAACAATGCTCCGAATGCACTTCCTTCCCAAACAATGCTATAAGAATTAGTACTACAAAAACAACTACAATTACAACTAAAAGTTAAATTTGAATCAATACTATTATTTTCATAATATACTTACAATCCTAGAATTCCGAGAAGCCAAACACCTAAATATGGTTTCATTCCTCAGTAGTACAATTTAATGGGTTGGCCTCAGTAATACGGTTCAATGGGCTCGCCTCAGCAATACGATTCAATAGGCTGGCCTCAGCAGTGATAGGACTAAGTCCCCTTCCTTCAGTCCCTTTCGGGCGCTCTGCAGCTTCAGCGTGAACTAAGAGATTCGTGTTTGTGCGGGCTGCCTCCCGGTCCCACCCATGTCGCCATGTGCGAGCCAGGAGCGATAGGCGGACCCGTCTTTGTGCACGTGGGCTGTGGCCAGCAGCCCGGGCATGCGGGGTCAGAGGAGACCGCGCGGCGGCAAGGCACGCATGGGCTAGAATTAGTCACAGAGGCATAGTGGTTGATTCAAAGATTATTTACTTACACCCAAGATGGTCGCGGTGTAGGCT
>NW_005842428.1:65435-65668 GCF_000455745.1 Alligator sinensis
TATGTCTAGGATGGCGCTTGGCGATGGGGAGAGGCCAGAGGCTGTTTAGACCTCTGTTGCCTTCTTAAGAATGTGTTGGGTCCATAAGGATCCGCAGCGCTTAGAGATCTTCACGCTCTCCAATTAATTGCTCGCTCACTCTCTCCCTCTCTCTCCGACTGGGCGGAAACCTCCCAAGCTCTTTATATGGCTAGCAAGCCAATCGCTAGCTGCCACGCCTGCATAATTTAAGA
>NW_005842428.1:65862-79839 GCF_000455745.1 Alligator sinensis
AAGTGAAGTTTACCTCTAAATTGGAAGAGTAGGTTACAGTTTTTATTGAGTGAGTTGCCATCTTGGGCCACTCCTGCCCAAACCTGTCACTACCCCCAAATTTGGGCTCGGAACTTACTCAACAGATTCTTTTGCTTAGTAATTAGTTTCTTTTGTTGATCATTTTAATTACTTTGGGGAACTTCCATACCACTGCAAGTGACCTTTTCTTTCCAATCTTGTCAAAAGGCCCTAGGGTTTGATCTCTCGGAACTCGGGATATTTGCTTAAGGGTCATTTTTAGGTTCTCTTTGTTAAAGGCCTCTAAAGATAAAATTCAAGAGTTAAGACTTTGAGCAAAGTCAGGACCTTCTGCACGTAGACCAAAACAATGACCTAGATAAGGAGATAAATCTTGTCTTCTTCCTGAAACTGGCTAATGGGCAACTATTACAAACATTCAAACTATTTCATTCAATATGACACTACCCAACTCCAACGGCACCGCAATCTCAACCAAGCAGCAATCAATTTCAAGATAAAGCATCTTGCCTTCAAAGAAGAGAAGACAGACCAGAGGAAGGAAAAGGGGAGTAATTCCAGCCTACAGCCTATTCTCCTTAGGAAAGACTTGCAACTTGTGCAGACAGAGCTGTGGCTCAAGACCTGGACTGTTAAGTCACCTCAAGACCCATTAATGAACTGTGGTAGAGATCATCCTCAAATTGAGGGACTGTCAGTGATGACTGGCTTCAGTTTGTATGTAGCTAGGATAGCAAAGGTATACATTCTCTCTTCCAGAGGTCCAATAGGAATTTAATGTTCAAAAGCAAACAGACTTTGGTTTTAAATTTCACTACAAATATGATGATATGACAACTAATTTTTGTTATTTTTACTTAAGTTTGTCAAACCTCGACTTTAATATAATAACTTTATTTCCATAGAAGTTTTACTTTGAACTGACCTATTTTAAAACAATGCTTTACTGTTTTCCTCTGTCCCATATTCTGCATGAAGAGAGGCCTGGAAAGGGTCAAATCAGGGCCAGATTAACCCTTTAGTGGGGCCCTAGGCAAACAAACTCATGGGACCTGGGCCAGTTGAGTCTCCCCTCCCCACTCCACTCTGGCGCTGCCACCCACAAGGAGTGGGGCCCAGACCTGCCACTAGGAAGCAGCCACTTTAGCAGTGAGGCCAGCAGAGGGGAGGGGAGGGGAAGGGAAGGAAAGCAGATAGGGTCATTCACACAGCCACAGAGGAGGGAAGGACCAGGGCCCCGACACAGCTCAGGGCCCTAGACATGTGCCTACTTTGCCTATGCATTAATCCGGCCTTGGGTCACATTCTCAACTTTGACTGTGTTCCATTGAAAGATGGTTCAAATATTAAAAAACTCCTCAATCAATAATACACTGGGGAGAGGAATTTACTTGCCCCCATAAGCAGCTGGCAGGAGCTCTAAAACATGGGCTTTTTAGACACGATCCACAAAAAGAATGAGTCTCCTTTAAAGAGAAACAGGGAAGATGGATACCAGTACACATGCAAATGTGGCATATTATTAAGCTTCTGTGTACTCTGTAGTAAATAGGGCCCAAACCCTGCCAACAAAACCCCTTACTTTTTATAGCATCCTGTTACAGCAGACTACGAAGTCTGTAACAGTTTCAGGTGAATTAGAAAAAGGACATTAAAAATTAAACATGAAAAAGAACAAACAATATTATCCCTCGTATTTTTTTTACATTGAATTGATTGTATTATGCCCATTTTTCCTTTAAATGTGCTACATGTCATATAAAAATATGGAGTTTATGTGGCTTGTCTATTTATTCTCCATTGTAAGGAAGTTGTTCAGGGAGATGCTGGAGTATTTGGTAAGTGAGTAAATACAACTTTTGGGGACAGTGATATGAACACATCTAAATATGTGTTAAAATGATAAAAGATAGTTAACTACCTTGGCTTGAGTATTAGTTTTTAAAGCTGACAGCCAGATGAGCTTGAATAGTGGGAGTCTACATATTTTCAATAGCTACTGTTTTAGGATTTCTGCAGATTTAGGAAGAAAGTATGACATTGGTTTAACATTCAGTTCACATTGTTACATGCAATACAACCCCATTATAATGAATTCCTATGATACCTGCTTGGGTTATATAACAGGGTTAGTCAACTTGTGTTGTTATAATGAAAAAAATAAATTCTTGCTATCAAGACTGTTAAAAGTAGGGGGTTGTTATAATGAGGTTTTAGTCTAAGTTATAAACAGCTTAAATTCTGAATCACAATTCTGACTGGGATCAGTCCCATGGCAAATCTGCAATTAGAGAATCCCAGAATACACAACATTTTCGTCACCATAAAGATGTTTTTTGCTCATAGAAAGTTGTCATTTCCATAATTATTTTTTTATTTTACTGTTTTTCATATATTGTACTGTCTAAAGTAAATTAGCTGTTACCTAATTGCAATTTGGTAACAGCTAATTTACCTTAGACAGTAAGTTAGTAAAGATTCACAGTAGGGCTTTTCTTATAAAGTATGTCAGTACACAGTGATGCAAGACATTAGCACTGAGTTTCACAGGCTTTCCTATCTTCCCATTCAGCATAAGATTAATTTTTATTTTCCTATTCTTGACCGATTCTCATCTGTTCTCTTTATTCTGCTTCTTATTCAGGTATTTTGGTTTAAACAAACATTAAGCCAATATGGACAAAATGTAATAAAACTATGTCACAAAGCTCTGCACAAAAAAACTGTAGAAAAAAATGAAGGTGAAAGAATAGATTCACCCAATAAAATAATGTTTATCAACATACATCAGCCATGACCACAAAACTTTTTACCAAGCCAGTTACTCATAAACTGAAAAGAAGATAAGGGTTTTAAAGATAAGGAAATATGACTTAGTGCAGTAGGGGAGGTAGAATTCTACATACCTTCCTGCTAAGGCAGGGCCCAGCAAAGTTTGGCCCATGGACCAGATGAGCAAATGCCCGGGTGGGCAAAATGGCAGATCTGGCTGGCAGCTGAACTCTATTTCCCAGCAGCCCCTGCCTGCATCACTGCAGCCGGTTTCCATGCAGCGGCGGGGCCATAACAGCGCAGGAGTAGGGTATCCATGGAGACCGACCCTAGCAGTGCTGGCAGGGTGCACAGCTGGGCAGAGAGCTGCTCCAGGGTTGGGATCTTGTGGTGGTGACAGCATGGTCTGGAACTGGGGCAGAGCTGCAATCCACTGCCCACATGCTATGGGCAGGGGCTGCAGGGAAACGGAGTCCGGCTGCCAGCCAGATCTGCCATTTTGTCCACCCCGAGCTAGGGGAAACCAAGAATTTCCTCTTGGTTGACATTTATATGGACCCTCTCGAAGATGAAAGCCCTTTTTTAAAGACTGGCAAATATTGCCTATTTCATATATGTTTAGGGAAGGGTCCGACGGAAGCAATCTAGTGAAGGGCCCGAGTGTGTGTGGCTTATCTATTTATCTTCCATTCAGTTCATTGTCACCTTCATAATTGTCCTCCTTGTAGGCTTGGAACTTGTAATAGTCAGATCATGTGCCATAGCCCACTCATCATTTTTGTCACCCTCCACCAGACTAGATCCAATTTGTCCACATCCTTTCTGTAGTGAGGGGGCCCAAAACTGGACACAGTACCCCAGATGTGACCTCACCAGTGCTGAACAGAGGGGAATAATTACTTCCCTTGACCTACTGGCAACACACCTACCAATGCAGCCCAGTACAGGATTCCCTCACTTTATGCGAGTTTTGTATGTGTGAATTCACTCTTATGTGATGAGCCTTTTTATGCCCAAAATTTGTTATATGCAAGGTAAATTCACGCTTATGCAATCAGTGTGGTGGAAGCCCACAGTCAGCTGCTTTGTGTGATGCATTGTGGAAGTGACATGCACCAAATATAGTGTCCTGTGTGGTTCTGTGCTCCTCGCTCATTGTCTGCAACGTGTTACTGTAGTTGCCATCCCCATTATGACAGTGCCCTGTGCTTGTGCGTACTGCCTCCTGTTGGTGAGTACCAGAATTATCTTGTAAAAGTGGTGAAAATGGGCCTGGGGGTCAGTACAGTCGACATCTTGGAATGTATCCCTATTTGTGACATTCTAAAGTGGGTTCCTTTTATGCAAATGTGAGTTATACACTGTATTCCATGAATGTATGTACAGCATAAAGCAAGAGAAACCTGTATGCCGTTAGCCTTCTTGGCAACAAGGACACACTGCTGGCTCATATTCAGCTTATTGCCCACTGTAACCCCCAGGTCCTTTTTTGCCGAGCTGCTCCCCACCCAGTCAGCCCCCCAGCCTGTACTGGTGCATGGGATTCTTTGGTCCTAAGTGCAGGACTTTGCACTTGTCCTTGTTGAATCTCATGAGATTCCTTTTGGCCCAATCCTCCAATTTGCCTAGGTCACTCTGAATCCTAGCCCTACCTTCAGTGTATCTATTACTCCCCCCAGCTTGGTGTCACCTGTCCATGGGCTTGATTAGACTGTGTGTGCCAGGACTGGGCTCCATGGCCTTGTGTAACCTCTGCCCACCCGGGTTGGGCCCTGGAGCCCTGCGCCACCTCCATATGGCTGCAGATCCCAGGATCAGGCCTCTGCTCATTGTGCAAGGATTAGGGTCTGGGGCCCCCCACAGACCTGTGCACCCAATGACATGGGGTTGAGACTGACTGTGGCCCACAGGCCAGGTGCTAAGCACCCCTGGGTTATGCAATGGTTTGTACTGGATGTTTTGGATAGGTGCAATCCAGCCGTCGGACTAGATGACCTCTGGAGGTCCTCTTCCAGCCCTGCTTCTCTCCCATTAGGTGGACTGCCCCTTCCCTCCTTATGCTGCTCTGAGAGCAGACCCACAGCAGTAGCGTAAAATCTGAATTGGCTGCAGTGCAGCTCAGATGCCAGTAACGTCAGGGTGGCAGGAGGGGTCTTCAGATGACTGACTGCTTCAAGTGAGAGATCTGGGCATGTGGCCACCTCCCAGCAGGACAGCAAAGCAGTGCACAGGCTTCCCTGACGTTGGGCTGGCAGCAAAGGGTGCAGAGAAGCCAGCGGAAGAGGGCGAGGGCAATCTCCAGAGGGCTATAGCTGAAGCAGACCGGAGGGGGAGGGAAAGGAGCAGTAAATCCAAGGAAGGAACGACTGTAGCGGCAGGTTTGGATGGGCATGACCCTGCCTCAGGCAGAGGCTGGACAAGATGTGCCCTGGAGGCCCCTTCCCGCCCCGCTGCTGTAGGACTCTGCGCGCCCCCCGCAGAGCCGCGGGCCACCACCTTGCACCACCGCGCATGCGCACACCACCCCCGCTCCCACACTAAAGCCTAGCCACGACCTTGAGCGCGAGGTCGTATGCGCATGCGCATGCGCAGCTCCACCGCGGAGCGGCCCCTGGCGGCCAAAATGAGGCGCAGGGAGATGGGGGTGGAGTCGCGCTGACATCACGGCCTGACGACGGCATGGACAGGACGCGGGGAGACGGGCGCGCTCAGCCGCCGCGGCCCAGCGTGGGCGTGGGGGTGGTGATCACCAGCGCCGCGCACCCCAACTGCGTCCTGCTGGGCAAGCGCAAGGGTCTCCTCGGCGGCGGCACCTACCAGCTGCCTGGAGGCCACTTGGAGTTCGGGTAGGCGCTTCCTGCTTGCCCCTCCCCCCGCGGCGGGCGGGGCCGGCGGGGGCTGCTCCCCCGAGGCTGGAGCCATTGAGCTCACGCGTAACGGCCACGTGTTGCCCTTCCCCCGGCAGAGAAAGCCTCGGCGCATGCGCGGAGCGGGAGGTGCTGGAGGAGGCGGCGCTGTACCTGCGCAACGTGCGCTTTGCGTCGGCGGTGAACGCGGTGTGCGCGGCGGAGCGCTACCACTACGTCACCGTGTTCATGAAGGGTGAAGCGGAGGCGGGCCACGAGCCGCGGAACTTGGAGCCCCACAAGAACGAGGGTGAGGGGCGGGGACCGCGGGACAGGGCCGGCATGAAGGACATCATAGGGACTGCGGGTGGAGGGCGCAGCCCCCCCAGTGTTGCCAGGTGCACGATAATGATCCTGTTTGTATGATCATTTCAACCCTTACACGGTAGTTTTGGAGGCAGCTCATCGATGTGGCATAGGCAAAACGCACATCGTTCTCAGGGAATCTGAACTAACTTTGGGGTTTGCTTCAGCCCTTGGCTCCTCGCCTCAAAATGAAGATGTTTCAACTTTGACCCAGATCTCACTAACTCACTTGCAGCAAACAATATAAAGTAAATAAGACTTATTTGTGTATTTTTTTTAGTGTACGTTATAAATATGAGCTTCCAATATGAAAACTTCATATTTAAGACCTGGCAACACTGGTGTGCAGGGAGATGGTGGCCTCTGGGGGGTTCCCTGCATGCCAGGCTTCTTCCTTTGCTGCCTTCTGCGCAGGTTGGGAGTGGGTCCCATGGGACAAATTCCCTCTGGCTGAGCAGCTGTTCTGGGCCTTGCGGTGCTTGAGAGAGCAAGGGTACGACCCCTTCACAGAAGAGCTTCATCACCTCAAGGGATACACTGGAAGGCACCAGGAGATGGCCTAGGAACATGTGATAAAGACCTCATTTCAGAAAGACTGTCTGCATACGTGGTATCTACAGAGATGTATTGCACAGCCCTGTTCTCCATATTTCCCCATTGACAAAGCCAAAACGGTGCTAGGCATAGGAATCCTAGAGAAGTCAACCTCTGGTTGTACCTTTGGTAGCTGGGTGGCTGCATGGTCCTTGTAGGAGTATCATACATCAAGTCATGGCAATGGCTGTATCCGCAAAATAAAATAGCTGTGTGTGAGAACATGATGGCTGCAGTTGTCTATACATAAGCCAGTTGTATGAGTATGACAAAGTGAAGACTGGGAAAGGTCCTAAGTGAAGTTGGGAACAGAAAGGAAAAAAATACTGCAGAAGCACAAACAGGAAACAGGACCATGTGGTGTGAATCTGTTTCAATTATTGTTTTATTGATCCTGCGTTAAGCAGAGGCCTTAATTTTAAAGTGCATAGACTGGAGTGCCAGTGAGAAAACAAGGATACAGGGGCTGCATTTAGGTTCCTTTTTTTTTTGTTCTTGCCAACTTTCACTCTACCAAATAAATGATTTCTGTATACCTAGTTTTGGTTACATTGCCTAATCCTGTGATGTAGTCAGTGAATCAAAAACGGAAGTGTTCAGTGTATGTTGGGATCTCACGTTTTTGATGTTGTTTGTTGCTCTAACATTGAATTTCCAAAGTAGTGGCTTATACAGCAGCCCATTCAGCTGTTCCCACCCAATGATGTACATTTATACATTTTCCTTATGTTCTTTTGCCTAGCCTAGTTGAATTTGGGCAGATGCATTATGTGGCCAAGAGAAGTCTTAGTTAACTGCCCCAGTGATTAAACTAAATTCTCTAGCACCAATCCCATCAGGAGTTTTCTGTTTCTCACAGGATTCTGACCCTCACAGTCTGTAAAGAGTGAGGTTAACGCTGAAGAGAAACTTGAAAATAATACTCAGTAGTATTACTCCAGAACCTCCATCTGCCTGTTGTTAAATGGTGTGGAGGAAACTTTTAGTGATTGTTTCTGGGCTTATTCTTGTCAACACACTCTTAAGTGTTCAGTATTAAACAGTGGTATCTGTGTTGCATGCAGTACTATATATCAAGTCCATATTGCTGTTGCCAGCCCAAAGGCCTTTCTAGTCTTACCGTGTCCCTTTGGTTCCATCTCCTTTGCCATTGTTACTTATAGTCTAGTCTATGCTACTACAGTGTTCCACCAGCAAAGTGAGCAACTCTATGTTCAAAGTACCTCTAGGGTAACAATACCTCTTTCTGCTGGCAGGCTTCTGCTGGTAGGTGGTACAAGGCACATGTGTAGATGCTTCTGTGCTTTCTGCAAGCTTTTACAGCCCCTGCAGGAGCTGGTGACTTCAGCACAGATGCTGCATGGGAGCTATGATGAGCTGCCAGAAGCACATGAAGTTATGTTCCTTGGAGTGTGGGCTGCTGTCAGTCAGCAAAACAAAGTCATATTAGATGAGGCCAGGAGCCTTAACATTTTTCTCACGTGTCCCTTCCATGCTCCCATCATCTATCAAACTGTTTTTGTTACTTGTAGGGCTCTGTCCCATTTCCTTCTAAAACTTGCCTCTTCAAGCAACTCCTTTCAGATTTTGTCCACACAGTTTTCCATGGAGAATTGTGGGAAAATGTTAGAATTATAACTTCTGAAGAACCAATGAACCCAGAGCGGCTGAGGGGACGGATATTTTAGTCACGCTATTTTAAAAACGTTTGCTTTTGTGAACACTTATTCAATTTAGGACTAAAGAACTTTAAAAGGGTAGTTGTATTTTTATCTGAAACATGAAAAGCTCCTGCTTCAGATCTTCAGTGTGCTAGATAATACAAATAAGCCTTTAGACTGCTAGAGTTAAGAACAAAGTGAATTTGGAACAAAGATATTTTAGGATCCCTTTACCATTGAAGAAACCTAGAAGGAAGTGGGTAGGGTTCAGTTTTTCCTCCACTGGCAGTTCATTTAGTTGCATCTGTCATGTAAAGTCACAGTTTGAACACAGAGATGTCATGATATTAGAATGCTTACCTTCAGTTTTCCATTTCTGGCTCCTTTTTGCTGCCTCCTGTGCGCGTCAGTAACTTACATACTTTCCACAAATATAAGAAAGCAATATAGAGTGGTCCTTTTTTTTTGTTCATAGCACATGGGTAACGAAAAATAAAAAGAAAGATCATGCACTTAGAACTGGTAACATGAATTTTGCCTAGTAACTGGGAGCTATTCAGCTGAAATGGCTAGAGATAAAGACCTGGATTTATTAGTCTGTTGCAGGGTTTTTCAACCTTTTTTGGTTGCTGTACCCATGGTGGCCAGTCCAGAAACAAGGAGTCTCCCAGCCGATCAATGAGTGGGGTCCCTCACAGCAAAACCAGAAGTGCTGCATACCCCCCCTGGGGGCTTCCCAAGTACCTCCAGGGGTACATGTACCCCCCAGTTGACAACCCCCAGTCTATAGTAGAATGCTAATTAGCAGCTATGAAAAAGGCCACTTCAGAGATTATTAGGTGCAGTATTTTTAAGAGAGATACAATTGGATTAGCATAATTGTATAGGGCATGTTGAGAACAACCTGATCTGGAATGCTGCATGGGAAGTGTGGTCATTCTTATTCATGAAAGATGAATACAAACTACAACAGATATAAAAGGAACTGCTAGGATGAAGCAGGAACAGCTCTTACTTAAAAGAGACTTAAAAAGAGCTAAACTTGTTTAGCCCAGCCAAATGAAGGCTGTGAGAGAATTACGAGTGCATTCTATAAACATATTGAAACAAGAAGGAGTGAGAACTACACAACTAAATGACAAGTGACACATAAGAAAGTGGTATAAAATTTAGTCAGAAATAAATATAGGTGGTAAATTAGGTTCTGAACAGCCTTCCAAGGGGATTAGTAGGCAGATAAAGCCCTCAACCAGTTTTAAAGTGGAGCTTGATCAAACTATTAAAGGGATTATGAGGTGGTTGCCCATGCTAACAGGATTGGATTTTATGACCTAGAAAGTACCTTCCACTCCTACGTTCATATTTACATGATTCAAAAAAGGCTATGTGGCACCTCAGTAGTCTTCTGGCTAAAATATTTTGAGATGCATACATGTTGGAGTGAGCAATGAAAAAAGAAAACACAGAGCAGCTTTGATCTAAACTTTAACTAGGTTTCTTAGGTAGGAAATGGAAACTGCTGAACTACAATTTCTCATTTCTATTACATGGGGATTCCATACTCTGGAGATGCTGATTAGAGATGTTATCCAATACCACAATAAAATTAATATTAAATTCTGCAAATTGAAAAGTAAACAACATTAAAGTTGAATTTATTTATAAGAATACCATTCACTGTATATTACAATAATTACAAACTTTCTTGTATAAAGCTTATTGCCACTTTACATTTTAGTTCTTGAAGCACATGATGATCAAGAACTTGAGTTCCGGCAGTAAGTAACAAAAAAAACAGCTGTTAAAATCTACACATTTTTACATCTTTTCTGTGCCTTAAATGGCTATTATCAAAAGAGCAAGTTACTAACATCCAAGGGGATTCCCCTTACAACTTCTTTCCCAGGAACTTAATATACTGTCTAATGTGCAGTAAAAAAAACACAGATGTATACACAGTTTACAGCAATGATTCACTGGAAATTTGATGAAGCTTCCTCAAGCAAAAAATTACCAGGAATTTTTGCTCATTTTTATAGTGTCTTATGGATAAGGTCTAGGCCAAAGAGCTCACGAAAACAAATTGCCATTTGAGTTGTACACAATCTTTATCTTCTCACTATGGAGTCAACATTTGGGGCTGGTACTGCAAGTTTTGATGAACAGTATCCAAGTGGTGTTTGCAACAGAAATTAAGTCTGGTTTGAATGTTGTCTCCTTCCAGTACCTAATCTGAATCACTACTACTACTTGAAGAGTCTGTTGACATAACTTCTACGTCATCTTCATTCTCCTTATTGTGCCCTGGTGGTTCCAACATAAAGTCATTGCTATGATTAGGAGGCAGCATGTTCATTGACATATCACTTGACTGCCAGGGATACTGAGGGGCAAGCACATCTGGAAAACAAACACAACAATGCTTTGATAACATCATCTGTAGACAAGTACGTTTTTAACAGAAGTTCCACGAGCATAGATCTGTACATTGTTAAACGTGATTTTTTAAAAAGAAAGTTCTCTCTTCAGTGGAAGACAAATCCTCAATAGCACATGTTAGACAAACAAGCTCAACCAGTTCAAACGGCAGCTGAAAAGTTTCTTGTAAAAGCCATTTATTTACTGAAGAGGCCTGTTCCATCAGGCCTTGGAAAGAAGAGGATCTACCCTACTCTAGCCTAAAGATCAGATTATTAAGCATATCAAAATAGCAATACTCGTACAGTGGCTTTTATCTTCAGGGTCCTATACAAAGTAACTAACCTTTATAACACCATCGAGAAAAGAGTGAATACTACTGCCTCAGATTCACTGATGGGAAAGTAGTAAATCCCAAGATCCAAAAGAGGATTTAGGCTCCTAAAAAAAAGAATTCAGCGGAAGTGCGTGCCAAAGTTTAATACTGTAATCCTGAAAACCTTGCTCAGTTGCTGCCTAAACTGAGGCAACTCAACTCCATGGACACCAGCTTTTGCTCTTAAAATTTCGCAGGCACTTGCAGGTTCTGTTTTTAGACATGCTCCAAAGAGCCTCCGTCTTGACAGAGCTACAAAGCTTAGCACACTGCTCACATTTAAACCCAATCAAGTTACAAACACTAAACATTCCTTTACGTAAGTCTTTATCAGAGGCTTGATATTGAAGGCATTCACAGAATATACCCAATATGGCAACAGAATGCAGCTCCTTCCACAGAACATAGTGGCGACCAGGGCCATCCCTGTTCGGGTCGTCTCTGGTGACGACCAATACTCTTTTCAAGTGCAGCTACAAAAGATGGTGGTGATGGATAGGCTGCTAGCTATAACATTCACACCCACCCAAGATGGGGGAAACCTTTGTTCAACTTTGTCTGCTATCGAGGGATTCTAACTCAGACCTCCAACATCCAGGGCAGTGCCCCTACCCAGCACAGCCTATAGCTAAGCTGTGAGGGCATTTACCTGAGAAATAAGTGATGTGAGTTTGAATCCCCCCAGGCAGAAGTAGTAAATAAATCCCATTTTCCCTGCATGCTAGGCGAGTGTTCTAGCCACCCAAGCTACTACATAAGGGAGAGGCAACACTACTCACTACTTTGTCCTCAGGTCATATTTTGAGAGACCAGAAATACCCTTGCTCACCTCTTTGAAAGAAAAGGTACAAACACCTACCCATTAGGAGGAGGATCCCAGGTGGGTGGAAACTGGAAACAGCCCCCCATGGCACCATGTAAGGTATGTGAGGAGTCACATTTAGGACTCCATTGTACCTGTTGGCTAGCTCTAGACAGCTGTTCTCTAGGCATGCTGACTTCAGCAGCTTCCTACCCAGGGTGTTCCCTGTTTTGGGTCCCATTCTGAGACCCCCTACCTGTGTCCACACACTGTACAGAAATCCTAAGCAGCTGAGACTGAGCTCTGGATTTCACTCAGATGGCTACAAGATCAAAAGTTGAATATTACAAGGCTCAAAGATATTGCTAATGGAATAAACAATCCCTTACTGGATCTAGCCCTCAGCAACTTTCTGGAGACCATAGTGCAATGATTAGAACTGACCCGTGGGCTTGTATTCTAGGTACCAGATTTGTTTTCACTGCTAAGAAAGTAAACATTTGTTCTGAAAGTTTTTCCATCTTTAAATGTGCAATTTTAAATAATCAAACTAAAAATGAAAAATAAATGAATTGGGCCTTGAGACAAGCTTGACTGCCTCTGTATCTCTCCTTCCATATTTTTTAACAGTTTACTAGTTATCCTATCACCTCAATTCAATTTAGCAACAGGACAAATAAAGTAAAATTATTTTCTTGTGCTCCTCTATATCAACATGTCATTTCAAACTATTTTGTTCATAGCCCCTTATCCCAAGGAACAACACTGGCCAGAATCTTAGCAGTTTTAATTCCACTTCACTACCTAAAGGACATTTGGGTGATGGGCTAGAGTCATACATTCTCTGGTTACTGCATTTCTCATTCACCAAAGAGACATCCAAATTCTTCCATTACCTGGTAATCTGCCAGCTGCCAGTGCATCCCCTGGTAAGTGTCCATTTACTCCATTAGTGGATGGGTTGTTCATCTGACCCAACCAGCCACTCCTCATTTCCAAGTCTGTAGGATATGGCCTACGTGGGTCCCCTTAAAAAAAAATATCACACAGATTGTTCTCATCTGCAAGGAGAAGTACACCTATTCTGAAAGTCATAAAACCAAAATATATTCTCTAGACTGCCCTTGTTAATTCAAGTGGGGCCAAAAACTACTCAAAAACTCACTTGAGAACTGGGGTGGCCAACCCCTAGCAAGTATGCAACAAGTGGCACAGGCAGCCTGTGTGTGTGGCATGCAGCAGATCAGGCAGAAAGCAGAGCTACAGATCAGACAGGGAGCAGAAAGCACAGCAACAGATTGGGCAGAGGAATGGAATCAGAGTGGCACTCAGGGAAAGTGCAGGGTGTGCTTTGTGATATGCATACCAAAAAGATTGAACCCCTCTGCTTTAGAAGGTATATCTGTTCTCTCTCTGTTAGCAAGTCTTTAATTTTGGCTTTGCTTTTTAGCAAAGAAAACCTTCCAGACTGTACCAGGAGGGTGGTTCTAGACCCAAGCACTGAGAAGTCTTTGCCTGCCACTCTCAATAATTTCTAATGCCCCTGTCACTGATGAGTATGGCAATATCAAAGGATTATGAGTGAAAACTTTATGAATTTGTCAGGAAAAACTGCATGAGCATCCCTCAGGAAAAAATTATACTAAGTTTTGGATATATATACATCTCTAATCCAGTCCAAGGGAAACAACAATTTTCATTAAGCAGGTTTGTAAAACAGTTAATATCTACTTTATATTATAATAAAAGGGCAATTGTGAAGTCATCAATGAAAGTACGACAAATTTATACAGATTATTCTTGAAATTCAAAATTTACCTGGTACCCATGTTAAAGGAGCACAAACAGCATTGCTGGCACTAATCCTATGGGAATATTTAATTATTTCTTCAGATGAAATGGCGCCTATGAGAGAGAGTAAGATATTTAACATTTGGTTAATGTACTTTCAGGAGATCACATCATTTCATGGTTTTCAGCTACCAAATGGAGCTATGCATTGTAATATTTTGCTAAACACCTAGGTATTCACAATATAAAAGGCATTGCACAGCAGATATTTTACCACTACACAAATAAGTTTGTGCATATTAAAGATTCCATTGCGTTTTTTGTAACAGC
>NW_005842428.1:79849-86014 GCF_000455745.1 Alligator sinensis
CCCTGAGTATTTAGCCAAAACTTCCCTTCCCTTCTTTTCTACTCTGTGTATAGGTTGCACGTGCCAGATGGCAGCCACTCTCCATTCCATAAGTAACTACATTTCGGGAAATGTATGATTTTGGATAAAGGCAAAACACCTCCCCACCCATCTAGTAAAAATGACTAGCTTGGCACTGCAAGTTCAGTAATCAGCTTTACTAGATACACCACAATACTGCCTGCAAGTCAAACAGTAAGAGCTTTTAGTAAGTACAGCAAAAGCTGTGTTAACCAGCACTTCATTAGCCAGAAAACTCTATTAACCGGCATCCAAGGGATGTGGCAAAAGCGAAACCGGAAGTACCACTTCCGGGTTTCGTCGCCATCTCAAGCAGAGTTCTTGCTACCTCCTTGGCCCGCAGCAAAGCAGCCTGCATGGGGCAAAGCAGCCTGCGCAGGGCCCCCCTCCCTATCCCCTGGCACACTGATGCCGGGGAGTGCACCAAACGGTACACATCTGATTAACTGGAATATTTGATTAACCGGCATCTCCCATTCCCAGGGGGTGCCGGATAACAGAGCTTTTACTGTAGTACTGTTGATTCCCCTTCAATACAAATTCTCACCCCTCTATCCTTCCTCCCACTTGCTCTTCAAAGAATTATTTACAAACTGCAGACAGGCTCATTAAGAAAAGTGTATTTTTGGTATCAGACTAAGCTAATCATACATTTTGCTAGTGAAACAATATCAAAAGAAAAATTAATATCTAGGGGAAATATTTAGAACAAGAACTTACAAAAATGTAATACCCTCTCCCTCGAAAAATCTCACAGCCCTAGCTCTACAAAGACCTTTAAGAGATTTAGAGGCTTCAAATTAAATAGAAAGCACATTACACACTTGCAACATTTTAATCAGATTAAGATTTAGAGTCTGTGGTGGGACACAATTCACAATTAACTAACAAAAATACACAGAACATCAAATTAGCAAATTACATGGAATTTTAAAGGCTTAGAATGATATAATAAACTCAAGACTACTCACCCTTTCTTGCTTTTTCTATTGATTTGAGTTTTTCCTTTGCTTGATAAACAGCTGTTGCCTAGTTTGTGAAAGAAGAAAAATTCTCAATGTTTCCTTAATTTGCTATCTTAGGCTCAGTAAAAGAGGCCCTGTGAATCCATTTACCCTAGTAAGAACTACCTTTACAAGAGCTGAAAATTGACATTACACAATGAATGTTTAATTAAGGTCTCTTCTTATCTGAGCACATAACAGTACTGACTCTAGTATGTCAAAAGATCCAATTAGCTACCTTATCTACCAGCTTTGATGCCACAGTTATATCTAGCAAATTTCCCTTTGAGACACTGGAATTAGTAAATGCAAAAGGTTTCCTATTTTTTTCCTATGGACCAGGCCAAAATGCAAAGTGCAACATATTCTTGTTTATGTTTTCTTTCTTTAGACATCACTTGTTTTCAATTGTTCACTGTAAATTAGTTACATATAGAAAATTAAATGTTCTTTCCACCATAAATCTTTCAAATACTGAAAATATGGTAGGTAGAATGTAAGATTTTTTTAGGTAACAAGAGGTTTGAGGAAAATTACTATTACGGCTTTTCCAAAAAGCCACACAAAAATACTGTGGTAACTTAAATCAACCCCAATTACTGAAAAGTAACTTCTAAGCTCTCACGAACAGTTTAAACATTTAATCTCCTTTATCTAATACAATGTTGTTTTCTCCATGGCTGGTGATGTTAAAAAAAAAAAAAAAAATCCCCTCCTTCCCCCCAGCCAGAAACTCTCAAATACAAAGGCTGACTCACCAGTATGTGCTCTGCTTCTTTCAGCTGTTTTTGCAGCTGCTGAATATCACTATCCCTTTTTTCTACTACTTTTTCTAACAGTTGCATCTCATGATGGATTTTTCCCTGATCAAGTGCAAGTTTCATTAATTCTTGAAACTCCCCATCTCTCTGGATCAGCAACTCCAGAATCTGTCAGATAACAAATGTTAAGTAACTCATTAACTAGGTTAAGAGCAAATTCACATTTGCACTATAAAAAGGCACACCGTGGCAAAGGGGATAGCATAAATTGGACTTGAGACATTTGCATCAACTTTGTTGTATACAACAAAAACCTGTATTTAAAATAAAATTGTCTGCATCCTCTTCTTGAGAAAACAACCCACAATGCAGATAGCTAGGGACCTACTTAATTCATAATTTCACAGAAACCATGAAATCAGGCATTGTCTGCAAAAGTGGACATTGTCCACAAAAATCCCCCAAATATAGAAAAACCTAACTAAAAATAAAATGCTGGCTCCCCAGTGGAATCTGACAGTCTTCATGGTTGCTACGGCCTAGCCCCACAGCCCTGGGTGCAGAGTAGAGGTTCTCTCAGCCAATCAGCAGCAAGGAGAAGGAGCTGCACAATTCTCTTGGTAAGCCAGCAGCCAGAGATGGGCCCCTGGGCCCCACTAAGCTCACTGCCACTTAGCTCAGTATTGCCAACTCTCATGATTTCTGGTGTTGTTCTTAAAGGCTGTGTTTTGGGAATGTGAAAAACTTAGCTCTTTTAAGTGGGGGTAGGGGATTTAGAAGGGGAAATGCAAAGCATCTTAGGATGCTGGGGGACTGTGAGCTAACCTGAACCTGGAGAAGATGTGTGATAGAAGTTCAAAGAACTGATTTAACTTAAATCAGTTAAGTCTGATGCTATATCCATCCAGGTTTATCTTTAACTGGTTTCAACCATTTTGAAAGTAGTTTGTATGCAGTGAACTTCTGTTGTGTTACAAATCTGAACCGTTTTTTGATCATTTATACTGGTTAATGTGTAACATCTGTCCTTAGTCTTAGTGATGCTGTAATCTTCATACAGCAATTAGCCTAAATACTAGATAGCACAAGAAAGGCTGAGTAGAGGTTAAGAAGTTACACCTATATTTAATAAATAAAGTTCCTTTACCTGGCTCTCCTCTCCTGGCTGTGGGAGCTTCTGGTTTCTTGAAATTGCCAAAATTTCAATCAGTTCCCTAAAATAAAATCTACATTTTTACACAGTTTTTAAAAGTCATTAGAACATGTATTTCATCCAACATGGCTGGATTTTTATAATCTCTAAAATATTTCACAACCCTTGAAAAAGCGTGAAAGTACGTAAGTGTTGCTTTCTGCAGTAAAAAGAAAAATTAGATTTTACAAGCATATGAGAATATAGATCCAACTTGGCATATAAAATCTATGGCAACAGCCCTTCAATTTAGCAGAAAAAGATTTGCTAGTTATAAAACGATTTCCACATTTCAAGTAACATTTTTGATTACTAAAAGGGCCAGATCAACAACTTTTCAGCATAAGAAAGAAACAAGGAAGAGTTCACAGAGACATCATCGTCTCCATCCCCTCTTAAGAATTCTGACTATGAAAACCTATCTGTGAGACTGGAGGGTGACAGCAAAAAGAATGTGATAGGCCATGTCCAGATGAGCATAGCTGACCCATCTGTGGTGCCACACACCACACGTTCAGGTGTTTTCTGCACTGCTATCTTGCAGTGAGGGGGGTGGAGGAGTTGACCCCAGAAATGCCAGGGTCAAAAAAAAACCTGTGCAGAAAAAAAACTGGGGTGGTGCATGTGGTAACAGTGCGCACCACCCAAAACCAGAACCTGGCCTGCTAGAGCCATACTCTGGTGGCTGACCAGGCTCCCAGCTACAGAAGCACCGTGGCTGCAGCTTTCCCGGCCCCCTGGTAAGGCTGCTGGGGCCAGCACAGTTGCTGGCCCCAGCCTCCTGTATCCCACCCAGGGTAACCTGCCATGCGCCAGAGCATGTGTGGCACAGGTGTTCCCCAGGCACAAGTAACAGCAGCACAGACAAGTAGCAGAAGCACACCTGCTACTTGTCCCCAGGAAACCAAATGTCCAGGTTATTCTGGACTCAGTCATAATGGCTATTTTTATATCATGAGGATATACAAGTGAAAGTGAAGCAACTGATCAGTGTCATAAACAATCCATTTAAACTAATACCCAAAAATGTATTAAGTGTAATCTATACCAGACAGATTGTAGGATGCTGACAGTTAAAAGGAATAATGTCAAATCAGTTATCTATAAAGTAATGGACACTTAAAATACCTCATGCTCCCATTGTCAGAAAAGTGTAATTATCTTACTGTGTTACTTGGAGAAGCAGCTACCTTACACACAAGCTGCAAATTCATTGGATCAATCCTTAGCTGACTGCACTGTTTTCATGAATCAATTTACGTCTTAGCTATAAACCAAATAAAATGAATCATAACTTGAATATTTCTTAACAAGTAGATTACATCTGTGTCATATTTTATACGAATGCTCATATATGCTTTATGAAGTTTGGAAGAATCATTATAGAACCATTTTTTGGTATCTGGTATACCTTTTCATAAAGGTAATGTTAAGTATACTTTATTTTTTCAATACTATGACAACAAAATGTTATGTTATTTTTTTCAGCAATATTACAGGAACACTGTGGATTCTCAGTTTAATCCATACAAACAGACCTTTAGTCACAAATGAAGGACTTCATATGGATATGGGCTCTACTTCCCAAAAAGCAGATTACAGGATTGGGGTTTTAGTAGATGTGGCATGTGGGGCTAGTCTAGGTGATGCACTACACATGGCACACAGAGAGAGCCTGGGGTGTGCACTGCATGTGGAGCCCATGCCAGACCATCCTTGTGTGCTGGATCTGACACAGAGAGTCAATCTGTGGGTCCAATCCAGACTGGACCTGGACCCAACATGTAGGGCAGGTCTGACACAGGCATAGCACTCAGCACGTGCCCCAGACTGTCTCCCCCATAGGCCATGTGCAGCATGTGCTAAACCCTGCCCCATGTGGCACACAGTGCACAAGGCCAATCCAGGGTGCACACTGTATTTGGTACCCATGCCAGACCGGCCCTGCACACTAGGTCTGGCGCGCACAGCCAGTCTGTGGGCCTGGGCCTGAAGTGCACAAACCCCAGGTCCAGTGCATAGCTGGTTTGAAACAGGCACTGCAAGCAACACATACCCCACACTGGCCCTCCATGTTGCACACAGCTTATACACCAGCTCCAGCCCCTGTGCCAAATGCAGTCTGTGGCAGATGGGCTGGGACCAGTGTGCTGCATACAGCATGCACTGGTCTGTGACCCACAGGAAGCACTGATGGCCAGATGACAGGGCCCCATAGGCCACCACTTTGACACCCCTGGTATGGATCTATTCGAGCTAACTGTAACCTAACTCCTTCCTGTTTCAGCACCATCCTGACCATAGCAGCACAGAGCTCAGCCTGGGAGATAGAATCATATAGAAGTAGGACCAGAAGGGACCTTGAGATGTCATCTAGTACCAGGACCCATTTGTAAACATCGATGGCCAGTCCCGACCCAGTGCCCCTCACTCCTGATCTGCTGCCCTCTGCCCCTACCATATGAGGCAGGAGGTGGGTGTGTAGGGCAGCGGGGCACTCAGCAGCCCTCTGCAGGCTGGAGCATTGCCAGCCTGCAAGGGAAAAGCCCTGGTTTCATCTGGTTTTCTCCTTTAAAGGAGAATCCATTTTTTAAAAGTGTGTTGATCCATTTTTAAAGTTTATTCAAGACCTTTTAGTATATTCTTGTAACCCACTTTTGGGTCACTACCCATGGGTTGAGAAACGCTGATCTAGTCCAACCCCCGGCCTGAGATTTGAACCTCGCACTTTGGGGTTATTAGCACCGCACTCTAACAGAGCTGAATGGCCACCAGATCTTTAACCCAACTTGTTCAGCATATTTCCAAGCCCGCAGACTTTGTCACTGCTGCAGCAAAACCTGTCCGATTCCCCAGCAGAGCGGCAGCAGGAGCCATGTTCTGAAGCCAGGCAGTGGGCACAGCTGCGCGCCCAATTCCTTTTTATATATACACGTGCGTGTGCACGCTACACATGACGTACACACATGTATTTATATGCATGTATTTATACACTACATACACATGTACATTATATACACGTGCACATGCATTTATATGTATACACACACGTATAAACATACATATGCATTTCCAATCGCCACTTCAATTCCCGATCCCACCCGACGCCCCCCCGCGGGCCGTGTAACTCACAGCCCCTAATACGTGT
>NW_005842428.1:86336-103540 GCF_000455745.1 Alligator sinensis
GCCTAGGCGCAGCGGGCGGCCACAGCGGCCCCTGTTGGCGGGAGGGCGTGAAGAGTAGGGCGTGGGTAGGCTGCCCCAGCTGCGCATGCGCACTAAGGCATAGCGGCCCTCGCCCAGACAGCTCCATTCGGGGGCGGGTCTGGTAATGTGGGGTGTGTGCGTTTTGTTTTTTCTCAAGAGAAAATCATGATGATCAGGGACTTTGGTTTTCTCTTGAGTCAAAACAAAACAAAACCAAACCTCCAATTTTCAGATTAAAAATAGTAACCCAAAATCCATGACTATCTATATAGATATAGATAGCTATATTAATGGTGTTACATTTTAATCACGGAAAAATGAGGATTTGGGGTTACCTTTTTTCATCCGAAAATTGGGGATTTTGTTTTTTAATCAAAGAAAACCAGGCTCCCTGCTGATGATACATGACTGCATGTGGAAGGGAGCAGGAGAGCAAGGGGATGGGGGGAAGACAGGGCAGAGCTCTCACTGGGTTTCTTGGCCATACTTTTGGGCGGCCTCAAAACCCTCCAGAAACACTGTTCAAATTATCAAAGTAGAAAGGAAACCTTGGAGCTCTTTTCACAATGAAAACGATGGTTAAACCTGCAAAATGCGCATTCTTTATTTTCTGCCCCTTAACAAATGCATTTTACTTTCTTCAGAGCTGTCTGAAGCAGAATGCAGCACTGGCTCTGCAAGCCTGGTGGGAGGTGCCACACATGAGTCCTGGGCTGGGCTGGGCTGCTCCTGCCAGGAGCAAGGACTTGCACCACCTGCACCACAGATTCGGGAGGCAGCAACACCATGTGGCAACTCTGAATTTTTTATTTTTTTTTAAAGCAACCCCCTAAACTGTTAGGAAGCTTAAGAAACAAAAATGAAAAATCCTGAGATACTTCCATTAACGGGAAAAATTACAGGAGCCCAAAGATACTTAAACAGGTTAAGAAAAGAAAAAAATGTGCAAGGGGACCAGAGGCAAGGATTGTAAAGCAGGAATAAAGGAACCAGCATAATGCCTTCTATGGTGTGGTCAGTGAGGCTGGCTCCCTGGGATAGCCAGCAGCCCCCCTGTTTTCCCAAGTACTTTTCACACTAGGCTAGGGGAAGAAAAACAATAAAAAGTCAACATTAGAAATGCTTGGAATTTTATTGAAAGTCTCAGAATATCTTTTAAAAAAGTCCAGCTCCTGGAGTCAAGTTATGACGTACAAATTTCAGATTTCATTTTTCAAAGCAGCATGATTCTAGCCAGTATATTTGCAGAGAAAAGCTTGAAAAGGCAATTCAGATGTACTACAAGAAAACCAGAAGGCACATTCTTTAATTTCATGATTTAGAACCCAACCTCCTAGTTTTGGAGGGCTAATTAAAGGCTTTTAAACATTGGGAGTAAGCAGTGTTTAAACTGCGATTTTAAAACTATATTAGACTGAGCAGTGCCTGAATCTGCTTTTAACTTAATATTTGCTTTAATTAAATGTTTGCAGTGATTTCCTTTTGAGTTGATAGTGTGTAAGCAATTGAGTTGGGCAATAACAAAGAGGAAACAGATATATAGTTATAGATCAGGGGCAGGCAATTAGTTTTGGCAAGCCATTGAGAGCCGCATGACAGGCAGCCCAGGGCAGATAAATACTAATTTTCCAAATTTTACTAATTTTCCAAATGTGGCCCCCGGGCCACATTTTGCCCAACCCTGTTATAGACCCTGTCCTGCAAATTGTTGCATGGTGGACTCTTGCCGTTTTCCTGAACCTAGCTGAAGTCAGCAGGACTTCACGCAAGTGCAGAAGTCTGCCTTACAGAGATCAGATTGGAAGGTAATTAGTAGATACAAATCATAGCCCCTGCAGACAATTTGTTTTTATTTTGAGACCTTCATTTTTTTAGATGGTCTAACTCTAAACAAACCCCTAAGCCTCTGTGCAGAGCTGGCTTTACTCATATTGGATGACTTGCATTGGTAATTTAGCTTGGGGGATCTCCCACAGTACAGGCAATTGCCCTGTATTCTCATATAGAAAACTGGCTTTGCCTTTGTGGAGCCTAAGTGAAGACAAGGGGATTTATTAATAGGCATAGCTACAGGTAGAACTCAGGGTAATACAGGATAGGAGCAGAGATGGACAAAAACAGGCCAGAAGTGCAGGGGCAGAAGGGTCTGTAACCACTAGATACAATCACCTATAAAAACAGGAATTGAATGCAGGAATCCCATTTAACTCTTCCTCTGCTAGTAAACAGGTGTGAAAATGGCTAACAAAATGCACTTCTTGTCCTTATTCTTGTGACAAGTCCACATAGAGGAAAAGATACCCTATTACTGTTATTATTCAAGTTCAAGTGGGTCCATGCTATGGATCTATATAGGTTCCTCAACTCTGTTGATGCCTCCGCCTCATACCTCCCCCACCATATTGTGGGTCCATATGGTTTCCCATGATGGGATGAAGAGTTGGGAGGAGGAAAGTGTTCTTTTTTAAAAAAAAGAAAGAGAGAAAAAAACTTAAACTACTTTTTACAAAATATACATTAACATTATTAAGGTGGTCAAGTCAAACACACTAACTTTGAGAATATTAATATTAAGATTTCTTGTATAACCTTAAGTAGATGTCTTTATGCATTCAAGGGAAGCGATTCTGCCACTTAAATCAGCACAGGTGAGGCCTTACCTGGAGTACTTGGTCTAGCTTTGGGCTCTGCACTTCAAGAAAGGTGCAGACAAATAAGAAAGAGTCCATCAGAGAGTGACAAAATTGATTACAGGCAGAGGCATAACAATGCAGCTGAGCACCTGGGGCAGCTGCAACACCTGGGGATTGCCGTGACTTCCAGCTGCTGCATTGTTGCCGGCACGATTACATGGCTGTCAGCAGCAGTTCCCCAACCCAAGGTGGTGCCAGTTGCCCCACCCTAGTTATGCTACTGATTACAGGACTGCAGAAGCATGACTTATAAGGAAAGGCTGAAAGAACTTGGATTACCATATTTACTTAAATATAAGATGAGGTTCCGTCTCCCATCCCCCACAATCAGCATGGGGAAAAATGTCCCTTGGCTTATATTCACATAGAAGGAAACCTCCTTAAATACATTGTCTATCATTAAACTTCTGCTCAAAGCAGCATATACTCAGTAATGGAAACCAGCTATGAAGCTGATTGAATTCAGCCAATGCTAAGCATGACTATAAAACACATGACCCACACTGGGCAAGCATGCTGATTTATATATATATATATATATATATATATATACACACACACACGCACACAAGCCTGTCTGAGCCCAGTAACTTCCTGCATGTGGCAGGGGACCGGGCTTGGTGATCTTGCAGGTCCCTTCTGGTTCTACAATTCTATGATTATATATATACCCCCCCATCTCTACAAATCTGTCTTGTGACCAATATGGTTCACTCAACAGCCCAAACAACACCTTTACAGTTAAACCATTCTCATTCCCATTACAATAACTGCATCATGCACCTGTGCAATAAAAAACAACTATGAAGTTGATTAAATGCAGTTAAAACTGAGCATGACTATAAAGCGCGTGGCCCACATTGGGCAAACATGCTAATGGGAGCTCTGTGTGTGTGGCTGTTAAAAACATGGTCAGGTGTTCCCTCCACAGGTACTGGCACTGAGCCTGGAAGTACTGCAATGCCAGACCAGGACCAGGAGGACCAGAGCCAACCCTACACCCTCCCCTTGATGCCAAAAAAATGTAATTTATTAGAAAATGTTTAAGTTCTAATAACAATGTTCAAAGCACAAGGAAATATAGAACTACCTGAGTTGGGGGCTACATAGGGGTGGAAATGCAACTAATGCAACTAAATTACATTTGAAACATGCAACCAACTAAGCCTGGGTGTGGGAAGGGGAAAAGGAATGGAGGGTGCATGATGCTTATAAATCAGAGAATATACAAGAGATCTTGCACAACAATACTGCATTGTAATAGGGAAATGGTTTAGAAAAGATACAGTTACAAATAACATGCAGGATACAATTGTGGGGTGGTGGGGGTGAAGAGTCAAGGATTAGGAAGAGTCCTTGGAGGCAGGGTTGCACCGATAGAGAATTTTAGGACTGATGCTGGTAGCCGATTTTTAAGGAATTGTATCGGCTGATACTGATCCGATTTACGATACCTAGCCCGGTAGCGTGGAGAGCTGCCTCTAGCTGGTAAGTCTGGTGTGGTGGAAGCAGGGGGAGGGGTGTGGGGGGGGCAGATCAAGTCCCCGTGGTGAGGGAGGCGTGGGGTTGGGGCAAGCACTGCCCAGCTGGGGCAGGGCAGGTGCAGGACAAAGTCACGGTTAGTCCGGGAGGTGGGGGGGTTCTGGCTCATCCAGCGCTCACCTACTTGTTCAGCAGCTCCCGCTGCTGCTCCTGCCGCTCGTCTGCGAGGGTGGGGGGCATGTGCCCCAGGTTCTGCACAGGGCAGGCCAGGGCAGGCTGGGGCCAGGGTTGCGCCAAGCTCTTTCCGGCAGGGCGGGGCTGCGCTGGGAAGAGGCTACAGTGAATTTGTGGCTGCAGCCCGACCCTATAGCCCCTTTCCCAGTGCAGCCCCGCCCCACCAGGAAGAGCTTGGCACAGCCCTGGCCCCAGCCCTCCCTGCACAGATCCGGTGGCTCACGCCCCCCTGCCCCCCATGCAATCCCGAACGAACAGCAAGAGCAGCGGCAGAAGTCACCGCACGAGGAGGCAAGCACCAGATGAGCTGCTGGACCAGCAACTCCCAGACGAGTCAAATTCTGTTGACTCTGGTGGAGCCCAGCCCAATGAACTGTATGGTAAATCATGAGCCTCTTGATTTTGGACAAATATCATGTGTAGTTCAGCTACACAAGATATGGTGATGGGGGCAGGCTCCCAGGCTTTCCTTGCTCCTTCAGCCTTTTCGCTAGGGGAAGCAAGACTAGAGGGTATCTGAACTCCAAGGCCTCTGGGCTTGGGGTTTGCATGTAGGATACCTGCCATGGATTTGGGTGTGTCAGAAGGCTAAGGCTGAAGAGTCTGGGATGTAGGGTACTTGCTGGTGGTAGTGCCACACAGACTTGTGTGTCAGAAGGCTAAGGCTGAAGAGTCTGGGATGTAGGGTACTTGCTGGTGGTAGTGCCACACAGACTTGAACAATTGAGCTCTGCTCAGCTGACAGAATTTGGAACTGATTTAGCTGATTTAGAATCACAGAATCATAGAAAATTAGGGTTGGAAGGGACCTCAGGAGGTCATCCAGTCCAACCCCTGCTCAAAGCAGGACCGTCCCCAGCTAGATCATCCCAGCTAAGGCTTTGTCTAGCCAGATCTTAAAAACCTCCAAGGAAAGAAATTCTATAACCTCTCTGGGTAACCTGTTCCAGTGTTTTACTACCCTTCTAGTGAGAAACTTTTCCTAATATCCAACTTAAACTTCCCTTGCTGCAACTTGAGACCATTGCTCCTTGTTCTATCATCTGCCACCACTGAGAGCATTCCAGCTCCATCCTCTTTGGAACCACCCTTCAGGTAGTTGAGGGTGCTATTAAATCAAAGTATATCACATCTACTGTGGATTGACTGGCTAAACAGCAGCTCTGCAGAAAAGGACCTGGGGGTTACAGTGGACAATAAGCTGAATATGAGCCAACAATGTGCCCTTATTATGAGGAAGGCTAACAGCATACTGGGCTACATGAGTAGGAGTGTTGCCAGCAGATCAAGGGAAGTGATTATTCCCCTCTATTCAGTCCTGGTGAGTCCACATCTGGAGTACTGTGTCCAGTTTTGGGCTCCCCACTACAAAAATGATATGGACAAATTGGAGAGAGTCCAGTGGAGGGAACAAAAACGGTGAGAGGCTGGGGCACATGACTTCTGAGGAGAGGCTGTGGGAACTGGCCTTATATAACAGAGAAGAGAAGGGGAGGGGATTTAATAGCAATGCGTAGGAATGTTCCATCCTAAGTGCAGGACTTTGTGCTTAACCTTATTGAATGTCATGAGATTTCTTTTGGTCCAGTCCTCCAATTTGTCAGGGTCTCTCTGAATCTTAGCCCTTCCTTCCAGTGTATCTACTACTCCCTCCAGTTTGGTGTCATCTGCAAACTTGCTGAGGGTGCACTTCATCCCATCTTACAGGTCATTGATGAAAATATTGAACATAACCAACCCCAGGACCAATTCCTGGAACACTCCACTTGATACCAACTGCCAACTAGACATTGAGCCATTTATTACTATACTTTGAACCTGATGCTCCACCAGTTTTCTGTTCATCTTCCAGACCATACTTCCTTAGCTTCCTTGCAAGAATGTTGCGAAAGACCATATCAAAAGCCTTGCTAAAGTCAATACCTTGTACTCTATCACTGCACTGTCTCCCTTCAGCCTTTTTTTCCCTGATCTCTTCCCCTCCCCCATCTGCTTCACCTCTCTGCCTCACCTTTTGTCTTTCTAATTCTATTTATTTACATTTTCACTGACAGCCTGCCACACTTTTAGCTTCTTTCATTTCCTGGAATCTCAGAACAGCAGAGACTCCCCATGTCTGAAGAAGGATGACTGTGCCCGAAAGCTTGTCAAGAACCTTTTTCCAGCTACTTAGTTGGTCTAATAGAAGATATCATATCTACTCAAAGAATCTTGCCTTGCTAAAGTCAAGGTATATCATGCCCACTGATCTACCTACATCAACAGAGCCTGTCGTCCCATCATAGAAGACAATCGGGTGGGTCAGGCATGACTTGCCTTTGGTGAATCCAGACTGGCTGTTCCTAATCACCTTCTTGTCCTCCAGGTTCTTAGAAATAGATTTCATGAGGACCTCCTCTATGATTTTTCCAGGAATTGAGGTGAGGCTGCCAGGTTGTAGTTCTGCCACAGTCACACAATCACATTGGTGATGCAGTGGCAACCAAGTCGCTGCTGCCCCTGTGCATGACAGCTGACCTGGGCACCCAGCTGAGTCATTACACTTCTACTTCAAATACATGAAATATGATTATAAAGACTGTGTTAGACTATTTTCTGTGTCCACAGAGGACAAGACAAGGAGCAAAAGTCTTAAATTACAGCAAGGGAAACTGAAATTGGAGATTAGGAAGAACTTTCTCCCTCTGAAGGTGGTCAACATTGCAACAGGCTACCCACAGAGGTTGTGAAATCCCCATCATTGGAAGTTTTTAAAGAGCAGGTTAGAGAGATATTTTTGTGGGATGGTTTAGACAAGGATGATCCTGTCTAGACAAGGAGCTGGACTAGACAACCTCTTGAAGTCACTACTTTCCTATGATTCTATGACCTATATAATGATATGGTCTTTAATTGCAAGAGCATTTATGATTTTTTTTCCAGAGGAGCCCAGCCTCCTTCAGTGGATTGGCAGTTATTCAGTATTTCTTTACAACTTGCACATTTGCTGTGTGGCTTTTGGAAAGTTCCTGTTTAAAAAAAAAATGAAAGTAAGATTCTTGCTTAATCAAAAGGCTCCATGAGCTGCAGCTTAAGAAAAACACCATATATTATTGTGAGACATGCAATAATATTGTTGCAATTAGCGACACTGAGTATAGGACAAATGTGCCACCGAGTATGGGACAAATGTGTCACTTAAAATGCATTTAGAATATGTTGCTCAAACTTCAGAATTGCTGGATAATTTGAGAAATTATGTACTAGATAAAATCCTGTGAACTGTAGTTAAGGTTCTGCCCTTTAACAACTTTAACTGCTCTTTAACAGCTTTATTTTTAAGTATCATATAATATTCCTCAGACTTATTTAAAAGGAAGATGCACATTCAGTGAAGTCCTATATATTATGTCTGGAAGTCATTAACTAGCAACAGTGTGTCAGGGTGCATAAAGAGACAGGAGCAGATATAGACAAACAATCCCATTTTTATATTAACTGCTTCTTCCTCCACCACAACCATTTCCAACACTAATGGCTATAATTTATACTTAAAATACTTCCAAAATTGTAAGTGAATCCAGCCTAATAGTATGTAGCTACTAAGGTTTATGGTTTAAGATTTGGTAGATGAGCCTTTGAAAAGGTTATGAAAAGTTTCTGTAACTACATAGAATCATTTATCAGTACAATATAATGGAGCCCTTGTCTCATCAAATATTGTACAGTGTTCAGTCTCTACTTTCCTCTTGGATAAACCCATTATTCAGTCTGAACAGTCTGGATTTAACCTGGGTCTAATTCATACTCCTGAAGAGCCATTACCCTTTTGAATAAGCAAGCAAACTCTTCCATATTTTGAGAACATTTTCCATAGTCATACAGTCATGAATATACCATTTAATCTAATGTAAATGTATACCTCAATGTCTCTTTGATTTCCAGTTGTCCTCCAAATGGACAATGTTAGCAAAGTTACTAGGATCTCTAATTATCACATTTAAAATGTCATGTTTCATACCATCCAATTAATTATTCTCCTTCCTTCAGAATAGGCTATGGTGTTGAACCTTGTATGTTATTCTGCTGAACAGACTAAGCTCCGAAGATTCAGCATGTGTAATATTTTTCCACCAGGCTATCATGGGCAGAGATGCAAAGGTATATTTTTCCAATGAGCTAAGAAGATCATAAGCAAAAGGAATAAAGAAATGATGGCGGCAGCTTACAGTTTGTCAGCAGACAAGAAATGTAAGATTTGTGGAAGAGGCTGAGAGTCACACATTGGCCTTCCCAGTCCTTGTATACCTGCTGCATTTGGTTTGCACCTTCTTACCATCATCTTGACTACAAGGGGCACATGATGAAAGTGACACAAGCAGAGCTTATGAACTTCTTACTGCGTGCACACAACTTATGTCAATCATTTTCCTATAAAGTCAGCTATGAACAGGGAGATGCTACAATTTGGGGAGAATTATTACCCTATCTATGCATAAGTTAAAGACTCAAAAATGAAGGGCAGAATTTAGTTTCTGTTTGTGTGCCCAAATGGCAGTGTTCTAGCTGTTTAAGTGGCACTTTGGACACTTGCATGCAGGGTATGATTCCATTTCCCCTGCACTGCGGACATGTAAGCATCTGCACATAAACTGAGCATGTGCAGTAGGCTATGTATGTATGCTCATTCTGGAGGGATACGTGCATCCAAAAACACAGCTGGCCAGAAACACAGGTGTTAGACAATGGAGAAAGACCTACCCATATTTTACCTTCAGTGCCGTAGCAGATTGGCTAAGGCACTCACCCAGCAAACAGGAGACCCAGGTTCTATGCCGTCCTCACTTGCTAGTACAGTGCAGCAGCCACCATGCCACAGGTTAGGTATTAGGCAGTGCTGCCTTTAAAACAGACTTGCTGAGTAGCTGAGAGAGGGAGATATCTGTGGCCAGGAGGAAAAATACAAGTTGAAAGGCATTTGGGTCAGTGAAATAGATGCTGTTTATGTGGCAGGGGCCCTGGGTTCTAGCTTAGACCTTGCCTAGAAACTCTCTCCCTTCTTGCCCCTTGCTGTCTAGTTTTTCCAGTACCTAGTAAATGCTTGGTGCAGTGGCTTAGGTTCAAAAAGAGTGCTGGAGGAAGGACTAGAAAATGCCTAACCTATGGTGTGATGGTTAAAGTACCACACTAGGAAGTCAGATATACTGGTTCCAAACTCTGCTGAGTGAGGGTGGGCCAGGAGCCTGGCTTTCCTACTTTCTGGGTAAGTGCCGTAACCACTCAGCTATTGGAGCTAAAACATGGCATGGTCCTCCCCCAAACTACTTTTTTTTGGACTTAGACTCAGATATACACATGTGCCTGACTAGTATGAAGCCTGCTGTACATGCTCAGTCAAAATGTGTATACCTGTGAATCCACAGTGCAGTGATAAGGGCCAAAAATGCCCAGATACCCAGCTAAAAATGTCAGTTTTGTCACACAGGACAACAAAATTCTCCCCTTAGAGATTCATCTACAGAGAGCTTCATGCAATGATTCCAGAGCAGATTTCAAGTTTAATTTTAGTTTGTACCCCTTCCAGGCTGTGGGGCTCTCCACAAGTCTACCTATTTCAAGTTATAGCTTCTTGGCATCAAGAATTCAGTCTAAGAGTTCTTTGACAGTATATTTTTAAAGTAATAATAGAAAATACTGACACAGTAAGATACCTAAGGCCCCTGGGCATTGGCCACAGGATAATAAATAAACATTACAAACAAAAAGGCAGCAGGATATCCAAGAAAACAGAAAGAAGAAAGGACAGAACAAGTATTCATATCCATCTACCCCAGATAATGTTAAAATACAAGCATTTCTGTTAAATATTAGCTAAAATAGAAATCCAAACATCTTGAGCTGTGCCTGGAAGAATGTCATGCCTGCACTCTGGCCTACCAAGTGTAATAATTTTCTTTTCGTCAAGCTGTTGTTCTGATACAAATATATTCAATGGTCTTTAATAAATCATAGGCCTCATGTAGCTATTTCTTTCATCCTTTTATTTCTTTTTATGTTGGTCAATGCTTTTAGAATAATAGCTGATCACCATGACAAAATAAAAGTGTTGGTGTTTACCTAGGTGAAATCTAAAATAGGTCAAACATGAATCAAAGGAAGCACCAGTGGCATAACTGTGGGAGAGGAAGGCAATAGGGGCAACTATCCCAGGTGCTGACTGGGGGCAGGGTGAGGCATAAAGAAAAGTGACTGCTGCCAGCAGCCCCATGTTCGCAATCACTGCAGCAAATGGAAGTTGCTGCTTCCACTTTGTCCTAAGCGCCTGGCCACGTCCTTACACTGCTTGGTAGTACCATGCGCTATTTTCAGCCTGAGCTAACACTGTTTTCTGCTGTATAAATCTGCCGGAGCCCTCAAGGCAAAAAGCTGCTGTAGCTTCTACTTTGCCAGAGGTTCATCTGAGGAGGGACTAATCCTGCCCACAAAGCAGAAGCTGATGTCTGGAAGAAAGAAGAGGTCGGTTGTCAGAACAGGAACTGGCTGGCAAGGCAAAAAGCATCCTTTAAAGCAAGGCTCCCCTTTTTAAAGATTAACCATTTCAGGAGTAGACTAAGTTCTCCCTCTACCCAGTAATCCTTGCATCAAGTTTGTAACTCCTGTTTGAGCTACAATTTATCTTAGAGATATATCTCCGGCCTTAATTTAAAGGTGTGTCTGCTTTTTCTTCAGACCTGAAAGAGAGTACTTTGTGCTTGAAAGTTTGTCCAAAATCTCTCCCAACCATGTAGTTGGTCCAGTAAAATAGATCACCCCCAAATATTCATGTTTCTTGCACATTTCCTGGACCGTCACAGCTACACCATCACTCCAACGTGACCATGTCCTAAGGCAAGTTGTTCAATTGTCATGACTTGATGGAAGGGCCGGGGGTGAGGTTTATTTCCACTTTTGCTCATCCACAAAAGGTACCCACTCAGAGGGCCTGGGATAGTGATTCTGTACCAGCTCCCAATGTGGACTTGGCACAAGGAGTGCCTCTTGGTGGTTTAGCGTAATCTGCTTCTAAAACAGACTAAGCTAAACTGCACAAAAGTGTTCCTAACACACAAAGATAATCCTGCTGGGGAGCTCGTGCCCTTTAAATGCACACCGTAGCTTATTTCACAATCATTTCCATGCACACACAAGTCCTAACTAGAGCTCATGTTTATCTATATAATGTCTCCTTTCTAACAGCAATTACATCGTAGTTGTTGACTTAGTTTATTAAGAGCCATATAATCATACCAGGCCTCCCTGTGCTAGACAGCTGAAGAAGAATGAAATATAGTCTATTAAGTGCAGTTATATCACTTGAAAAAACTTAAATCACTCTGGTTATCCGGAGCAGTTTGTGGTTATATTCTTTATTTGACGACTTAGATTTTTGGGGCAGGAGATGTCTCTCTCTGATTTGTACAGATCCAGTAAGTCGACCACCATTTAATATAGAACCTGACAGCATCAGAGTCGTGAAATGAGTTTGCTTGTTTGTTTTTTTAAACACTGTTTTGTAGGCATGGATATGCAAGATACACCATGGGTTACAAAAGGTTGAAAGACCTGGGTGCACCTTTATGCAGTGGACAGTAACATTTTTAACTTTTTGCTAAAACAGCAAGCACAGTAAAGTTTTATCTCATTATAGCAATATTTTCTTGAAAGTTTCTTTTAGTTTTTTTGGTCTCCCCTAATTTCATTCTTTGTCCCCAGACTAATAAACATATTTAATAAAAAGGGAGGGTGGGTTATCCTGAGACTCCATTTATAACTTGTCACTTTATGGCAGAGAAGAAACACCTACCTATAAATCTGCTAGGGGCAATTGCTACACCCTTTCTAAGTTAGCATGCATTTGTTTTTGTATCCAAATGATGTAGGCATTTCATCATTTAGCAGATGACCTAATGTGAAAAGCATGAGTATATTGATGGCACTAAAATAAACTAGGACTTTATCTTGCACTTCAACCCTAATTCATGGGAGTACTTGCTTAAAGGCAAGCACATGCTTACATGCTTTGGTGGGTGGCAGCCAACACGCTCAGTATTTGGAGGAACAATCCCTTGTAGATAGAATGCACAGTGCTAAAGCTATCCAGTGTCTTCAGTCCAAAAAGTTACCATCAGAATCTTACAACCCTGACAGATGCTTTATCAGAACCTGGCTTCGGAACTGTGGAAATACTTTTATAAAGCGAGATGTCTTTAAATCTTTTTCAAAGGATTTTATCCAGCTCAAAATGCAGTATGCACTAATTCTGACTAATTAACTGTCTCGTCTCTCTACCCCTAGCCCTGGCACATTCCCAGCAATTGATTTTCTCTTCTGGGTTATCAGATGCCACATGAGGTTGGCTTAAATAGACATTATCCCTTACAAATTTGTTCTGTCCTATCGCTACTTGACTACCAGTCTTCCCTCATCAACACCCCTAATCCCTAGTGCCTACTTGTAGCTTTAACCTCTTTCTCTGCAGCACTGTGCCAATTTCTGTTAAGAACAGCATCATCAAGATCCAGTGACCTTTCTACTCTTCCTCCCCCACACTTTCCTTCTGACATCAATACAGGTGTAACTGTGGCAAGTGTGCCAAATTAAATAGTGACCTAATATGTTAAGAGAAATAAATGTTACAAGGCATAAAAAAAACAAACAGGTAAGGGAGCAAGCCTGCTACAAAACATGGAGGGTAGCTTAACTACCACCATTTTGCCTCACTTACTAAACTAACTGAAGAAATCCACATTTAAAAACATCTTACAGCTTTCAATGTAATGTAGCTGAAACACTGAACTGATGATTCTTTCAGATTGCCCAAGCACAAGAATGGGCAATGAAAATACTGAATTCTTGTAGGTCTAAATGATTCATCAGGAACATATTTCCATCTATCATTGGGAAGATAATCAAATAAACCTGCTATCATCCTCTAGAAGCAATTTTTTGCAATGATGCTTACAAGAAACTAGCTAATTAATACTAAGTAGATTGGGGATGGGAATTGACAGAGATCATATATCTTTAAAGGACAGGATAAATATTTGGCCAATCAGCCCTTTGATTACAGGAAAGATAAAGAGCTACAACATACCAAAAATGTTTGTCGGCTTTGTCTAAGCAATCTGGGGCAAAGTTCATGTCTTCTTATAAAATCCTACTGTAAATTTTATGTTTACAGTAGCACATAAAAGCAAACATTATCAGCTCAATCTTCAATCTACTGGTCATCTTCTTTGGTAATCCCTCCCAGTAAGAGATGATTGTTTTATCTGTGGGTTTTAAAATGAATGATGAGGCCAATCTGGGATTGACAGACTCGGCTACAACTTGGGCACATGTTTCTGTGCAGGGTGGGTGGCTCCAGATTCTTGATTCAGTCTGCAACACACTGTTTCTTCCGTTCCCACTTTTCCATCTCCTGTTGTAAGGTTTCAAAGTACTGAGATCCTTGCAACAGACCTTTCCTCCATTTGGGGTGGTCCTGGACAATAGTCTCCAACAAATTGATGTTGATGTTGTATTTTTTCAAGTTGGCGTTGAGGACATCCTTGAAGTGCTTTCTCTGCCCTCCTTTTGAGTGTATGCTTTTGTCCCAAGGGGACAAAGGAAAAAGGGCAGGAGACCCCTTCTGTGGCAGGGCTTGAGGCAAAAAACAACCTGCTGTTATAACAAAAAGAAAAGCCCTGAAGACAGGGCAAACTTACCTTTTTCAGAAACAACCGGGCCAGACAAGCCACAGTCAGATGGAATGCCCATGTGGTTTGTCAGCCGCTTTTATCTGCAGCTGGGGCCAGTGCGGGAAGGTGACATCATCAAAGAATGCTGCCCGGTGGAAATAAAGGCTGGAAGCGGGGAAGCAGCTGGGGGGATGCAGCAGGGTACAGGCTGCAGAGCCGTCCACCCCACTGGGCAAGGGCTGCATGGCCAGGAGAGAGAGAGGCTGAGGAGGGACCCTTTGGAAGGGTCTGACAGTAGTTAAGGAAACACAACCCCGGACAGGGGGAAGCTGGACCAGGGAGGAAGGCATTGAGGGATGACAGAGTCTGCAAATGCTGGAAGCGTGAGTGGGGATGGGCTGAGCCACCCCCCCGAATTTCAGTTAATTGTTTCTTTTCTTAATTTTTCCCTAAGCCCTCAGGCAGGTAGAAAGGGTCTCTTGATGCCACGAGCATCACTCAAAGGGTGGAGTGAGCCGGGACTGCATCAGGGACTGCAGTGCAGAGAAGATGACCCAGCCTACCACCAAGGATGACTCACCATCCTGAAGGCACCTGGGCGGAGTAAGAGAACCGGGATCAGAACAGATGAGGAGGGTACAGGAGGCAATACCAGAGGGCGAACTGACTAACCATCAATTGGCTGTTCTAAGAGGCTGGCACATGGCTGGGGTGTAAGGGAGGTGGAGCCCCAAGAACACCGCCTAGGAGTAACGCTCCACCCATGGAGAGTGACAGGAGGGAGCCCCACTACTGAATGGAAGATTCAAGTCATGGCAGAACTGTGTCAGGGCCTCCCTCAGGGAGAATGCAACCCAACATCATGGCTGCAGGAGCAGTCTCCATGGCAGACCCCGGGCACATGCTCCAAGGTGGACAGGGAACATCTACATGAGGCCAGGTGGGTACAGCTTTGACTGAGCTGAAAGAACAAAACTTGCTTTGGCAGTCTGGAGTCAGACACCCAGATTATGTGGACAGCCCAGCAAATTTGATGTTGAATGATCACTGTCACGACCCAGTGATTTTGGTGCCTCGGCACTATGGAATTTCCTGGCCACATGAGAGCTCCTTTGCATGGCAGAGTGTTCTGCTGCAATTGAGAACCCGCGTGTAGGAGAGAGTTCCCGCCAATTTGCAGTTTCCTTTGCAGGATGCATTTCTTCTTTGCAGCACAGAAATGCACGGTGCAAAGAGTTCCCACTATTCGAATGTAAATTTGTGCCCCGCTATTGGCCAGTGCTAAATTATTCACATGTGGCGGCTAGTAATTGGCTCGCTAGCCGTTTAAAATTCCGCGCGACTTCCGCCCAAGTCGAAGAGCTTTGAGCACGCTGCAGAGTGCCTCTGAAGTTATCTGACTTGCGGCTGCCGATCAATAAACTGATCACCTATCGATCTTTCTTCCCGTCACCGAGCACAACCCCAGACGTACCCCTTTCCCCGCCGGCTTCAAATTGCGGACGGATTAACTGGCTTGGGCCCCGCCAGCTGGAACAACTCGCGTGGTTGTTCAGACGACCGGACCACCTGCGTCATGATTGCAAGTGGCGTGAGTAAAGTTTTTTTTGCAACCGATAAGTTGTGTCTGCCTCTCCATTCACCAGCCCGCCCTAACGTACGACCAATTTCTAACGTAACTCAAGTCGGCTCTGGCCGTCCGAAACAATCACCATCTCAATATTCATGGTGCTTGCTTGCTTGCAAGAGGATGCTAATGTTGGTACATCTGTCTTCCCACTGGACTCAAAGGATCTTCCACAGGCAGCATTGATGGTACTTATCCAATGATTTGAGGTGTCTCCTGTACATTGTCCACATCTGAGCTCCATACAGTAATACACAAGGGGATCACATTGCTTGATAAATCATGAGCTTGGTTTTGGATCTGATGTTGTGATCTTTGAACATCCATTTCTGAAGTCATCCGAAGGCAGAGCTGTACTGCTATGCAGCACATCCATAGGTGGCAGATAGAGGAATGACCTTCAGGGAAGGTGAACTGTGAAAACTCTGACAAGTAAGCAGTCACAGACCAAGTAGAAGCACCACTAGGATGTGGTGGGGATAACAGATAGCATTGCTTTCCCTCCTGAAAAGTCACATATATCTTTTGATGGTGCTGAGAAATAATGAGTGCAGGTTGCCACTAGGGGTGTGCAAAGTGGGCAGTATTTGATTAGGGTTCAGCCCAGTTTGGGGACAGTGATTCAATTCACTGATTCAGATCACTGTCCCTATTCGATTCAGCTGAATCTGAATCTGAAGATTCGATTCTGATTCAGAGAATCAGTGATACGGCCGTAGACACAGCTTTATATGCTTTTTCTATGTAACTTGAGATACCAGGCGTAGCTCGTGAACGCTGAGATGGAGGGGCAGATGGAGTGTGCCATGGGAATGTGGGGGTTCCCCTGAGCGCTTGGCAGCAAACCCCCTGCATGCCCCCCCCAGCTCAGCGATTGTCTGCTGGAGGACACCAGGTGCCCCGCTAGACCCAGGAGGCACCAGTCACTGAGCTGTTGGGTGGGTGGCAGGGGGATTCCCATGCACTCCACAGCGGACCTGGAAGTGGACCGGAAGTACTTCTGGTCCACTTCCGGGTCTGCCACAAAGCGCGCAGGGGACTCCCCCGCGCTCCTGTGGGATGCTCCATCCGTCCCACTATTTCAGCGTTCATGAGCCGCGCCTGGTTCTTCAAGGTACATAGAAAAAACATATAAAGCTGTGTCTATGGCTGAATCACTGAATCTCTCTGAATCTCTCTGAATCGATTCAGAGGCTTCTGATTTGCTTCAGAGAAATTAATGGGTCTCCTGATTCAGTTCGGACTCGGAGATTCAGCCACCAAATTGAGCCAAATCTCCTCCAAATCGAATCAGCAACCAAAGCTTCACACAGCCCTACTTGCCGCCATCATAAGCCTGCCCAACCCCCAGCCATGGGTCTACAAGTTCTCAACAAAGTACCTGTTAGTAATACTAGATTGACTGGATCTTCAAAAACATGAGGACTTAAAATATTATTCAAGCTATTT
>NW_005842428.1:103550-122450 GCF_000455745.1 Alligator sinensis
TACAAACTCCTTTATAATGTTCCCCACAACAGGGAGTTCTGAGATAGCCACAATTGGAGAAATTGTTAGCATTAGGACATGATTTTCTAAGTAGTTGCCTAGTGATTGTTTTGTTAAGAGAAACGGACATTTTGTCCACCTCTGCACAAAGGCATTTACAACCAACTTTAACAATGGACCCAGCAGCACCCTACTAGCTTTTATGAATTTAGGTCTTGGATCTCATTCATAGGTCACAGCACTAACACCATCCCCTCCCAGAACAAATGTGATTATTGAGAGCCGAAAGTCAAAATGAAGGGAGTCCACATTTGTCCCTGAAAAGCAGTATGGCCTACAGCAAGTGATTTTTATCTGTAGAATAACTCAAATTCCTCAGTTTGAACAACAGTTGGTACTGTGGAGCTCAGTGCAGCACATAATATTCTAGATCAGGGGTTTTCAACGCTTTTTAAGGAGGGGACCCCTTCTGGTGGGTACCTCTTCTGGATTGTACCCCCTTCCAGATGCAGAGTGGAGGGGTGGGTCCCCTGGCAGTCAGTCGATGAGTGGGGGGAGATCCCCCAGTGGCCAGACTCAGAGCGGGGGTACTTGAGCATGGGGATGCAGCAGTAGCACGGAGTGGTGGATGGTGACAGCAGCCCCCTGCTGCCGCTTCCCAAGTACACCTGCTTCTCCGCCGCGTACTCCTGGACGCCTTCCCAAGTACCCCCAGGGGGTACCCATTGCATACCCCTGGTTGACAACCCCTGGTCTAGAGGTAGTACTCCAATGGTACTACTACCTCCTGTATCTTATATCTCATACTCCTGTTAATATAGCCCCAAAATTATATTTGCTTTCTTTGCTACTGTGTCATATTGCTGACTCATGTCTAGTCTGTCATCCACCAAAATGTCAGTCTTTTATAGCAGCACTGCTACCCTGTCTTTTATCTCACACTGTACATGTGCATTTGTTTATTCCTCCCTAGGTATAGCACCTTACATTTTTTGTCCATGGTGACCTTCATGATTTTGTCTGTAGCCTAGCTCTCCAATCTGTAAAGATCTTTTTGAATTTTACTTCTTTCCTCCAAAGTGTTTTCAACACCTCCCAGTTTCATGCTGCCTGAATATTTGATCAGGAGGCTGTCTATTCTGGCATCTAAATCATTAATAAATCTGTTAAACAGCACCAAACCCAAGACAGACCCCTGTGTAACCCCAGTTTAAGCCTTCTGTTATTCTAACTTTGATCCATTTATAATTACATTTTCCTTGTAGTTATTGAGTCATTTATATATCCCTCTTATAGAAATTTTATACAGCTCACATATTTCCAGTTTACTTATGGTAGTGTTATGTGGGACTGTATCAGAAGTCTTACTAAAGTCCAAGTATACTATATCCACTACATTACTTCATCCACCCAACTAGTTATTTTGTCAAAGAAAGAATTCCTGTACAGGATACAGCTGCCTTCTTGCCGACTTCATCAGTCATAATTCATCTGAATAATATGGTGTGAGCTAGTAGTGTTTACCACCCCCCACCTCCCAAGTCTTATTTCTTTCCAAGTTCCCAAACAGGTCCTTTATTCAAGTCCTTCTCAGCAAAGGAGATCAAACAAAAATATGGATTTTCCCTTCAAGCTAACAAACAAAACATTACCCTGGCCTCTTCAGGCTCTAAAACAAAACATTTTTCTCCTTTCAGGCTTCCTAGTTTCTACAAGCTCCTTTTGCCTTTCTCCCATCTTTCAACTAGCCCTTTTTAACGGCTCAGGTGGGGATCTACCCAGCAGCCTGATACCATCCCACCTGTACTTCAGCATGTTGCACTTTCTAGATTCTTAAAGCATCTACTACACCCTGTCATATGGGGTGAGTTATTGTTAAATATATATCAAAGCTGTAGGACCTCCTTTTAACTTCTGGCACAAATGGTCATAGTTTTACATTTCTAAACAGGCAGCATTTGGAAAGCACAGAAGTATGACTTTATGTACCATTTTTCCACCTATAAAACACCCCATTCCAGGATGTGATAAAGCAAACTAGTTAGCCATGCAAATGGGAAGGCCATATAGTCTCAAAGATGTTGCAGTATGGCCTAACCTATTGTTTGGTGTGCAGCCTGCTTTTAGGCTTTACAGTTACCTGGTACTGCACGTCTTCACAAAGTCTGCAGTTTGATTATTCAGCTATACTTAGCATTAAAGTGTGGTAAGCTAGTTTTTAACTCAACTGCACATGTCCTGCAGGACTACGGAAGAATTGTCAGAGGTAGCACTAGAGAAGGGAGAGGACATCGACTCCAAGGAAGGTGGAAGCTGGAAGTTTGTGACCTCTGGTGGGAAGCAGAAATCTTCATATCCACCTGTAGCAGTTTGCCTGGAGAACAGATATGCAGCCCTAGCAACAGAGTGGGAGGAGCACGTTCCATTGGTAGAAGAGGACAGAGCAGGCCTCCCCAAGGTGGGAAGGATTGAGACCACTGCTACCAAGAAGAAGTGATGGGTGGTGGTGGTTGGAGATTCCCCTCTGTGGGGGACAAAGGCATCCACCTGCTGGCCTGACCTGTTGTCTTGGGAGGTCTGCTGCTTGCCCGGAGCCTGGATCTAAGATGTCATGGAGGGATTACCAAGACTCATATGGCCCTCTGACTACTACCCCATGCTGCTCATCCATGTGGGCATCAGTGATAATGCCAGGGGAGACCCTGAGCAGATCAAAAGAGACTACAGGCTTCTGGGTGCAAGGATGGAGAGGACAGGGACTCAGGTGGTAATCTCCTTTATCCTTCTGGTCATGGGAAAGAGCTTGGACAGGAGCAGGAACATCCTGCAAATCAATGCATAACTATGCAGATGGTGTTGCCAGCAGGGCTTTGGCTTCCTTGACCATGGGATAAAGTTCCAAGAAGAAGCATTGCTAGGAAGAGACTGGATCTACCTGACAAAAAGAGCATCTTTGCAGACAGGATCACTAACCTAGTGAGGAGGGCTTTAAACTATATTAGCCAGAGAATGGAGAACAAAGCCTTGAGTTAAGAAGGGAAGTGGAGAGTTTTTGGAGAGTACTGGGGACAACTTCCTGGTGCAAGTGTTGGAGAGGCCAACTAGGAGCCATGCTCTTATTGACCCACTGATCACAAATAGGGAAGAATTAATAGGGAATATCATAGGCTATGCATTGGAGGGGCATGGGGGGGCATGTGCCCCCCCCACCCCAAGAGTGCTGGTGCCCCCTCCTCCTTGAAAGCAACTGCTTCAGCTGGTAGGGGGGCACAGAAAGAGCTTGTGCCCCCCGTAAAGTTGGCTCCACTGGCACCAATGTCTGCTGGCACTTTGGCCACTGCCATGCCACTGGTGCACTTGGCAACCAGCCACTGGGGGGACCCCCCCAATCACAGCGATCGGCTGCTGGGGGACCCTCCCTCCCAGTTGTCGCAATCAGCCACTGGGGAATCCCCCCTCCAGTTGCAGCGATTGGCCACTGGGGGACCCCCCCCCCTGGCTACTGGCTGGCCACTGCCCACCACCTAGTTGTGTCCCACTGGTGCCCCCGCAGACTCAGGAGGCACCAGTTGGCCATGGGGACTATAGTAGTGGATGGCAGCTTGGGTAGCAGTGGCCATGAGATGATTGAGTTCAGGATCCTGAGGAAAAGGAAGGATGGAGAGCAGCAGAATAAGGACCCTGGATTTCAGAAAAGCAGACTTCGACTCACTCAGGGATTTCATGGGCAGGATCCCCTGGAAATCCAGTCTGAGGGGGAGAAGAGTCCAGAAAATCTAGCTGTACTTTAAAGAAATCTTACTGAGAATGCAGGAACAAACCATCCCAATGTGCAGGAAGACTAGCAAGTGTGACAGCTGAAAAGTGTGCCTATGTGATAAAGGTGCTTGCTGAGGGCTCTATGAAGATTATACCAAGTGTTTTCCTGTATTTGTTTAGATATTAAGCTATATGTTGTTGCTAAAAGCCTAATTAAAGTCTAAGATGTAGTGAAGTTTTATATAAAGAAAGGCCTAGTAAATTTAGCAAAGCCTTGAAGTAGTAAGGCCCTGTGGTGTAGTTAAAATTACCTTATCAAAGGAATGCAAGGCTTGTACTGCTAACTGGTCAGTCTAAGGACAGTTGAAGTAAAAGGAATCTGAGTGGTCGTTCATTATCAGTATCATTCAGAAGCTATAAATTAGCTAGAATATCTGGAAACCATTCAGAAGGAAGATACAGCTCTGTGAAAAGGATTAGTTAACTGTTGCCTAGATCAGTGGGCCCATGGACCTTGAGGAGCCCAAGGACTGCATTCCAGGGTCCTTCCTGGTACCCTTCGCACAGTGCTGTTCAGAGACGCCTGACTTCGCTAAACTTTGTGAAAAGAGAAGCTTACTGTGTATCAGGCATCAAAGGAGACTGCCGATAAGTTGCTGACGCAAATTGCTTTTATCTGTCATTGTTTGTTTTGTTACTACACATAGCTGTGTTTTTGTTAAGTCAATAAATCTTTCTTACCTTTCTACCCCCGATCATACTCTCAATCCCAAACTCTCCGCAGGCGGCTGAGACAGCAAGCATGGCAGAAAACCAGCTTGGCTTAGCAGGAAACTCTTCAGGAAGCAAAATCACAAAAAGGAAGCTTTCAAGAAGTAGAAAGGAAATTTGGACACACAACTAGGGAGGAGTACAAGAGCATTGCTCAGGCATGCAGGGATGAAGTCAGGAAGGCCAAAGTGCAACTGGAGTTGCAGCTAGCAAGGGACGTGAAGGGTAACAAAAAGGGTTTCTACAAGTATGTCAGTAACAAGAGGAGGATCAGGGAAAATGTGGGTCCTTTACTGAATGGGGGAGGCAACCTAGTGACAGAGGATGCAAAAAAGGCTGAATAGGTGAGGAGGTGATCAGCCAGCTGTGGCAAAAGAACAGGTTAGGGACTATTTAGAAAAAATGAACGTGTACAAGTCAATGGAGCCAGATGCAATGCATCCAAGGGTGCTGAGGGAGTTGGCTGATATGATTGCAGAGCCACTGGCCATAATCTTTGAAAATTAATGGTGACTGGGAGAGGTCCCAAATGATTGGAAAAGGGCTAATATAGTGCCCATTTTCAAGAAAGGGAAAAAGGAGGATCAAGGGAACTACAAACCAGCTAGCCTCACCTCAGTCCCTGTAATGGAAAAGATCCTCAAGGAATCCATTTCTAAACACTAGGAGAAGAAGGTGATTAGGAACAGTAAGCATGGACTCACCAGGGGCAAGTCATACCTGACCAACTCGATTGCCTTTCACAATGAGATAACTGTCTCTGTGGATGCAGGGAGACCAGTGGGTGTGATTTTTTTTGACTTTAGCAGGGCTTTTGATATGGTCTCCCACAACATTCTCGCAAGCAAGCTAAGGAAGTATGGTGTGCCCACCTGGCCTTGAACATCTTGTCCCATGCTTCCCTGGTGTGGGTGCTCACTGGGATCTGCCCTGCCATTGCAGGTGGTCTTACGGGAGGACTTCACACGCGCCGCAAATCACCCCCTTCTCGCCTGCCATGACTTTGAATCTCATCCAGTGGGAGGGCTTAGTACGGCACGGTTACCTTCGTCAGACACCTGCTCCTTCGGAGGTCTTCCGTGAGGCTCCACCTCCCCACTACCTCGCCCTATACCCAGCCTGGTGGGTCACTGTTATTCTTGCGGCCGATTTCGTACTCTGCGATCCCCGCTCACCACAGGCACTCGGCTCGTCTTCCCGCTTTCCTTGCTTTCGCCCTTCCTCACCCCTTCCAACGCGGGGAAACACAAATACTCTCTCTAGCCAAAGAAAAGAACCAACTAACACAAGAAAACCACTGCCAACACTGTGCCTCCTTGGGGACCCTAGATAGCCCCTTTGTGTTCCTATTCACCCAACAGGGTCCTCTCCAGATGGCCCAGCCCTGCGGCTTGGCCCCTACCACCCTGGCTACAGCTGCTCTCTCTTGGTCTCCAAATGTTGTGACCCTCTCTCTGGGTCTTTGCCACTGTGCAGTCCTCCTTTTGGAACTCCACTGCCCTGCACCCCTCTTTCTGGGTCTTCCCAATACGACTGCCCTTTCTCTGGGTCTTCCCAGTATAGCTGCCCTCTCTCTGGGTCTTTCCAATATTGCTGCCCTCTCTCTGAGTCTTTCCAATATGGCCCCTCCCCTTGCAGTGTCTCTTCATGCGCCTTCAGTCCCTCCACCGTCCCACCTGCTTGGATGTTGTAAGGAGGATCAGCGTTTTCTCCTTCTCCGTGGAAACTACTGGTCCCGGGGCTTTTCCAGGTTTCTTCCTTATTCTCTGCCTTGCTCATCACTGGAGCTCCTGTCCCTGGTGCCGGTTTGTCTTTACTGCTGCTGCTGACCTTTCCCTTGCAGCCTGAGGCGTCGGCTCCTCCTCTACTGGTGATCATTGCCTCTCACTCCATCCTGCACTTCCGGCCCTCTTCACTGGCTGGGGCTCCACCCAATATCCGCCCCCCGGCTTCTCTGTGTGCCGTCCTTTTTATTTCTGCCGGCCGGCAATCACTGCTGACATCACCGGCTGGCCACAGCTGAATGAAGGCACGGCTCATAACCCAAGCGGGCTTTCCCTGTCGCTCCTGTTTTGCTTCAAGTCTTGCTGCGGATAAGTTTTCTTTTTTTAGTTTTGATTTTCCTGCTCCTCCCTTGTTTCCTGGTCCCGGGGCTCCTCCCTTGGGCTTTGGGGTCTCCCCTGTTTGTCTCTCCCTGTGACATATGGGTTAGATGAATAAACTCTAAGGCGGATTGAAAACTGGCTGGATCATTGGGCTCAAAGGGTAGTAGTCAATGGCTCCATGTCTAGTTGGCAGCTGGTATCAAGTGGAGTGCCCCAGGGGTCAGGCCAGGGGCTGATTTTGTTAAATATCTTCATCAGTGACCTGGAAGATGGCATAGAGTACACCCTCAGCAACTTTGCAGATGACACCAACCTGGGGGGAACAGTAGATATGCTAGAGAGTAAAATTAGGATTCAGAGGGGCCTAGACAAATTGGAGGACTGGACCAAAAGGTATCTCATGAGGTTCAGTAAGGAGAAGTGCGAAGTCCTGTACTTAGGACAGAACAATCCCACTCACCCGTACAGGCTGGCAACTCGCTGGCTAGGAAGCAGCTCTGCAGAAAAGGACCTGGGGGTTACAGTGGACAATAAGCTGAATATGAGCCAACCATGTGCCCTTATTGTGAGGAAGGCTAACAGCATACTGGGCTACATGAGTAGGAGTGTTGCCAGCAGATCAAGGGAAGTGATTATTCCCCTTCATTCAGCCCTGGTGAGTCCACTTCTGGAGTACTGTGTCCAGTTTTGGGTTCCCCACTACAGAAATGATGTGGACAAATTGGAGAGAGTTCAGTGGAGGGCAACAAAAATGGTTAGGGGCTAGGGAACATGACTTGTGAGGAGAGGCTGAGGGAACTAGGCTTATTTAACACAGAGAAGCGAACACTCAGATGGGATTTAATAGCAGCCTTCAACTACCTGAAGGGAGGTTCCAAAGAGGATGGAGCTGGACTGTTCTCAGTGGTGGCAGATGACAGAGCAAGGAGTAATGGTCTCAAGTTGCAGTAATGGAAGTTTAGGTTTGATATTAGGAAAACTTTCTCATTAGAGGGTAGTAAAACACTAGAACAGGCTACTGAGAGACATTGTGGAATCTTCATTCTTGGAGGTTTTTAAGACCTGTCTAGACAATGCCTTGCCTGGGATGATCTAGTTGGGGGTGGTCCTGCTTGGAGCAGGGGATTGGACTAGATGACCTCCTGAGGTCTCGTTGAACCCTAATTTTCTATGACTGTATGATTCTACAAAACTCTCACCTACTTGTCTGACTAAACACAGACTTTCAGAGAGTCCTGTCAGTGTTTCCAGATACCAGCCTTCCTACTGACTCTTACCAGCTCTGACAGCTGGGGTTCAGGATTCAGTCCAAGGCATAGGATATTTCAAAGACCATGTCTTCCCAATCAATGCCTCCTAAACTCCAAAAGCAGTCTTCTCCTTCCCCTTCCATCCCATCCCCCTATCCATCATTACTGTTTTGTTTCCAGGGAACAAGAGAGTCCTCAGGCCATTCCTTCCTGCCTGGGGAATCTGGAATGTCCCCTCAAATGCCCTTGTTATTGTGCAAGACTAACACTTTTGTTTCTGGGGTAATATATTTTGGGTGCTCAGCCCAGAAACTGGTTGCCTCCTTGTTTCAGTAGCTCTTTCTTCCAGGTGCCTGGGTGTCTGTGGCTGCTGGCAGATGTTAATTTATTTGAGTGATTGAGATCTGACAAATTTTATCCTGGATTCTCAAAAATCACACATCTTGCCATGCCAGATATCCATGTGTACATGTTTCCACCCATAGCATGCTATACTTTGTAGTGCTATAGTTGTGTAACACTCCAAAAATAACATCTGCTGGGAGCCCTAAGAGTTCTGTTTTCCAGTTTTCCACTAGGTATGCATACCAGAGCTCTTCAGACAGGCAAATAGCCATTAGCTAAAGCAGTGATTCTCAACCAGGGTGCTTCAGCACGCCACCCTTTACCAGAAGATAGGCGATCACTCCTCTACCTGCCAAGCACCCAGTGTCCTCCAGGCAAACAGTACCCACAGCTGCTCGCTGCCCCCCTCCCTGCAGCCCCAACATCACTCTTTCAAGTGTGCAACAAGGGCAGGCAGATGTGGGGCTGCAAGACTGTACTTTTCCGCCCACCTTCCCTCCCCCTCCTGCCCACTTCTTCCAGACTCCTGGGGCTGGCAGAAGGGACTGCGGGTGCATCGTCCAGTCACTGGTAATCATGCAGTCACTGGAGAAGCAGCCACAGTGGTGAGTACTGTGTTTCCCACCTCAAAGACAGAACAAGGGCAAGGAGGGGGCAGATGATCAAAAAACCAAGTCACGGTGGGGTGAGGATTTATCCCCATTGCCCTCCCCTGGCACCAGCTAGATTCTAGCTAGATTCAGTGATTTGGAAATGCAGTGCTGCTAAATTCCAAGGAGCTATAGAGGGGCGCCTTGAGGCTAAAAAGATTTGAGAACCACTGAGCTGGAAAGAATCAGTTCTGTCAGCTGGTCTGGCTATAGACTTTTGATTAAGCTATATCACAAAATTGCAAAGATACATACATACAGACTAACATGATCCATAGAGTGATAGAAGTGATAAACAAGAATTCAGCTTATTGTTAGCTTTTGAAAGAGATCAAACATAAGGGTAATTACATCAAACTCAGCTCTCTTTGCATATAGAAGAGCAAGTCCATGAAAGAGGGGGTTAGCTCAGGATGCATTTTACATTATAATTCACATACTACCATAAGGAAATACATATTTTTCTTCACTTATAGTAAAGGGGGAAATTCCAAAATGCATCTTATTCAGTGCTTATTATACCCCTAATTAAGGTGAGCAACATAAGACAAGATATTAACAAAAAACTCCAAGGCACTTAACAAAGTTTGATTAATTGATTAATTGATAAAATCTGCCTGGGAAAAGTCAGCATAATCATTTTTTTAAAATCATACTTTTTCTTAAATGTTAAGTCCTGATAGTTAGTCCCTGTAAAACTTTATTCTCAGTTTCTTATGATTTTTTGGGTTTTACTGTGGTAACACCTAGAGCTTCCAATCAAGAATGAAGAATCATTCTTTTGGGTGCTTTACAACACAGAGTGAAAAGTCATTCATACTCCAAGAACACATTCATTTTCCTTTCCAATTTATTGTTGCACTGATTTGTTAATTCATGAGTTAAATGGTACTGAAGAATGCATATTTAAACAGGTCATCAACAACAGATTCATCACACTGCACCTTTTTCATTTAATCCTTCACCTGCTTAAAATTTGAGGGGATGGAATTTTTATAACAAAAATTTTTATAACTCCACAAGCAAAAACTTTATAACATCTACATTGCTGATAAAATATTGAATAGCATTGGGCCAAGACTTTATTCCACTAAAAATGGTCCTGCTCACCGGTGTCTCCCCATTAATAGCAACATCTGGAGATCTGATTAATCAAGATTAGTCATCTTGTCAATAAATGATAATGATTTGACAAAAAGTACTTCCCTGAAACCATGTGACTGACATTAATTAAATTGTTAACCTCTACTATTTTTTAGTGATAAAAGATCCTAATTAATCATTGTATTATTTTGTCTGGGACTGACATCAAACAAATGTCTGTAGTTTCTGGGTTTACACCATTTTTCTCCTCTTAAAATATTGGACTTAGGTAGGGAAATTCCAAATAATTCCAAAAGGAGGACTGTCCAGTTTGAAAAGATTTGTTGGATGAACTAACATTTAGCAGGTCAGCTTTAAGGCTCTTAACTTAGTTTTATTTTGCTTATACCTGGTGATTTGAAAATATTTAATCTTAGCAGGTGTTTCCTTGTGCTTTCCATTGTTACAGGTGGTAAACTTTCTATTGCATTCACAGCAATTAGGATAAATATATCCTCCTGCTTGTTCCACATACAGAGCATAAATAGCTATTGGCTGTTTCAGCAATATAAAAAGGCAGTTGATAAATGTATCATATGTATCCAGCAATGTAGAAATGCCTGACTGAAATGCCTTTTTGTTTCTAATAAGTTTTAGAAGTCTTTATTCCTATTGACTATGTATATGTTGCTTCCTCTCACTGTTTTTTCCTCGAAACTCACTGGGTTTTTTTGAGCTGTTTACCCTTTTAACTTCACACTTATATTCATTGTAATTTATTTCTTCTTTTTTCCATTATTTAGTTATTGATATTTGAAGTTGTAGTGCCTCCTTTACATCTCCTTTTAATCAGGATGGGGTTTTTTTGTCCAGACTAGCTAATTTTCATTTCTGTGAGATCATGGCTATTTTTGGAGACTAGTATGATTATCTTTCAGAAATTCCTAGTTTTCACTCACACTTCCTCTTCATAAGTAACATTCCCCATACAGTTATGGTGATGGTTGCTTTAACTTTTGGGAAGCTTTCCCTTTTAAAAGTCCAAGTAAACACTGTATTGGTCAGTGCCCTCTTCTGTTTGCACAAAGTAAATGTACCTAGATCACAGTCATCAGTGCCTAGGCAACCACTAATAATTAGATTCATAATGAACTCTTCTTTGTCCATCAGAATGAGGACCAGGGCTTGGAATGGCGTGAACAAGGTTCCATAAACCAACTCCCTGTGTGCATCCTTCTCAGTCACTGACATCCATGACTACTAACAGCTGGTGATATTATTCATTCCCAATAGCCCTGAGAAACCAGTTTAGCAATCTATTCCCAGTAGCCTACAGAGCCATGAAAGAGGGTGCTAGAGCCTATTTCTACTAGTGCTGGATCATTAGAAATGTTAACTTGTTACAAACTGTAGCACTGACCAGTAATCCCAGAGTCAACAGTTGCACTTGCAAAGGTTTAATTTAACCATAGGTAAAGTTTAAACTGTTCAGCATCTGTTCCTGGTGATCATGCATAAGCCCAAATCTAGGAGAGCACACAGGTGAGGCAAGTTGAAATATCAGCTTTCTGCTGGACAACTACACCTCTCTGGAGTTGTTGGGAGCTGCTTTCTGGACAACCTGTAATCAAATGCATCTGGAAGAAGAGCAGTAGCTGTCCTCTGTGCAAGTTTCTCATTGGGGTGGGTGTTGTTTCAGGAGTGACAACTGAGATGACCCTGAACTACATCATCTTACCCCTGACTACTTTCCTGATGAGAATGTCAGGATGCCTGAGGTGATATTCTTCTACAGGTAATGGGGCAGCCAAACTAGACAGAAGTCAAGTACAGCAAGACACACACAAGTCCCACTCATGGCACTCAACATTGCCTACCATGTCTTCCCTGCAACCCAGCCTGGGGCTTTTCCAAGCCATGAAGGAGCATGTAAGAAAGTCCCTTCCTCAACCCAGCTGCCCAAGTGCAAGGGGGCTGGACCCAATGATCTCGTAAGGTCCCTTCCAGTCCCTAACATCTATGAAATTACAGTGCTTATACAACCACTGATTTTCAAGAATCAAATACGTTAGTGACTTGAAGAAGAGTGCCTTGTACCCAAAAGCTTGCCTAAATCTTTCTCAGTTCTGCAGTTGGTACAATAAAAAATGTCACCCACAAAAATCCTTGTCTCTTAAATATTTTACAAACACATATATCTTTCCTTTCAGTCCTCTGGGCCTGCAAAGAATTGAAATTGGCAGCTTTTAGTACAGATTTATGTCCTGCCTCCTGAAACTACTAGGTTCCTCCTAGAGATGATTAACACCCTCTATTCCCAGTGAAATCAAGAGGTGCTGGGCCCCTTACAGGAGACACTCAACATTATGTGGAATGGGCTCTGTGGTCAAGACTCCCAGTAACTTAAGTGGTGCTATATAAAGGTAAGGGCATACAAATAATTTATCCAAAGGTAAAAGGCAGTAAGATATTACCACATATCTGATGTTCTATGATCATTGTCCAGGTGCATGATCTTAGCCTGCAGTACATGAAAGTTACACTCAGTAGCCTAGCTCTCAATAATAGAACATAAATTACTGCAGTTTAGCTTCCATTTACTGCAGGGTAAGAGTATGCACATGGGCAGTCACTGTCAAGCAGCTGACGTGCAGTAAAACCTCACCCCTTTTTATTGCACTCTAAATTGTTTATATGTTTGTACCTTAAGGAAAGTCGATGGCAAAATTGGGAATAGGATGCAGATTTTTGACACTATCTTATTCATAACTACAAGATCATTTTTTCTTCCACTCCTAGTTATTCATTATTATAGAAAAGATGTATTCAGTATGATGTTAAGTATTCATTAAACATTCATAACACTTTAAATAACTGAATATAATTAAAGGATTGAAGGAATCAAAAAGAAATGAAACTGAAGAGGAAGTAAAAAACAAACAAACAAATACAGCTATTTTTATAACTCTTGTAACTAAGTCTGGAAGTTAAGGTAACTGGTGTTTAATAGAAAGGGAGGCAGATGAAAGTATCAATTAAATTTGCCTTTGTAGGTTATTTTGAATAATAATTAGTGCTGATATAAAGACAAAGCCAGCAAATTTCCTTTTAGTACATTTCTTTCTTCATTTAATCTGGGCACTTTTTAGCAAGCACAGATTTCTCTTCTTCGTTCTGTCTCTACAGATCTCAGCTTGTTCAGAATTTTCATAAAGGAAGAATTTGCCTGAAGTGCAATTTTATATGAGTGAATTGATTTAAGCTGTTCAGTCACGGAAATTATAACAAAGTTCACTGATTCAGTCAGTACTACACATGTTGCTACCTCTCTTGTATACTGAATATTATCTCTAGCTGCTGTCATAGACATATGTCCTTTTTCACAAGTGGCCTACTTAGTGTTCTCAGTGGTGGCAGATGACAGAAGAAGGAGCAATGGTTTCAAGTTGCAGCAAGGGAAGCTTAGGTTAGATATTAAGAAAAAAAAATTCACTAGGAAGGTAGTAAAACATGGAAGCAAGTTACCCAGAGAGGTTGCAGACTCTTCATCCTTGGAAGTTTTTAAGATTCGATTAGACAAAGCCTTGGCTAGGATGATCTAGTTGAGGATGGTCCTGCTTTGAGCAGAGGTTTGGACTAAATGACTTCCTGAAATCCCTTTCAAACCTAATTTATATGATTTTATATGGTAGTCAGTTGTTGGGAAAATTACAGCAAGGGAAGCAATATATGTGTACAGTGCTTTCCTGATATCCCAAGAATAAATGGATGTGCCCGCCTCTGCTCTACCAGGTGCTCTCGTGTGGCCTTAGCCCAGACTATCAATCTAGCCTGTCCTGGGCTTGCGAGTGGACCCCAAAGGCTACCCCGGCTGACGTCCGGGGATCCCCTTAACCCTCCTGCCACGACTTCGAATGGGACCTCAGTGGAGGGGTTCCCCTTCGAGGCAGCCTCCAGGGTTGTCACGCCTCTTGGCGGGCACTCATGGAGCTCCGACCTTCCCTAAATCCCGGCCACTCGCCACCTTGGGTTGCAGGTCTTCTGGCCCTTTGGCGTCCCTGGCTCCACTCGGCTTCTTCCCATGGCCCTCCAGCCATGAGTCTCAGTGTCCCCAGGTTGCAGCTCGATGTGAAGACTTTGAGGCCCTTGGACCTGGATCCGACTAACCCGTATCCCTAGTGCCCTATCCCAACCACCCTGTGACATAGCGTGCAATCCCCACCACCGTGACAGCCGAAGCGATGTGGCCAGTGGGCCAGGAGGCCACAAAGGAATGAAGAGTGCCCTTAACCTATAGGCCCTATGGTTTCCCTGTGCCTAGGTGCCCCAGCCCCAGTTGCTTGCCCCACTTGGGTATGGCGTCCCAGCCGATTATCCTTGGGACATAGTGGGGCCCGTTTGCCACTTAATCCGTCCCTGCTTGGGGTCTTCTGCTGCACCCCATGGCGATCCCCGTTGGGGGTTCCTGTCGGCCCCGCCCTTGTTACCTCCTCTCCAGGGCTTCCCTACCGGCTCACCAGTTGATGCCTCCGCCGGCTTGCCCGTCAATGCCTCCACCGGTTCTGTAACCGGCTTTGCTGCCTCTTCCTCCGTTGACCTAGCTGCTAGTGCTGCTGCCGATGCCTCTGCCGGCTCCTCTACTGACTTCTCTACTGGCTCTGCTGCCGGCTTCGCTGCTGGTGACTCCGCCGGCTCTGCTGCCGGCTCTTCTGCCGGTGCAGCTGCCGGCTCCTCTGCTGGTGCTGCTGCCGGCTCCACTGCCGGCTTCTCTACTGGCTCCGCCGCTGGCTTCGCTGCTGGTGCCTCTGCCGGCTCTGCTGCTGGCTCTGCTGCCGGTGCCTCCGCCGGCTTCACTGTCGGCTTCACTGTCGGTGCCTCCCCAGGCTCTGCCCCCGCCATCCCGTGCTGCCCGACGCAGTAGCTGAGCCCCTCAGGGTGTGGGCTTTCCCCTTGAGCCTCCACTCACCTGCCACCCTCCTGCGCCCTCAGGGCAGCTTTTTATCTCCGCTGGGTGACGTCTCCAGCTGACGTCACCCGGCCCCAGCTGAATATGAGCGCGGCTGACGAACCGCGTGGGTGGTTTCGCAGCACGCATTTCCCCATGCCTTTTGGACCCTGCAGGAGGTAAGTGGGGGCTTTCTTTCACTTTAGCCTGGGGTTCTCCTGTAACTCCGGCTTCCCTGGGAGAGTGGATTCCCCCACGTTTGCTAGAGGGAAAGACTCAATGGGATTTACAAGGTCTAAAAGTTATCCATGTTGACAATCAAAGGCCATATTACCAAATCCAGAAGCCAGAGTCCAGGCACAGAACAAATGAGGACAGGAAACCAGAAGTACTAAATCACAGAAGCTTGCAGGGAAGACCTTCAGCAAGAAATGTAGAAGGACGGCCAAGGCCCCAGGCAGGTGTAACCTACTAGGCAATTAGCCTTGACTAGGCTCCCTGTTAGGGCCATGACACAGCCCATATACCAACATGGCCAACTGGATAATTCTTTATTATTTCCACATGTTTATGATCTTCATATGGAAGTTGCTGTTTAAATTGTCTTTTTGGCATGTTTTTTTAAAACCGCATCCGGTTAATAAATGTAACATTATTTAGTAGATTAAATGCTTTGTCTGTAGTTAATATCAAATATGAAGAATGAAGTAAAACAAAACAATGGGTTTGCATGTACATCAAAGCATAGATCTATGGTTTTACACTTTGACTAATAATAGCGTTATCAGGTTACTTTAGTGATACACACCCAAGATTTCACCATTTTACCTGACAGGCTTTGCTTCATCTTATACTTCTGTTACATATAAGGCTAGATTTTTCACCACAAAAGTGTTCCTAATTGTTATTACTGGTATGCTTCTAATCTATATCTGGTATGCTTCTAATCTATATCTCCAAGACAGTGAAGGCCCACTCCTGCCCCACTGAAATCAATGGGAGTTTTGCTACTAACTTCAATGGGTGTAAAACCAGGTCAACAGAGTAGGGAAAAGTGTCCCTTTTGCCTTGCCCTCCACACTGGAAGTAGCTGGGATGCTTTCTTTAGATTGGCACTGAGGCAGGCTATTTTCTTTCAGTGTCTTGATGTTTCCTGACAAACTGTTTTTATTTCCCTTTCATTAAATTTCTTTCCTCAATGACCTGCCTGAGCCATCCTGAGAATTTTTGGCAGTCACATGGCCATAGTTTGGTTATTTTCTCTTTCGCTGGTGTTGCTGATGCTGTGATGTTTTCTGTTGGGTACACTTTACAGGCACATTATCCTATTTGTTCAGAACAAGCCACAGGGCTTGCCTGAGAAACTGCTGTAGGTAATGTGACATTTCTCATGTTTCTTTCAGCTGCTGCAGTATTGGCCAAGTCCACTGTCTTATCGTTGTTGTGAAACATCCTGGAAAGAAAAAAGAAAAAAAAAAAATTCCAGGACTTGCATCTCTGCTATTTGGCTTCAGAAAAATTACTGTTTTTCAATGATCCAGAAAGAAAAGCTCTGATGCACATTAGTGGTCTCAAGTCTTAGCCAGACAAAACATGTGTGGTCTTCAGAAAATAAATCCTGTTCCACCAGAGGGAGGCTACTTCTAAAAATATACGCTTCTTGTTATTGCTTTTAGGAAGTTTTAATAAATGGACAAATCATTGCCATGCACTCTGCTTTACCAGCACTTTTACCATACTACCACATAATATTATTATATTATGCAGGATACGATGCTTCTAGGGAATTACCTTTATTCCCTTTTACAAAACCCAAGCAAGTCTGCAAAGAAACCAGGCCAATTAAGTGGTAATCAAGTATCCAAGTATCAACAAATATACTTTGATCTGCTATTCAAAGGAAGGGTGCTTCTGTTTCTGATTATTCAAGAGGGGTGGTTGAGGTACTTGCAGTCCTTGTGACAGGCACTGGCACCCAACACTTATTACTTTACCTCCTCTCTAGATTGCTTACTTAATTTCTTACTGCTGCCTAGTTTCAGAAGTGGGGAGAAGGGGTGGGGAGAACAGAGCTGATTGTCATGTAGATCTCAGTACAGTCTCCATTGCCTGGTTGATGATATCAGTCACTCATGTATTAAGACATCAAGTGATACCTGAATACATACAGGGAATCCCCCAGCAGATGGGTGCAGCCTGTAATTCCCACTGTTTGGAAAGGGCAGTGTTGGGGAGACACACAATTCTAATAGGTAATATACAGAAGCAACCAAGGGAATTAACCCTTCAAACAGTGAGTAGTCTCAGCTGCTCTGTATGCATGGCTGTGTGGGCCAGCAGTTGTAGGGCCTGTTTAAAAAGATAAGAGGCCCTTAATGCTTTCTACCATGTAACTAATACCACTCTACAACAGTTTCTAAGTACACTAAGACTTAAGGCTTGAAGCTGGAAAGGTCAATTCACTGCTTCTCTGACAAATGCTGCTAAGCACAGTAGCACTCTGAAGTGTAGAACAACAACATTTTTTAAAAAACTGATATTTATAAATGTTAACAAATTTGTTTAAATGAGCATTTTGTCCCAATCACACATCCTTGACACCCTGCCTTCCCAACTGAGAACTATGAACATTTTTGCTTTCTTATTGCTAAATTATTTGTATCACAATACTCCCCAGAAGCCCCAATCAGTGACTGCTTGTTTCTTTTAATAGGCACTGTACTATACACAATACAAAGACAGTCCCTGCTCAAAAAGATCTTACACGTCAAAGATCTGGAAAGAGAGAACAGGACAAACAGATGAGGGGAAAAGTAACAGTGAGGGTGATTCTGATCAGTGAAATAAACATATCAGCTGCTTAGCTTTACTGAAGGCAAAGACAGAAGTGATCATTTTTACCCAATCTGACCTCTCTACAGCCATGATCAAACACAAGTGCATGGCTGCAGAGGGGCCCGATCCTGCCACAATTTGAACCAACATTACATGAAGGTTCAGACAACAGTGCTCCAAAGCAGAGTGCCTTTATTAACTCTGTCTGTGTGAGCCAGAAGCAAAGCTTGGCTGACACAACCCAGCACTGCTCCCAGGGCTGTTTTCAGAATGGGAGAGGGGGAACGGAGCAGAGGGAGCTCATTCTGGGGGTTGCCCAGCCGGTGCTGGAGAGTGGGGTGGGTGGATTGGAGCCCCCCTGAGGTAGAGGCTCCAATCCACCTACCCTCCCTCTCCTGCACATCAGGGAAAACCCCAGGACAGACCTCCCTCCCCTGTCTTCTCCCCTTCCCATCCTGAGACAGAATAGGAGCTGGGAGAGGGAGTGGAGCCTGGGGAAGAGGCAGCCTCTCTCCCTTAATGGGCTTCAACTTGGAGCTTAATCACCTACCCTCTCAACACAACAGCTAATGTCTGTTGGGTCAGGAGGATCAGTCTAAGTCATGGTGCTTTCTGTGAAGCACCATGAGTTAGACCTGGGGAGCTACACTTCTGTCTGTGCCTTCAGTGTTCTGCTCTCCCCAGAGCAGAGGCCATTTTTAAGTAGGAATTTGAAGGAGAAGAATGTAGTAGTTTATGGATTTTTATGGTGAACTCTTCTGATGCATGAAAGTTAGCATGTGAGAAAGTATGAAGATGTTTAAGAAAAGCTTAGATTAGTGAGCAATAAAGGCTGCTGGCAGTGGCTATACAAAGGCTGCAGCTCTCTAATTCATGTAAGGTGCAGACAGATGGGGCCAGGCTAAAGCCAGGGAGGGTCTTAAAAGTAAAGCAAAAGGTTCATGTTTGATATAGTAAGAAAAAGAAGATGCTAGTGGAAAATGCAAAAAGGGGGGACATCTGTGTAACAAACCTGGAAGAGGAACTTTGCAGCAGATTTTGAATAGCTTAAAGCAGGAAAAGATGGCATTTGTCAGGTAGAAAAAGGTTGTTGAAGCTTACTATATGTGATCGCTTAGACAAGAGGCTCAGTTGTGTGGAAAGAAAGGAGGGAAAGA
>NW_005842428.1:122460-126092 GCF_000455745.1 Alligator sinensis
AGGGCGAAAAGCAAAAAATGCTCCAAGTTATTTCATCTTCAGAGCTTCCCTGAATGTTGTTAGTTAGTCTGTCTCTCTGTCCCTGAGACTAAAAGTCCCTGAGCTAGCAACAGTAATTAGTCTTCCTCAATGCTGATTAGCTTGTTGATACTTAATACACAGATAAACTAATGATAAACATAAAAGGTCCTTTATTTTTCTGACTTGGTTTAGAATGGAATGACCTAAGATCTGATCCTTCAAATACTTTGGTACTGTATGTTCTGATGACTTATATGGGAACTATATCAGATCCTACCAGTACAGGTGACAAACAAAGTTTGAGGAAGATGAATATAATCACATACATATTATTTTGATACACATTTGCTTTATTATTATATTTTCTTATACTTACTATATTTTAGTAAGTGCCATCTCTCTCAATGTGCCCCATCCATCAGCAAGGGCTTCTGTTTTGTTTCACTTCCTTTAAAAATGTTGTGGCAGAGGCTTTTCTAGAGCTATAGCTTTGGGCCAAGTCAACACTGTAAAGTTTTGCAGGCATAGTTAGGTTGGTTAGGAGTGTGAACAATAGTCACACCCCAAACAGATATAGGTGTTCTGACAAAAATACTTCATGTATACACAGCTTACAAGAGCAAATGAACTCCTTGCATCAGCAGAAGCGGTATCTCCACTAAGGAGCTTTTTCACTATAGCTCTACAAGGTCTATCTCATATGGATCAGTTCAGGGGCAGCATTTTATGAAAAAGGGACAGCATAGCAGAAGGCACAAAAATGTTTTTGTTAGACCTGGCAGGTGATGTTGGAAGAAGGGCAAAACAGAAGAGGTTGAACATGGAAACAAAAAGGGACAAGCCAGGAAGGTCAGAGTTACCTGGAAGCATCTTGAAAGAATGTGCATGGATTTTACTTTCTGACTAAGAATTAAAGGATGCATTTAAGTAATGGGCTCCTCATTTATGTGGAGATTGCGAATATATAAAAGAAACAAGGTGAGCTCCTAGATCAGTGGTTATCAACTTTTTTGTACTTGAGGCACCCCTCACTGGACTTGAGGCACACCTCCACAACTTTTATGATCCGAGTGGCACCCAATTTCACAAACAAATGTATATATTACAGTGTTAACCTCCTTGCAGAGGAGCTGGGCAGTAGGGGTGGGGGATCAGTCATAGGCAGGGACAAACCTGCATCTGCACTCATCTGCTTATCTCCTCACATTGAGGCACCCGTTAAAGGCTCTTGAGGCATTCCACAGTGCTATGGCATCCTGATTGAGAATCACTGTCCCAGATAAAGGAATTTACTAATAATTACTTCACTCTGGGTCATGAAGTCTTGGATCTCAAATAGAAAGAGGTGGTTGTTTATAGCAGTGATCCTCAGCCAGGGTGCTGCAGGTAGTGGGAGGAAATAAGCTGGTAAGGGCAGGCTGAGGCTGTCCCTCTGGGGCTCCTCCCTCACCCCCAGTGCCTGACCCCTCTCCAAAGAGATAAGTGCTATAATAAATACATTCATTTTTTAAATGGGGTGACTCTAACTTCACAAAAGCTATGGAGGAGAGCCTTGAGTCTTACAAGAGGTGCCTTGAGTCTAAAAAGGCATGTTATAGTAAAAACTACTTTCAGTTAGGAAAGAAGTAAAAGCGCTAATATAAGGGATATAAAATTGGGGGGAGGGGTGTTGAGAGAAGTGAAAGATAGGTTACCATGTCAAAATATCTTATAGTCAGAAAAAAATCAGTGTGGAAAACAGAGAAACAAAATTCCCTGACTACCACTGTCAGTCCACATTAAGATGGCACATTTTGTACTCATTCCAAGCAGACATTATTTAGTGTGGAACAACATTCATGATGTATCATTATGTCACATGCAGCTTCCAAATGGCATTACATGTAACTGTAAACATAATTAGCTTTCTTCATCTCAAAGTAGCCTGGGAAACCAGCATACAGCAAATGCAAAGGGTTTCAGAAGCTCAAAAGTCTTATATTTGACACAAAGGATTGTCTAGCACAACTAGCCCATAAATGCAATGTTTGAAGTAAGTAGGAGCTCTCTGGCTTGCTTATTCTGATGAATTATGCAATTTTGAAAGAAAACAATCTCCAAAACTCTGTCACTAGTTTACGTGAATTGCAAGGAAATGAGTGCGCATTTGAAAGAATAAACAACATGCAAGAAAATTAGAAAGTGAAAGAAGGAAGTGTCTTATTGTCCCTATTTTGCATAGTTCATTGACTTGTATTTGCTGCTGATCATTTGATTTCACCCACTCAGGGACCTGGCACAGGAATATTCTATTTGCACACCAACCTTTCTTAGGATCATTTAACAAATATTGCATTTCTATCCTATATTAGTGTAATAGTGTGGAAATGGACATATCACTAAAATATACTTGACTGTCAGCTGTCTCTTTCTGAATTATTAAGCCTTAATCAGTTAACAAAAATCTAAAAGCTGTATCGGATTAAGACATTGAAAATGATCAAGTTTTTTTTGGATTTTTTGACTTATTCAGCTGTAAAAGATGTTTATAGTCCTTCATGTTTACTGTTATGCCAGGGGTTGGGCAACCACACCACCTTCTCCAGGTTGTTGGTTGTATTAATGATCTTTTATTCAGGCTAAATAAAGAATCAGTGACATGGTCTTTTTGTAGTGATACCTTAACAATGGAAAACCAATGCCAACACAAACCTATACAACAGTTGAAGCATGTAGTCCAGGAGTGGGCAGTCATTTTGACTGGAAGGCTGCTTCCCCAGTTTTGGCAAGCCATTGAGGGCCACAAGGGTAGCCCCACCCCTTGACAGGTGCCCCTCCCCCCCCGCCTCCCAGTTGCCATATTGGGACCAGAAGTCCCATCCCCTAATGCCAGAACTTTGCCACCAGAAGTCCCTCCCCTTGCCCCCCAGAAGTACTCCTTTCAGCAAGGGAGTTTGCCATCTCAGAATCAGAAAAATACCAAATTATATTCTAAAAATCAAACATGTACTACAACATTAATTCATTTCATTTCTAAAAATATTTTTGTCTTGAATTACATGTGTTTGTGTAGTGTACACAGAGGTGATTACACCATAGTTGCACCATAGTGGGTGGGTGGGTATAGGTTTGTGGGGGAGGGTGTGGGGTTAGTGGCGGGGTGGACAGGCATGGGGGTATGGGTGTATATGTGGGGTAGGGGAGCATGTGGGTGTATGTGGATGAGTGGGGTGTGGGTAGGTATAGTGTTTGTGGGGGAACTGTGTGTGGGGGGGGAAAGGTGGCTGGGGAGGGTTGTGGAATGTGTGGAGGGGGAGGGTTTGCCCACAGTGCCCACCCCCCCTGCCCCACAGCAGGCAGAGGCCCCGCCAGCACTCCTCCAAGCCTGGGCTCCACGCTCCTGCTGTTCCTGGCCCCAGAGCACTGGTGCAGGCCCTGTGCTCCTGCTCACCACCACTTCCCATCTCCCACTGCTGCCCTTCTCATACCACTTCCCCATTGCCCCACCCCCTGGCTCACCACTCCAGCACCACGTCCCAGCTGCACGACTGAGACCGCAGGGAACAGCAGGAACTGGCCCAGCCCCCGCGATTCTTGGCTGGCTCACGCAGTGCTGTCTGGGCCAGTTCCTG
>NW_005842428.1:126135-130119 GCF_000455745.1 Alligator sinensis
CCAGCAGCTGCGGGCAAGAAAGCAGGGCTATGGCTGCAGCAGGTAGTGGGGGAGTGGCAGTAAGCGGGCGTGCGAAGCACAGCAACAGCTGGACAGGAGTGTGGGGCCCATGCTGGTGTCGAATGGCGGGGCCCAGGGAGCAGCACTTTAAAACTATAAGTAAAATAATATATTAATAATATATTAATGATAAGTCTACATAATTTGTGACTGTTTTAACAAGCAAACTGAAAATCCTTGACCTTGAAGAACCGGGATGCATAGCATGTAGCAAAGCAAAAACATTTTTTTCTTTGTTTAGACTAATTGCAAATGCCTCAATTCCTCATTGCCTTTTGTAACTATGCTTATGCCTCAGAGGTTGCAACCCATAGGAAACAGAGATCCAGAGTATCTAGGTAAAACTCTGAGATGAGTAAACCACTTGCTGAGTCAGGGAAATACTATGATACTGCCTTGAAAAAATGCAAATATCTGTGGTCATGGTTTTGGCAAAAAATAATGGTGATTTCAGAGGAGAATTGTAAACTTTGAATAGCTGGGTACTGATTCTGCACTAAAAGCTGCAAGGGATAGACACCTGTTCTGGCACAGAACCCTGCAGAAGGGGAGACAAAGGTCTATCAATCTGATTCTCACTGCAGGACTGGAATTTGCTTCCCTTATGGAAAAAATACTGTAATAAGAGCCCTGCATGTTATAGTTTATGTTAAACTTCCTGCAGCATCTTGGGATTTCAGTGTAGAATATTGTAATGTATTAATCAAAGTAGTAATTAGAGCTGAGCAAGATTTTCACAATGAAACTAGGTCAAACTCAATAATAATAAACAAGCCCAAGCTGTCTGAAATAACTGCAACACTTTTGGTGAAGCTTGGCTGAATTTTGAGTCAGTTCAGAACAAGTTCTGCGCAAAGCCAGAGCAATGTAAGGTTTCCAATGCAAACTATGCAAACAGTTGTTTTTCCCCTGAAACCGTGCAGACTTAGCAGTTTTGAGCAGTGTTTTCCTTTGAGGTTTTTATATCATTAGAAGAAAGAAACCATTTTAAGAGCCAAGTTGGACTTGGTCCAAGGGCTGTTGGGCTAAACTACTTAATGATAAAAAGTTTTAAAACTAGTCCTGTCAGCCATTTTTGGAACACGATTTTAAAGGAGGCAGACAATGGTGCATGTGATATAGGAACAGCAGAGCCATATAACAACCCAGGGACAGAAAGAATAGATTCTGCTGAAGTTGGTGGTACTGACACCCATGTGCACACTGGCTGAATTTTGTCCAGGAGGCATCCAACTGGGTGGGTAAGAGGAAGATAGGGGGTGCTCTACCAAGCTATTCCTATAGAATAAACTCCCCTCATAGATGCCACCAAAATGAAATATTACTCACAACAGACTATCAAGGTGTGAAAAATGGTACAGAATCATACAAAAAAGAACCAGAAGGGACCTCAAGAGGTCAAGTCCAACCCCCAGCTTAAGACAGGATCATCCCTATCTAAACTATCTTAGGGGTTTTAAAAATAAGGATTGTAATGATTACAGCTGGGAAGAAAAAAAATTTAAAATGATATAGAGCTGGATCTGTGGAAAGTGCAGAGAGAAAATGCTTTGAGAGGTGTGAAATGTCTTGCTCATCTCTGATATGGTAAATCAAGATGCCAAGTAATGATCATTTCAACTGTGTTAATTGTGGCATTGCTGCTGTAAAAATAAGAGGGAGGATCAGGGCCACCCCTGTGGGGGGTGGGGGGAGGGGTGTGAAACAGGGCAACCGCCCTGGGCCCTGCGCTTTGGGGTGCCTCGCAAAGCTATGAGGAGCAGTGCGGCAACTCCGCACTGCCACTAGCTTTACATTTGGTCGCTTGGCACCCCCATCCCACCACCAAATCTACCACCGGCTTTCTTGTGTCTGGGGCTGGGGCGCCACACAGGCTGATTTGCCCTGGGCCCTGCACCCTGCTCGGATCATTTCTGAGGAGGATTACAGGTGTGGAAGACTTACTGGGATTGAAGTTGCATTTTGGTGCTACAAGTGGGTGATGTTTCAAAGATACCAAATTTTCTTCCACAGTTAAGAAGGAACCAAATAAAAGGAACTAAGTAGAACCAAAGATGCAGCATGTTCAAGCACTAATTAATAAAGGCTGCCAAGTTCTGTGGAAGTGATGATGTGAGGGGTTTTTTTTCTTCTCAGTCATAACCACCAGGATCTTTCTTTTTAAAAATCCTAGACTACAACAAAGCAGCTTCATGTTAGTATAAAGGTCTGTATGAGCCATTTCTGATTTCTCACCTCATGTGCATATTTTAGACACTACTGGAAGGAATGGTAAGTCAATCAGTGTATAAATTTGACTTGTTATTTATCTGTATTACATTACTACCAGAAGGCTTAAATCCGTCTTATTATCTAAGATGGTGATTCTCAACCAGGGTGCCATGGCATCCTGGGGTGCCTTGAGATCCTTCCAAGGATGGTGTGGAGCGCTACCCTATATGAGCATTGTTAGGGATGCAAACATCAGAGACTTCAAATAGGAATCCATTTCATTAAAACCATTGTGACCTGCTGTGGTCTTTCTGAGTTCTCTGTAACAGAAAAGTTTGTCTATTATTTGGTATTGACTATGGGGGTTGGTATGGACCATGGGGGGTTCTGCCAGCTTCTGTAGCAGGGGGCCTCACCCTCTCATTGTCATCTGCAATCCCTTGTTTCAGGATGATCACTACCAGGGCTCATTGTAGGGCTTAAAATGACTGAAGAGTCCAATCCTTGAGCCACAGATCTTTCTGCTGGAGAGAGCAGGCTGCAGGCTGGGATTTATCTCCTTTTCCTTCCTCTGCTTTGACAGCACAATCTCAAAACCCTGCCACTTGGTTGAGGTTGCAGTGCCATTGGAGTCTGTTGGCAGCCAGCTCCTCCTAACTCTTAATATCAGCATGGGTTTTTTTGCCCATGTTGGCACAGCCCCTTAGGGCTAAGCCCTGCTACAGGACAGTGGGGCACCCTCACAGCCACTGACACTACCACCTGCTTGGGGTGTCAGGGAAGCAGTGATGGCAGCTGAAGAGGCAAGTGAGGGTGGTGACTGGCCCTCTACCTGGGATCTCGAGTGTGTAGCAACAGCCTTTTATGGAAGCAGGGGGACACTGGCTGCCCTGCTTTCTCTTTGGTCACAGAATCATAGAAAATGAGGATTGGGAGGGACCACAGGAGGTCGTCTAGTCCAACCCCCTGCTCAAAGCAGGACCATCCCCAACTAGATCATTCCAGCCAAAGCTTTGTCTAGCTGGGCTTTAAAAACCTCCAAGAATGGAGATTGCACCACCTCTCTGGGAAACCTGTCAGTGCTTTACTACTCTCCTAGTGAGAAAGTTTTTCCTCAAATCTAACCTAAACTTTCCTTGATGCAACATGAGACTATTGCTCTTTGTTCTGTCATCTACCACCAACTGAGAACAGTCTACCTCCATCCTCTTTGAAACCATCCTTCAGGTAGTTGAAGGCTGCTATTAAATCCCACTCCCCCAGTATTCTCTTCTGCAGACGAAATACCAGTTCTCTCAGCCTCTCCTCAGAAGCCATGTCCCCCAGCCCCTCATCGTGTTCACTGCCCTCCGCTGGACTCTCTCCCGTTTGTCCACATCCTTTCTCGCAGTGGGGGTGCCACAGCCGGGCACAGGACTGCAGGTGTAGCCTCAGCGGGAAAGAATCACTGCCCTCGAGCTGGCCTCTTGTCCTGCCAAGGTTGAGGGAGCAGCGTGGGCTGTGGACCGCAGGGGCCGGTGTGAACTGGACGGTCCCGCCTCAGGCAGCGGTTGGGGGAGGTGACCCTTGGAGGCCGCTTCCCCCCATGCTGTCCGGGGAGGGCGCGCGGCCAAAACAGCGCAGCAGTTGGCAACAGCACCCCTCGCCTCAGCCCGGCGGGGGGGGCGGGGTCCCAAGGGGCCGCCGAGCAGCTCGCGCAGGGGTGGGAGGCCC
>NW_005842428.1:130520-173400 GCF_000455745.1 Alligator sinensis
TCCCCTCCTACATACCCCTTTGTTGGGGACAGGTCCTCCCCCCCATTCAGGGATGGACACCCTCCAGGGAGCCCCCCAGCTCTTCATCGTGCATTAAGTGCCTGTAAAGGATCCGAATTGACCCCTTGCCTTGGACAGTCTAACTGGAGCTAACCCCCATTGAAGCCCCTGTTCAACTGCTGTCGGATGCCTGGTTTGGATGGTTTTGATCTGGGCCCCATCAGCCCATAATTAAACCAGATGTCTTAGTTTTTAGGGTTGTTTTTTTTTTTTTTAAGCTTCTCATCCTGAGTCCGCCCATTCTGTGTAAGGATTTGGCTTGGGGTTTTCTTTCCTGCAGGTCCCTCGGGCTGGGCTGAAACCTCAGGCACAGCCTCAAACAGAGAAACAAAGAAAAAAAAAACCCAGTTCAACTACTTTTCATGTTATGAAAGTGCAAAACTGTTCAGTTTAGCTGAGCCTTGATTTTTTCTCTTTGTGGTACTGCAGTTAAGTGTGGTTTTAAAAATAAAAGTCATGTAATCTGAGCTTTAAGAAAAAGTTAAAAGGAGACTGGTAGAGAAGTTTAAAAATGGCAGACCCTATAAACTTCAAGATGTGTGGCTTGTAGTTGCTTTTACGTATGTGAAGGATGCAATTGGGTCAGATGAATATATAGCATTTATCACTTCTTCTAAAGCAAGTATTGAGGATACGAATTAAGTGTGTTATCCATCCAATTGCTCCTTTCTGAGGCAAACATCTAAAAGGAAATCCTACCACCGAGTGGGAATACATTGGACTCAATTTAATTTTACCCTTGACTTCACCAGGGTGAGGGTTTCCCAGGCCAGAAAGTATTAACACTTTGCCTCAGAGCAATTGTGGCTAGAATTAATTGCCATTTAAACCTCCCATGTAAACTTCCCCACTTCCCTGCCTCCCTTTGGACTGTCCTACACACAAGATCATCTGATCTGAGCTTCCATGTATCTCAGGCTATTATGTTTATATCTGTTTAATAATATAACAAGCACAGTGATATTGGTTAGTTTGGAGCATTTCTAATCGCTGGAGACCACACTATTATGTGTCCCAAACAGAAGAGGTCAAAGTTTCCTGCAGTGAGGAGGAATTGTTTACTTTAATGGATCTTTGCCTAGATGTTCCTAGGAGGCAAATCATTTTCTGTTCTAAGTGTAAGTGAATTCCCCAGGTCAGACTGGCCTTTGGGATAAATTCTTTCTGGTTTCAAACTTGATGATCAATTGAACCCTGAGCATGGGAGCAAGACACGTTGTCCAGGCATCTGAAAGAAAGAATCTCTTGTACTACCTTGGAGCTATGGTCAGCCTGGTCCAGGGTTTTGATTTCAACTACCCCTAATGATTCGGGGAAGGAAAAAAAATGCAGTAGAGGAAAAGTACTTTGGACCCTTGCAGGAGGCAGGGTGCCGCTCTGAAACATGACATTCAGTTATATTTTGTGTCTTAACAGAGCTGTCAGTAGTTTCAGCTGAGTAAAATGTACAGGTTAAATCTTAACTTTGCTTAGTTCTTACTATTTTGTTTGCTTGCAAATAGGAACTGCAGACATGTACTAAACTGTTTAAGAGGTTCACTGCTTCACTGTGGCTTTGTAGCTTCACTGTGGCTATTTACAAGTTCCTCTGGATCTTTTCCTGTTACCAGATATATTTGGGGGGAAAGCCTGCTTGACCAGAGTTGAAAAACCAGTCTTAAAATAGTATGCCAGGAATAGATGCTATATCTGTGCAAGTCCAGCAGCAAATGAACACTTATGGGGTGGTGAAGCTTGGAATATATTTTGATGCATTTTATTTGTTGCCAAAACTATGGCCCTGCCACTAGTGCATCAAGAAATTCTTCTAAATCAGCTATTTTTAAGCTTGCGTGCTTGCAAGCAGAAGTAAAAGTTCAAAATTGCATCGTTGCATGCAGCTTCAGGAGAAAGAGAACTACACAACACACACTGGGTATGATAATACGGAAATAACTGATAAGTGTTAGGGGTGCGTCAATAGAGGTTTTGGGGGCCAATACTGGTAGCCAATTTTTAAGGAGGTATATCGGCTAATACCAATCTGATTTCCGATACGCAGCCCGGCAGCTTGAAGAGCTGCGTCCAGCTGGTTAGTCTGTCGTGGTGGAAGGGGAGGGGGAAGGGAAGGGGTGTGGGAAAGGGGGCAGATTAAGGCCCCTACATTGAGGGAGGAGTGGGGCGGGGGCTGGGGCAAGTGCTGTCCAGTCGGTGCAGGGCAGGGCCCCGGATGGAGCCGTGGCTCATTCAGGGGGAAGGAGGGGTGACTCCTGCCACTGTGTGCAGCCCGGGAGGGGATGGAGGAAGGGCATGTGCCCCCAGATCTGTGCAGGGTGGGCTGCAGCTGTGGGCTCGGTCCAGGGCTGCTCCAGGCTCTTCCTGGCAGGGGTTGGGCTGGGCTGTGCTTGGGGTGGGTGGCAGTGGCGCTGGGAGAGGGGGCTACTGGGGGGGGTGTTCAGGGGGTCTGTGAATTTTGGAGGGCTCCATCCCAGGCCCTGCCCAACCCTGACTGGGCAGTGCTTGCCCCAACCCCACTCCTCTCTCAATTCAGGGCCCCCCCCCCATGCCCCTTCCCTCCCCTTGCACCAGAACAGACTTACCAGAGGCATGCAGCTTTCCAACCTGCTGGGCTGTGCTCCTCATGGCCTACGTGCTATGCTGTGGCTGTGTACATGCACAGGCATTTATCGGCCAAATTATTGGTCACATCAGACTGATTTCCAATACACTCAATTATCTTTATATCGGTGCTGATCTGACATCGGGCCGATGTATGAGTGCACCTCTAATAAATGTAAATGCAGAAATGCTCAGTTTTTGTAGGAGTGGTTTGAAATCATGGAATGAACTTCAACAGGAATGAAGGGTCACCTTAAACCTTGCTACTCCACCATAAGTGCAAAGTGCATTCCTTCACCTTTGCCTTCTTTAATATACGTATATTTTTAAAAAACCTTTATGAAAAAGTCAAACCTAAATCCTTCATAGTATATGCTATTTTTTTGAGGAGAGGATGTAAAAAGAACAAACCACGTGGCTGATGTTAGTCATTTTTCTTAGTGAACTAGTGGAGTTTCTCTGATACTATGGTGATTAAGGCGGCATAATAACCTGAATAGAGTAGAAACATAAATCCTGGTAGACAAAGTGGTCCCATTTTTGCATTTCATGTCAGAGGCTGTTTTTTTCCTCCTTCCCTGCATCTTGGTATCTCAGTGCCTCTAGCCTCTGCAGGATAACATACAGGTTTTGGAACCCAATTACAAACACCACAGGCATAACTAACATCTTTTGTGAAAAAGTCCTTGGAGACATTTTGCTCTCAGGTAAACAAGCAATAATAGAAAAAGTAAAGTGGAAGAAGAGAGGCAAATTTAAACCCACATATTTGTGTCACTATGAACGTCAGGGCAGGCTGATAACAAACCAAACTGTTTCTCTGTATAAGGCCCAAGTTAGTGTGACCAAGTGCAAGGAGTTCAATCTAGGGGTGGAGCTGTCCCTAGAAAGGAGCTTTTGCCATTTTTGCACTGCCTTGTTCTGCTGCATGCTGTTATTTTTGCACTGTCAGAGCAGCTCTCTACGTCATCTCTTTGTTATTGGAGGATCACACTTGTACTGGGGCAGTCCTCCCAGGACTGGTTAGACAGGGTTTACAGCTATAATATGCTGGTGAAGTGGCACAGAGCAGCAGTGGCACACCCTAGAATGCAGCTAGTAGTAACCTCTGAAAGAGATAACTATGGGGATTGTAGCTGCAGGAGACAGTGGGGGCTGGGGGAGGAAAGAATATAGTGTTAATTACTCTTTAAAAGACCTTTTTATGAAACTAAAAGACAGCATAATGTTTTTACAGTAACTTGTTAGAACATGCTACCTCAATAAATGGAAGGCTTTTTAAAATTAAAAACGTTAATTCCTTAATCTGCATAGCTGTCTATCAAGCTATACTAGAATTGCAAAAATAACTCCCGACTTAAGTGGAGGCACCCATTCTGAGCTGCTCATTTTAGGAGAGCTATTCGCTTCGTGATAAAATTTCCTATGCTAAAATGTTCGCCAAAAGTCAAAATAATTTTTAATGATGGTTCCCATACTACCCTGACATTTTCCCCTTGGTCATATTCAGCACAATATGATTTAATTTCATGATTTGACAACAATGTCTGGCATTTTAACATTTCTCCATAAAATAGACCTTTGGGGAGACGAGACTTCTCTGTGGCTGCCTGAAACCTTCAGATATTTGGTAGAGCTTATTTAGTAGATTAAGCTCTAGCCAAAGGACCCTCACCAGATTTTACTGCTCCATCAAAAACATACAGCATCTTGTTTTTCTCAGGGCTGTACAGCTTACTAAATATGGCTTTAATGTGCCAAAGTTAGCAAGGCACATCTTGATAGCTTAGAGTTAATCTTTGGTTAACAACTAGTTTGTCTAGACAGGGAGGCTCATGTGAAAGAGTAGTGTGTGAATTTAAACTGTGACAGCTGTTTTGAACTACTTTTTGGATGCCCTTATTCTGTGTTGAGTGTCTTTTTCTGTTTGGCATTGTTGTGCTGTCAAGAATTCAAGAAAACTGAATTTACACATTTTAAATATATACAGAGCACTTTATGTAGCTACTCCTTGTTCGGCAGGTGTTCCCTCTTCCCTTTGCATTACTGTTCAGGGGAGATTTTGTAGCTTTAGCCCTTTCTGTAAGCCCTCTCATGGCTCAGACCACTTCCCTCTAGGGAGGAAGAAGACTTTAAGGGGAGTTTTGATTTATCTTCTGCTTCTACTGGTAAGTGGTTAAACAGCATCTGTTGCTACTAAGAACCTGATCACCTGTGGCAGGTTGTGTACTTTAGGGAATTATACTAAAATAGAATAGGTAGAGATGAAGAACAGCATCCTTCCTGCCATGTTGGTAGGGGTTTTACTGGACACATCCCAGATCTCAAAGGCAAGATCAACTAAGCCAACTTTCATTTTTAAATTCAATGATGGAGAAATTTCTGTTACTTATTTGGCTATACAAGTGTATCTATCTTTGAATGTGTGCAAATGCAGAGCCAAGGATTTTACAGTAACAAGGTTTGTGGGTTTTATTTTCCCCATGAGAAATTTTAGGTTTATTTAAAATGAGATATTCTTGGGAAGAGGAGTAGAAACAAAGTAAGAGTGTTCTTCAAGGTAAACTCTTGCATACACTACTGACTAAATAGTACTCTCTGAAAAGAACAATGTTATGGACTTTGCACAATTATTTCTAAAACCCCTTTGTACAGGCTGCCAAGAATTGAGTGAATAATACGCACAAAGTAATTATAGAGAAAAACCCAAAACATTGTTTCATTGGAAATCTACCAAAAATGATGTTAATGGTCTAGTCTGGAAACTTGGAATTCATTTCTTGAACTTTCTGACCTTTAGCTGGGAATATCTGTGGCAAATTTTTCTTCAAGCAGAAGAAATGAACATATGGGAGCAGAGGAGTTCTTGTAAATGGTCCATATCTCACTTCCTTTCTGTTTCTTGTCTTTTAAATCTCTTCCTGACTTGAGTGGCAACTATAAAGCTTTGGTAGGAGGGAAACAGTTGTTTCTTCATATTTTTTTCAACAGGATGTTTCTCTCAAACCTCCACAATAACTGCCGTGGCAGTCATTTGTATACTTTTTTTTTTGGCTGATTGCATGCTCTTGGTGTCCGTGAATATCACTTCATGTTAAAGCAATTCAGTGCAGGGGAGGGAAGGTGGACTAATAGAAAATTAAAATATTGTTTCACATAGAACATTTCTAAATAGCTTTTGTATTGAGATTAATAAACATACTGGGCTACCTTTTCCAAGCTTATTTAGAGACCTGTCTGTTTTCATGTCACTGTCCTGTTCATGCTATCATAGATGATCACTTCCTAAACACTGATAAGTATAAGTTGTTTTTATCAGTGTGACATAAGTGAATAATGTTTCTGTCTACAAAAATGTTCTTTGTTTCATCACATTTCCAAGTATTCCTAGGCATGAATAAGTTCCCTTCCCTGATAAGTTCTAAAGAAATGAGCTTAAATGTAAATATAATGTAGTTATGTAATGTACCATCTAACCAGTAGAGCTGTTTGGAAACTAGAATTTCTTTTGAATAGGAAATTTTCACTTTTTAAAACATTGTTTTCCTTATTCCAAACCAGACTAAAGAGCCAAAATTTTCCGCATAAAATAAAAAAAAATCAATTTAGAACCATTAAACATTTTTAAAAGAAAAAATAACTATAAAGCATAACATACTCTTATGCTCTCATGTATTTCAGTTAATTTATCTTGAAATTACATTGATCAAATTTAAGTCGAAATGAAGCATTTTTATATGTTAAAATGACTGCAAATGATTCATTTACCTTTTTCCTGATGAAAGCATTGCACTTTGGCACGTTCCCATGAAATGTTTTGATTAAACTGCATTTTCCATTGCAAACTTGCTCCATCTTTTTTACTACATCTTTTTTTTTTAAGTACTTAATCATTTCTTTTCTGATAAACTCTACTAGTGTTTGTTTTTGCTTCTAATCATGTTGATACTTGTTTACTTAACTTTTCTAAAGTTTTTAAATGTAGCTTTATTGATACATTTGAAATTCTGTAGGTATTTGATATACAGTCAACACTTGTTGTAGGCCAGTGGTTTTCAACCTTTTTTTCATTTGCGGACCCCTAAAAACATTTTGAATGTGACCCTTTTGGAATTTTTGAATGGACTCCTTTGAATTGCAGGTGTTGGTATTCACATACCTTTGATTAATCAGTCATCTTTCACAGGCCCCATAGACACAGTCTGTGGACCCCCAGGGATCCATGGACCACAGGTTAAAAATCACTGTTCTAGACATTTAAAAAATCGTATAGAAGATCACTCTCTATCCATAGTTCTCAGTAATTTTGCTGTAGTAAATTTTGTATCAATAAGACTTTATCATTTTTACACATTTAATAGTACGGTACATTTGCAAGAACATTATGAAGTATTGTACGTTTTAGAAACTGAATTGCAGGTGACATAATAAATGTGTTGCTTTACATTTGCATTATTTTTCATTTAATTGGTGATTGGCATCATTTGGTACATTGGACTGAGTTATCTATTAATAGTGCAAATGAACAATAGAACACTAATTATCTTAGTACTTCCATATTGCTTTTTATCCTTTGTGCGAATTAACATGCTTTTTAATCTTTTGATTCAAAGTATCTCAGATTAATAATGATTTCCGAGTTTTGTTAGAGACAGAGAAACGGAGACGATCCATTTTGTACCAGTGAAGTCAGCAGACGTTTTACTTCCAGTACGACCTGGTACAAGGTCACACAGTTTGTCAGTGGAAGAATTTAAGAAAGCCCAGATCTTCATAACCTCACTGGACCCTGCTGGCTCAAGTAGTACAGTTCCTCTGTATAATAATCTTAAAAAATTACCAGCCAACCCTTGCTGTGTTGATGAAAAAAATACATTGACATTTTGCTTGCCTCTCAAAAATAAATGACTTTCTCCAGGTAGAGGACAAGTAGACTCTCGGAGAGGTGCTGTGTGTGATGGTTAATTCACGTATGCAACTTGCACAGTTCTAGTCACTCTCTTGTTATTTAGCAAAGCTTTTTAAATATCCCCCCCCGCTGCCTCAGTATTGGTGTTGATATAACACTTAATACAGCAGGATTCTTAGTACTCTGGTCTTAAGCTGAGCGCATGTTCAGGTGCTTTGCTAAATGTGTGTTGGTAGAGTCTTATTATAATCAAACCCTTTAAGTAGTTATCATAGTTTCTTTTAGAAATAGAACCTGTTTAAATCTAAGACCTTCTACCATGATCTCTTCAGTGTAATACTCATATTATTCCTTAGAACTTATGACTCTCTTCACACAAAGATCTCAGCTTGCTTCACACGTTTTAATGAAGTAGAACTTTACATGACATAAGGTATAGAAATATGGCTGTCCCTATGGAGAAACAGAAGCATGGTGTTTATAACATGTCTGAGATCATGCACAGTTTTTGATAGAACCAGGAACAGAATTTTGAAATCCTAAGCCTTAGTGTTGTGCATGTGATATGAAAGGTCTATTGTGTATGGGGGACATCACTGCTAGGGAAAGGCAGCTTTTGTGAAAAAACTTGTGCCACATGGCATTCTGTTGACACTGCTGTTTATGAGACTCCAATAAGTATCAGAATGAAATCTAGATATATTTAAGAGATTGACAAATAGAATGTCAATGGTAATGAAGAGACAAGGACTGAAGTAATCAAGAATAGTAGAGCAGACAAAGGATTGTGTTTTATGTAGCGTTGGCACATTCTATCTAAGTTTCTATTTTCAGACACCTACTAAGCTTCAGAAATTGAATTCAGTATTGAACTGAAATTTGGATTTGTTATGGAAAGTGTTGATTTCACGCTACAAATATATCAGTTTGTTTTAAGTAGACAATTAAGAATAGCTTCATTTAACACCCCCCAACACACACCCCCTTCACACTTCAAATGTACTATATGTAGTATTCTGCAAAGAATGCTATAGCTTTTTACTTTACATTAGATGCATACTGCTAGATGTAAATATGCAGGCATAGTCATTTGGATTAGCGATACTAGATCATACAGTTCATAGTTTCATAGATGTTAAGGGCTGGAAGGGACCTTACAGATCATTGGTTTCAGCCCCCCTCCACTTACGCAGGAAAAACTGTTCAGTGCATGCTTTTGACTATTGCATCAGAACACTTCTCTTTTCTTAAAATACATGAGAAAATCAGATGCAAAACTTAGGTCAGCAAAATCTTCAAGTTGAGTATATAAAAGTACATAGTGAAAATATTCCAAATTCTTACTTTGTTTGTGGATATGTATTGATATCCTGGATTTTAGCACCATTCACTGGTAAAGCATGTGGAAGCTTTATATGCAGTTCAGTGGCTTTTTCATTTTTTTTATAGCCAGAAGCATAAACTCTACCTGAAATTCAGCAACTGAATGGAAGCATTGTTCTTGTGATCAATATCAATATTTTTGGGTAAAGACAGAAAACTGAAAAGAAGGCAAGTGAAAGATGCGTGGAGCCCCTGCTGTTTGTTTAGTACCACTATAATTTTTGGCAACTGACTCCCCAGCCCAGCCCAGCCCCTGGGTTGTTTACTTTTCTTTCCATCCAGGAAGAGCACACACCAGCTGCTGAAGCTTTCTTAGCCTGACGAAGGGTTTTTGAACCCGAAAGCTTGCTTAATAACTATTCTCCAACCATTTGGGTTGGTCTAATAAAAGATATCAAATTCACCCAAGGAACCTTGTCTGCCTATGTCCTTAGACCAACACGGCTACAACCTAAACCCCTGCTATAATTTCAAGCACCTCTATAATTACATATAGATTAAGCAGTGTGTAGAGGACACCCATTAATGCCTTTCATTGTTATTATTTGTATAATGCATCACATAAGAGCCCTTGTAGTGGACCAGCCCTCTATTGTGCTAAGCAGTATTCAAACAGAGAACAAAAAATGTCTAACCAGCTCATTACAAGAGGTGTCAGATGGAGACCAACAGGATAGCAAAAGAAAATTACAAGAAATATTGGTCAGTAGGTAGTAGTTAAAGCATGGCATGTAACACCTCATACTCCCAATAACTTAGCCATTGACACAGCCATGATTGGCAGAGTGGCAGCCCACACTTACCTGTTTGTCACCACTGCCCCCAGTATGGCTGTTGGGCTACACCTCTAAGCTAGTATCTTAAATCAGGGGTTGGCAACCTTTTTAAGCTGCAGGCCAGAGTGACCCAGTTTGAGTTGGAGGCAGGTGGATGGACAAGTGGTAGGAGCCAGCTACCACCATCACTTTTCCCTGCAGCGGCACAGAAAGACCACCCACTGCTGATCGTTTTTCCCTGCAGCTGTATGCTGACAATAGCGTTGTGTCCATGGTCTGGATCAAATAGCTCCACAACTGGATCCAGTGCATGGGTGGCAACCTACAGCCATCTGCCTTAAATGACCTATCTCCTAAATAAATAAAAATAAGGAGGAGAATGGGGCATCCTGGTTTTGTGAGATGTGGTGCAATTAGAGTAAGGTACAGGGTAACAAGAATAGGAATGTGTGTACATAGCCAAGCAAAGGGTTGAAAACGGAGGAAACTAGTGTGGGAAGGCACTCCAGAACCCTACTATGAGGGCGGAAAGGGTTAACTTGCATCTCTTCCCCAAAATAGAAGGGACTGAATGCAAAAGTACCTCCCAATGAGTCAGCACCCAGGAGTTAGTGGGGTGGGTTCCAGCCCACTGCATTCCTTCTGGTGCACTGAACACATCCTGCTGAAACCATGGAGTCAGCACCCCCTAATATGTTTTGGATTATGTACTGCAGGGGTGGGCAGTAGGGCTGTGCGAAGCTTCGGTCACTGGTTTGATTCAGAGGAGATTCGGCCCAATTCAGCAGCCGAATCTCTGAATCCGAATTGAATCAGGAGACCCATTAATCTTTCTGAATCGAATCAGAAGCCTCCGATTTGATTTGATGATTCAGACATGGACAGCTTTATGTTTTTTCTACATACCTCAAGGTACCAGGGGGCTTGTGAACGCTGAGATGGTGGGGTGGATGGAGCATCCCACGGGAGCGCAGAGGGATCCCCAGCACACTCAGCGGGGATCCGGGTCCGCCATCGAGTACACGGGAGGCCTCCCCCACGCTCCTGTGGGACGCTCCATCTGCCCCACCATCTCATCATTCGTGAGCCACGCCTGGTACGTCAAGGTATGTAGAAATAACATATAAAGCTGTGTCTGTGGCCGAATCGCTGTTTCTCCAAATCAGAATCAAATCTTCAGATTCGGATTTGGCCGAATCAAATTGGGATGGTGATCCGAATCAGTGAATCGAATCACTGTTCCCCAAATCGGGCCGAATCCGAATTGAATACGGCCCGCTTCACACGCCCCTAGTGGGCAGTTACTTTGGCTGGCAAGCCACTTTAGTTTTGGTGAGCTCTCAAGGGCTACACACACACAATCATTCAGAAGATATCATTTTAACAGATTGTAGATGAAAGAAAACAAATCATATAGTAAAATCAGATATCTACTATAACATCTTTTAATTTTATTTCAAAAAATATTTTTTGTTCCGATTTGGTTTTTTGAGTGGTGTATATAGAGGCAATTGCGTAATAGCTCAAAATAAGTCTTACTCTCATATTGTGGAGGGGGTGTGCATATCTGTGGAGGCTGCCTGCACACTAGGTCCTGGGAGTGAGCTGAGGTTGGGAGGCAGTGAGGAGGGAGGGCAGGGGATCTGTGCAATAGAGCTTGCCTAGGAGGTGTGGTGCAGGTGTGGTCCACCCCCCACCCTCCCATTCAGCCTGGGGCTTCCATCATAGCACTTTTCATGGAGGCAAGCCCTTCATGGGGCAGCCTGCGCTGTACTCTCACCTGCACCTGCCCAATGCCTGCCAACAGCACCGCTGCGGACCTGGTACCAACCAGAGTGCACAGCTTTCTGGCAAGGCTGCTTCCACAGCTGCCCAGGTCCTGCTCGGCTGCCCTCCCTCCAGTGGCTCCTCCTCCTCCTTCCCATGCTGTGCCATTCTAGCTGTCTTGCATGTGTTTGGCTGCCCATAGGTGGTTGTTCATTGTGTTGGGCAGATGGAGTAGATGGAAGGTAGGAGCTGCTAAACTGCAGTTTCCCCCTGCCTGGGCATGTGTTGCCCAGCATGGATCCCCATAGCCACCTCTTGCCCAGAGTGATGCAGCAGGGGCAGGAGGAAGGGGGAGCTGAGCAGTACCTAAGTGGCTGCAGGAGCAGCCAGAACAGCCTCACCAGAAACTGTGCACGTTGGCTGGGGCCCAGGCTAAGGCAGTGCTATAGCGTGTGTGTGGTGGAGGCTGCCCCAGGCAGGGCTTGGCCCCTTGTGAAGCATCCATCCCATGTAGGGCACTGTGGGGGCAGCTGTGGGCTGGACACAATTGGCGGGCTGGCCTGCAGGCTGTATTTTGCATGCCAAGGTGTAGTGTTTAAGGGCAAATTACAGGTATTGTGTAGCACTTGGTTGCTTCTCTAGTTGCTGTGGTTGGCAGGCATGCTAGAGTAAGTATAATACTGGGAGTGGTAATTTTGAAGTGTTTTAACTGAATCCTCTGTTTTGAACATTAAGAACACTAACATTTTTCTTGTATATACATCAGTCTATATAAAATCTAGACTAATAAAAAAAGTAACTGTTCATAACAATATTCTTCCTAAATAATTAACTGAAGGCCAAGTTGCTGTAGATGGATTAGTGTCCCTTTTAGACCACCTTTTCCTGTTTCCCCCCATTTTATCTTGGGACTCGATTTGGTAACCTTCCCATGAGAGGTCTATGGGACTACTCATGTAAGCTGAGATTGCTCACATCAGGAAGAATTGCAGGATTCACTTGCAGGACGTGATCGATTCTGCAGTGCCTTGTCCCCTTGTATAGTGCTTCACAGCAATGCAGGGGGTATAAAAGTGCTGCTGTTCTGGGTTGGCAGCACTTTTTGCAGAGGCCTGGTCTATATTACAAAGTTCTGCTAGCAAGACAGCTGGGGTGTGAATAGATCATACTGACATAGTTCTGCAGCAGAATCCCTGCTGGCATACCCAGTGGGAGATACAGCTCTGCCAACAGAAGAGGCTTCTGCCAGCTTAGTTTATGTCATTTGAGGACATTGTGTAATTGCTGGCAGAAAAACATCTTAAATCAGCATATCCTTCACCTTCACTAGCTGGCATAACTGCTGGCATGTGTATGGTGGCAGGGGCTCCATACTGGAGACAAACCCTTACTTTGCCTTGACTAACAAGGCATAGGGGAGTGGAGAAGTAGTCTTTATTTTCTGCCCTGTTTCTCTGCAGTGTTATTTCCTCTTTTATATGTTTTTCTCTCAGTTTCGCTTTTATTCTGCTCCCTACTTCAGACCTTTTAGACACAGCTAACTTCTTCATCGGTCCTGTTCTCCCACATATTTCCTGTTTTCCTGTTATCTTTGAGCCTGACTGATGTTAACATTTTGTCATCCATAGTGGTTGTGCTGACATGCATTTCTGTTGTATTCTCCATGGTTCAGCTGAAGCCATGGTTTTTAATAGCACAAATTTAATTTATCATATTGGACCAATCTTAAGAACTTTTTTAAATGTCTTAAAAGAGGATCCTTTGATGTGCTTGCTATGCTACATACTGTTTTAGGGCTAAGCAGTTTTCCTGTTGCTGCATAGAGACTAAAACATGTTCACACCAACCTGCAAATTTCACCACTCCCTCCATCCCCTTGCATAATAAAAAATAAAACATACAGAGAGAGAGATTTTGGTTGTGTCAGTGAACTAGCAGATGATTGTATGTAATTTAAGTTTTTGGCTCATTCAAGCTATGTGAATAGCACAGATGACATCAGGGGGAAAAAAACACCTTTTTTAACAGTCATACTTTGTCCAAATGGACCACTCTCAGTTTGTGATCTCAATGCAGTTACAGATTTCAGATATCAAATATACAGAAGAGGCCTTGGCAAAGTCTAAGGCCTCTTAGTCTGATGACAGAAAAAATAAATAACTGCAGAGGAACAGCTTTGTTGTTAAAATCAAGTATATAAGTTATGTGGAGGTTTAGGTTGTAGCCGTGTTGGTCTAAGGACATAGGCAGACAAGGTTCCTTGGGTGAATTTGATATCTTTTATTAGACCAACCCAAATGGTTGGAGAATAGTTGTTAAGCAAGCTTTCGGGTTCAAAAACCCTTTGTCAGGCTAAGGAAGTTTCAGCAGTTGGTGAACTGCTGAACTTCCTTAGCCTGACGAAGGGTTTTTGAACCCGAAAGCTTGCTTAATAACTATTCTCCAACTATTTGGGTTGGTCTAATAAAAGATATCAAATTCACCCAAGGGACCTTGTCTGCCTAAGTTATGCAGATACATTCTTGCAAACAGCAAGCTTAAAAAAGAAAGGATGGTAAGATTTCTACACTAAGGGACTAAAAAAGCTTCCTGAATGGCTTGTCAGTACATTGGCCCTCCAGAGTTGCTGAATCTTGCCTGAATAGGAGACTTTGCAAAAGTGCCTTAATTTCCCATCTGTGTAGAATTCTAAGCTTGCAACTGTCTTTAAGCAAGGATACCGTGGGAAGAATGAAGAGTTATGCCTTAATTTAATTTAATTTCTAATTGCCCAGCTTTTGAGAGGGTCTTTTAAATGTCACCTACAATTCAGGATAGCCATGTCTCGGGCAGTGTAATTACATCTGAATAGCATGCACCTTTGTCTTGCAGGCTCTTGCTAATATTATTTTGAAGAACTATTAGTGTCCCTCAAAAACAAATACTTTTTTGAGGAGTCTGTTATCTGTTACTATTTTGTTTCCTTTCTACTCTACTACTACGAACCACAATTATGCAAATTGTGCCTTCAAGTTATTATACAGCCTTTATTCTTACTTACCATAGAATTATATAAATAAACTGGAAAACCAAGGACCCTAGGAACACTTTTGAACAGGTTCCAAGCTGAATGCATTATTTTGTCCACGTGGACTTCAGCCCCATGAATAGATATTTTCAGATACAGAATTATGGCCTATTTGTGTTTTATGATTTAACCATCTCATTAGTAAACTTTGGACCTACATCACATCTGATTTTTTTATTTTTTATTTTATTAAATGCAGATCAAAAGTAATATGGAATTTTTGAAGCAATGTTTTATCAAAAGTTTTTAAACTTAAAACTGAGTTAAGCTCATTTAGATAGCTACATAGTGATTACAAAATGTGCTCAAATTTTTGTAGCCTATCATGTTTATCTTGGGCAGACTAAAATACCATTAATTGTTTCTGCAATACAGATGAAAGCATCATCATTTGGTGTGTATGTGTGTGTGTGTATGTATGTATGTGTATTCATTCATATGTGTGTTTTATATTCAATTAACTATGTTAGTCTGCCCAAGACCAACATGACAAACTACAAAAAATTGAGCACATTTTGGAGCGGCGGAGAGGGAGGGAGGGAGAAGCTAGGTTAAGCAAATCATCATAGAACCAGGTCTAACTTCAAATCTCAAATGGAGGATCATGGGAGAATTAATACACATACAAGAAAATGTTTGTGGAGTATTCAGGGTGTAGAATTTTAGAGCTTTTAATTTAAATGGTGTACGATTAGAATACATATTGGAAAGAAGAGGGCAAGGACACCACAATGTGATAACCTCACAGTGGGAAATTGGTTAGACAAAACATGGAGCAGGTCTTCAAGGACTCCATTTTTAAGTACTTGGAAGAGAAGAAGGTTATTAGGAACAGTTGGCATGGATTCACCAGGGCTACGTCATCCCTGACTAACCTGATTGCCTTCTATGATGACAACAAGTAGACAGGTTACAGGGGTGGGCGGATGAGAACAGGATGGGTTTCAGCACTGACAAGTGCAAGGTGCTGCACCTGGGGAGGAAGACCCAGCAGCATACCAACAGGCTGGGGAACTCCCTTCTCTTCAGTGCAGAGGCAGAAACGGATCTTGGAATCATTATTGATGCCAAAATGAACATGGGCCGGCAGTTTGGGGACACAGTCAGGAAGGCCAACCGCACCTTGTCATGTATCCACAGATGCATCTCGAGCAGGTCCAAGGAGGTGATCCTCCCCCTCTACGCGGCACTGGTCAGGCCGCAGTTGGCCGCACTTCAGGAGGGATGTGGACAACTTGGAGAGGGTCAAGAGGAGGGCCAGTCGCATGATCAGGGGCAGCAGGGCAGGCCCTACAAGGAGAGGCTACAGGACCTGAACCTGTTCAGCCTCCACAAGAGAAGGCCGAAGGGGGATCTAGTGGCCTGTTACAAACTAGTCAGAGGGAACCAGCAGGCATTGGGGGAGTCCCTGTTCCCCTGAGCACTACCAGAAGTGACTAAAAATAACGGTCACAAGCTGGCAGAGGATGGATTCAGACTAGACATCAGGAGGCGCTACTTCACAGTCAGGGCGGCTAGGATCTGGAACCAGCTTCCAAGCAAAGTGGTGCTGGCTCCTACCCTGGGGGTCTTTAAGAGGAGGCTAGACGAACACTTTGCTGGGGTCGTTTGACCCCAGTACTTTTTCCTGCCGTGGCAGGGGGTCAGACTTGATGATCTGCTCAGGTCCCTTCTGTCCCTACCAACTATGAAACTAACTGATTCTGTGGATGCAGGAAGAGCAGTGGACATGATATACCTGGAGTTTAGCAAAAGGAATCAGAACTTGTGGCAGAGGTGATCCTTCATCAGGCATAGGAGATTGCAAAGATTGCAAAAGTTCTCCTATGAGAAATATGCAAACATTAATATTTCTACCTAGGAGAACATTTACAATCTTTGCAGTCTCCTATGCCTGATGAAGGGTGCCTGATACTGGACTTTAGCAAGGCTTTTGATAGTCTCCCGCAATGTTCTTGCAGGCAAGCTAAAGAAGTAGGGGTTGGATGAATGGACTATTAGGTGGATAGAAAAATGACTATCATTGGACTTAATGGCTTGATGTCTAGCTGACAGCTGATTTGATCAATATCTTCATGAATGACCTGGAAGATGCATTGAAGTGCACCTTCAGCAAGCTTGCAGATGACTCCAAGCTGGGGGGAAATAGTAGATATACTGGAGGGTAGGGCTAGGATTTAGGGACCTCAACAAATTGAAGGATTGGATCAAAAGAGATCTCATGAGGTTCAATAAAGAAAAGTGCAACATCCTGCACTTAGGACAGAATAGTACCATGCTGGGGACTGACTGGCTAAACAGCAGCTCTACAGAAAAGAACCAGAGGGTTACAGTGGACAAGAAGCTGGATATGAGCCAACAGTGTGCCCTTGGTGCCAAGAAGGCTAATGGCTTACTGGGCTGCATTAGTAGGACCATTGCCAGCAGATCAAGGGAAGTAATTCTTCTCCTCTCTTCAGCACTGGTGAGGCCACATCTGGAGTACTGTCTGGTTTCCAGCACCCCCACTACAGAAAGGATGTGGACAAGTTGGAGAGAGTCCATGAGAGGGTAGCAAAAATGGTTAGGGGGCTGGGACACACGACTTATGACTGGCAGGGAGCCTGGTTTTCTCTGATTTAAAAAAAAATCCAAAATTCACTATTTAAAAACCCCCAAATCTGCATTTTTCCACTATTAAAATGAAACGGCACTGAAACGCGTGTGCGCGCGTGCATGTGTTTGTGCATGTGTGTGTATATCAGTTGAACACAATGTTTTATTGATATATTTATAATTTTAAAACAATTTGGAAGCCTACCACTGCCTCAATCGTTATAATAAAATAAATTCTAAGTACCTATATGTTTTGGCATTTGATTTTTTTTATTATTATTTTTTTTTTAATGGAAAATCAGAGCTTCCTTTGCCCCCTTCTCTCACCAGGGCGCGGGTACAGCTGCACCTGCCTCTTCCACTGCTTTATGGTGCTGAGCAGCCCTGTTATGCCTCTGCCCTGCCTCTGCCCAGGGTGTTGCTCCTCTCCCAAGTCACAGGCCCTCCACAGCTTGTGCCCCTCCTGGTCCCAGGGGAAGGGTAGGTGTGTGGGGCAAGGGGGTAAGTGTGTGGAGCCAGGGAGTGTGTGGGGATTTCTGGAGTTTGGCCCCACCCTGATGGTGCGTGACTGGTCCAGACTTGCCAGGGCTTGGCTCCTGATGGCCTGGACTGGCTCCACATCATCTGGGCTGTGCGCCAAGCTTTGACATGCCTGGACCACTCCTGTGCAATCATGGGGGAGGCTTGATGGCTCACAACTTGTTCAGGCTCGCCAGAGGTTGGCCCCTAGTCCCAATGGCGCAGGGACAGTCTCCAAGCCCCGCAGGTACACCCCCCAAGCCCCTGCCCCCCCCCCTCCCCCAACTTACCTGCACCATAAAAACAAAATCGAATGCCTTACCTCTCACCACTCTGCCTGGCTGTATTGCTGGCCAGGTGTGTGTACGCATGCATATGCATGTGGCGCCCCCTGAACTGCAGCCCTAGATATTGTTTCCCCTTTACGTCCCTGTTCCCTTCCTCACTTTCTATAAATAAAATCAATGAACATTAAATCTGGGGAGGGGGCAAGTTGCCCCCTGCACCCCCTGATGTGTCATCAACGCCCAGCAGCAGCAGCTTCGGTGGGGAGCGTAGCCTGCTACGTACCATGCCTGCTAGTTGCCACTGCAGCCTCTCTGCTTCCGGGCACGTGCACTGCTGCTGCCCCAAGTTCTGAGTTTCCAGCCCCACATTCAAAAGTGAAAGGAACTTGGGAGGCACTGCCAAGTTCCAGCCCAGAGGAGAACGGGGCCCTGCCTTTAGTTGCCCTCCCCCCAAGTCACTCATTGCAGGCTGGAACTATGATTAGTAGTTAACGGGGGGGGGGGGGGTAATTTTTGTTATACATAAATTTAAATGCTTTTATTTAAGACCTCACTAAATAACAGTTGATGATCCACTTCACAAAGAGAAAACAGCTCTATGTTCTTCATTAATTTAGTCTAGAATTTTTACTGTTGCCTGATTTGTGGTTTAGTTCTACTCTGATGGGATAATTACATACACTATCCTACAAAGTATGCTACGCTATGCTCTAAAATTGGCACAAAGCTGTCAACAGATTGTAAGCAAATTAAGTGCAGCAAGTGAGCCACAACAACATGAAATATTTTAATGCCTTACTAATAGACATGTATTTTCAGTAACAACATTAACTCATATGTAGTGAAGGATTGTGAAATTGTATTGAATGTTCAGCTTGCATTTATTGGTTGTGAATCAAAAAAACCCCAACACCCACATTAGCTTATGAGTACTGATAGCCCACTATTTCAGATTCAGCCTAACATTTCAAACTTAGCCCATTTAGTGGCAACTTGAAAGTATTCTGTCAAATAATACTTTGGATCTATGGAAAACGAATTTGTTGGCTAAGTTCAATTCCTTATTGATGCAATGATACAATTCCTTACGTCTACAATGTAAAATCTTCCACAATTTACTTTTTATTTTTAATAATTGAATTGAATAGATGTTTTGGAAATCTTTTTTTCGAACTCAAGCTGAGTGAGATACCTTCTCTTATTACTGTTTTCTCTCATTTTCTCCAGTAAACTATCAGTTTGTTTCAGGATAATTTAAAAAATAAAGGTAACTTAAACTTTTTTGGCGTAATATTTCCTTCTCTCTGAGCATTGAACCCTGAAGCTTGTTTACCATCCATTTGTCTCATTCTTTGTAATATCTCAGGATGTGAAATTGCTTGCTAGTATAGTGCCAATATAAAAATATATTTAAAACCCCCTTGTTTTATATTAGGGCTGTCTAGCTGGTGGTCTGTAGCCGAAAAGGTCCCTACAGCTGCCTTTTCCACTGCTGTGGGATGGTGGGTGCAAGCCATTGCCAGTGCCTGTGGGGCAGGATTCTTGGGGACTGCAGGGAGGGTTCCTATGAGCCACACACCAGCACCATGTACAATCCTGGGCCACACCGAAGTTGGACAGGCCTGATTTACATAGTTTTTATAATTTAAGGCTATTTATTGAAGATACCATGGTAAATGTGAACCTGGCCTGAAACTTTGTTTAATTACCACGGGTATTAAACTTTGTCCTTTCCCTTTCATTTTATGGATTAAAAATCATGTTGCTAATAAATCCTTAAATTGTGGAGGAGGGGGTTAAAAGTGGGGAGCCAGGTTTGGGGCAATCCCTGGCATGTGTACCACAATTAGCATGGGAAGTCTTTGTGTATGGCATATGGTGAATCAGGTAAGGGACAGGCAGCACAGTGGTAGATGGGGGGCAACCTTTTCTGTTCCCTGCCCTGCCTTAAATGATGAACCAATAACAACTGAAGGATTTTTTTATGTACATAAATAATCTGTCTGTCTAATCTGTCTGTCTTGTGCTTCACTGTTTATGCTGTGATAACTAAATATGTTTTACCTTTTTTTTTTTGACCCAGTTTTACTTTCAAGGTCTTTGTATAAAAGGACAATGCTGCAGTCCTTAAATTGGCAGGGACCTTTTTTTTAGTTAAAACCTCTGCCTTAGTTGAGATTACTTTTCTCCCTGAAGCTTTTCTGTTGTTTCAAAAGGCTTGATCAAATCTTATTTTTACAACGCTGACATTTCAGGTTAAGAGCATGCCTCTTCTAGGAGCTCTTAGCATACTACACTTAGAATAAGAATTAGGGATGCATGGGACTGTAATAAATGAAAAGCTGCCTTCATTTTGCTTTTTGCAGCTTTCTGCAAATTACTATAAACTGGAGCTTGTTCTCACCAGGAGTCATATGAATTATTTTCAGACTCTTAACTCTGTTAAAGGTACTGAATCTTTCTTTGACAACTGTCACCTGAGAGAAGGGCACAGGTGATTGCTATGTACTGTGACTGTTTGTTTGTTACTTTACTCTTGAAGCAATATGGAAAATAGATTGCATTAGAGCTTTTAAAAAATATTTCATTATTGAATAGTATAGTAGCTTGTGGTAATATTTTTTGTGGTACTTGAACATCTTTTCTGAGATTTTGTGTTTGTATTTGCTGGAAGATATAGGTATGACTGCCATACTAATGTGAAGTTCATTTTTCCTCTTAGACCTTCTAGGTGTTTCCATTCACATTTCTCACTTCTTTCTTCATGATTGTCATAATTTCTTGGTGTGATTGGTTGGAATGATATGACTTTTTTTTCCACCAGTACAAATTCTGATACTTTTCAAGGAGTGTTGTAGTTTGCAAGAGGATAAATCTAAAGCCCAGATCCAGATCTAACAGCTACTTAGACACCTAAACTCCTAATAAAAAGTGATTGCAAAATCCTGCCCTTTACCTGAATGATACAAAAGAGGCAGAAGTGAAGAGTGCTGGTGCTGATGTAGCAGATAGAGGAGTCATTTTGTAAATAGTAGTCAGTGTTGTGCAGGATGGCTGGGGGCGATGCGTGACACAATACTCCTACCTAATGATTCGAAGACGAGCATCATTTATTCCTCAAGCGTAACATGTGCTACAGATCACAGCATTCAGACAGAATGGAATCTGGTCAGACTTGCTTGTAGATGGGGTGTGCCCCATAGTAACCAGTTTGCAAACTAAAGATTAGGAGAGTTTTAAATTGAGAATCTTATATTTATACTGCCATTCCAAGGGAGAAGAGGAAGGTTTTAGTGTCACTTGTAACCACATTGCACAAGGCTGAATTTTGCCTTAAGCTCATTATTTCTTCAGAATCTGAAATAATTTTTAACACTTCTCATTCAGCATTTTCTACCTACTGTTGTTTCATACAAGCTGGCCCAAATTGGATACTTTTCCGGGGTCAGTCTGTGAAAAGATCAAGTGTGTGAGAGTAGATGTCTCAGGGAAAATTCAACATCCCTGTCTTCTTTAGTGTGACTTTTCAGCTTGTTTGCTTCTTGACACTAATAATTGGTTGATAGGTCAATCCAAGAAGATGGCAGCTGTTCCTAAATATCAGTGTAGGTGGTGGTACTGGGGTGGCATGGGTAAGGCACCTGGTTTACAGGCCAGAGGTTGCAAATTTGGGGCCATAGCAGTAGTGCTCACAGCATGGCCATGTCAAATTCCAGCAAATATGCAGATTTTGCTAAATGCCTCATCACAAGCACAAGGACATGAGAAGGCAAGAAGGAAAGTAGGTGGTGACACTGCATGCCTTATTAGAAGAAGTACAAAATCTTTTTTTTCTAAGATAAGGTAATAAATTACTCTTTTCTTATGGTATAGGAAATATTTGCCCTCCACACATGCCCAATCATGTATGTCAGGTGGATAACATGTTGACAGCTTTCATCTGATCTGTTTCTAGGACCCTGATGATGTGGTACCTGTTGGACAGAGGAGAGCTTGGTGTTGGTGTATGTGCTTTGGATTGGCTTTTATGCTTGCTGGTGTTATACTCGGTGGAGCCTATCTGTACAAATATTTTGCATTCCAGGTAAGTCAGATAATACATTTTGAATAATAAAGGTTTTTCATTTTCTGTGCACCCTGTTTTGCACACAAAAAAGAGCGAGCATATACACACAAGCTGTTAGCTCGCTTGATTCTTACGTATGGTTCTATGTGTTTTCAGTTTTTTCTTTTGTGTATCTTTTTTAGGACATGGGCATAGTTCACAGGCTACAGTTTATGGTTGAAGATGGCTTTAATTTGGAATAGCAAGATGTGAATTTGTTCTATAAGCACGTTTAAATCTTTCTAAATCTTGAAATCTCTGTGATCATAATAGCCTTTTGTACACATTACGGGTGATCAGCATAAATGTCTTTATCATGTTTTAGGTCATAATATAAAACATCAAACATATGAAGACCTAAATTATTGAAAATTGCAGTTGACAAGCTTGAATGTAGGGATGTAGACTTCATTTTACCCACAGATCAGATCATTAGAAATGCTTGTATCTCATCTGCAGTTAATTTTAGGTGCAAAGTAGAAACAAGTTAAACAGATGAGTATGTATGTTCCATTGAAATGAATGGCTGAATTAATTCATTCCAGTGAGACATGTTTTTTTCTCTAAATCTTGTTGAAGATGGTTACTCTTTTAAATTAATCCAGTTTAGCCAGCGGAACAGATCAGCAGAGAAATGTTATGCAGTGTAGATGATCTGCCAGTCTGTTGCTCAGGAGAGATTTGAGACAAAGTCCAATTTAAATTAAGATTTAAGGTGTAGTAGCAGAGCTGTCTGGGGGAGTTTGCGTAGCACATGCCGAAGTGTTAAACTTTTAGAAGTTTGCCAAAATATTTGTTTTGGTGTTCTTCAGCAAGGTGGCGTGTACTTCTGCGGATTACAGTATATTGAAGATGGGTTAACTTTAACCGAGCCTGATCCAGAAGCTCCTGCTGCTCGCTACCATACCATTGAGGAAAACATTCAGATCCTTGAGGAAGAGGATGTTGAATTCATCAGCGTGCCTGTTCCAGAATTTGCTGATAGCGACCCTGCTGATATTGTTCATGATTTCCACCGGGTAAGGAATGATTCCTGGGAATCTTTGAAAGCATTTACACACATAACTTTGAACCACCTTTTTCATCAGCACTTAATCCATTTGCTTTCTAGCGATATATTCATGAATTATAGTTTACTGATTAGAAAACAGGAACTTCAGAATGTGATAGCTAACTGAGAAGTAATTATTAAGCTGGTACAAAGTACATGTTGTATAATCAGGTTGCTGTTCTCTTGGTTTGTAAGACACCATTTAAAAAATCACTTCATGTTGTAAAAAGAAAAAACAGTCATTTTCTCACATAAAACAGGAAGGGAACGGGATTTAATCCTCCTGTGTTACATGTATTAAGCCAGAATACAATCCCCTACTAGAGCGGGAAGAGCCTTGTTTTCTCTTGCTTCCTCTCATACAGGGGCCAGGTACATTTTCCTTAGCAAAAACAGATGTAGTGATAAAAACCTGAGGCCTTTTCCATTTAGTGAAAAGGGCTAATGTAATGTCATATAAATTTGCTCCTATTACTATTGGGATAATCTTAAAATGGTATGTTATTTTAAAGCGGTAGGTTCTAAAGTCTTGACATCTTCAGTTTTGGTGGGTAGCAAGTACCTCCCAGGTGCATTAGTAAATAATAACATTTCAGTTGCATAGTATTTTGGAAAAAAATTAACGTGGCATCTGATATTCCTTTTCTAGTTGCTTTTCATGCAAATACTGAAAAAATATAGAAAGGAGGAGATTTATACATTAGGATTTTCCCATGCAATTTCAACCTTCCCCCTCCCTCCCCCAAGGAACTAGGTTAAAACACTGTATTTAACCCTGCATCTGCATCTGAGAGGTCAGTGTTATAGTAATAGTGTCTGAACTGTCTGGTACCTGTTGGTTTGCACAATATCCAATTCCAGCTAAGCTTTTCAGTGCTGCATGTGTTAGGACACACCTATCTGCAAAAAGTCATTTACAAGGAGAGTGAGAAGTGCATATAACTAATTCGGCACAATTTTGCTGATGTTAAAATTATTTTGATTAGCATGTACATTTTCTCACCAGAGACTCACAGCCTACCTTGACCTCAGCCTGGATAAGTGCTATGTGATTCCTCTGAACACTTCAGTCGTTATGCCACCCAAAAATTTCTTGGAACTGCTGATCAACATCAAGGTATAGTTAAATCATAAATGGCTGCGTTTAAAACAGGTTTGTATCTTTACCCCAAGTACCACAACTCACAAGTGAGAAGGACTTCGGAATAGTTAGCTTATCTTCAAAGAACTTTGAATGTTGTGGAGGAAGAGACGTTACAAACTGCTTTATAAAGTTTAACAATTGAAATTAATTGAATTAATAAAAGTAATTGGATGCAATACAGTTGGACTCTTATATGCCGTTTGTCTGTAAGCTTTGTCTATACTTACCTTGCTCTGTTGTCCTAACTTTGGCTGGCAGACATCTGCCACCACTAGTAGAATAACTGCATCTACACGCCTTTTTGGTAGGGGCACACCAGTAAAGATTTTCTTCGCCAATACCAATAGCCAGATTATTCACCAGGCATATTGGCCAATACCAGTCCAATAACCGATTTACAGGAATGCAGCTGGGCAGTGTGGAGAGCAGCACCCTGCAGGTAAGTCTGTGGGGGGAGGAGCATGGGGGGCGGGGGCTTGGTCAGGGGCAGAGGCAGGGCAGTGAATGGGACCCTGGGGCTGGGGCAGGGAGTGGGACAGAGCTGCGGGAAGCTTGTCCAAGGGATCAGTATCCTAGTGCTTAAAAATGGTGGTGGGAGTGCTTGAACTAAAGCTAATCAAATGAGCTTTAGTGCAAGCACTGCCACCACTGTTTTTAAGCGCCAGGATGCTTTTAACCGGAGCAGAGCCAAGCAGGGCAAGGGTGGAGATGGGCTGCCCACTGTGGACTCAGGGCTCTTTGCCCTGTTGCCTTTGCCTCAGGAGCCATGTGCTGGCTGCACCGCACCCCCTGCCCATCCAGTGGCAATGGAGGCTGTGGCAAGCTGTGCCTCCAGCTGCTGGTTGGGTGTGGGGTGGGGTGTGGTGTGGCACAGCCAGCACACAGCTTCCAGGGCAAAGGTAGCAGGGCGAAGAGCCCTGAGCCCACAGCAGGCAGCCTGCTTCCACCCTCACCCCACTCAGCTCCGCTCCAGTTAAAAGTATCCTGGTGTGCGGGCTGGGCGCGAGCCGGGCCCTTTTTCGTGCTGCACGCGGGCTGTGGCCAGCAGCCCGGGCACGCGGGGTCGGAGAGAGGAGGCGCGTCAAGCTAGAATTAGGCACAGACTCGTAGCAGTAGATTTAAAGATTGTTTACTTACACTGGAGATGGTTGCGGTGCAGGCTGGAAAACTTGCTTCAGTTGAGGTTACAGACAGGAAAGAAGAGAGGCGGACAAGAGTTCTAAACTTGCGAACTCTAGCCCAATCCGGCTGAAGGCTCTAAACACGCGAGCCTGTCGTGTCAACCGGAGAAAGTACTCGTACAAAAGAGCTCTGAATAGACTCACACGAAGTTTGCTAGGCTCCGTGGAACTTGTGCTCTGAGGTAGTCCGGTCGTCTGAACAACTATGTCAGTTGTTCCAGCTGAACTCACACGAAGTTTGCTAGACTCCGTGGGTCCGGTTCTTTTGCGCGCAGGGAGGGATACGTTTAGGAATCTATCGGCGACGGGGAGAGGCTAGAGGCTGATCAGACCTCTGTTGCCTGCTTGAAATGTGCTGGGTCCGTAAGGATCCGCAGCGCTTAGAGATCTTCACACAGCGTGAAGTCTCCTCCTCCTGGTGTTCGTGGAGTCCTCCAACTTGGGCGGAAACCACTCAAGCCTTTTATACGGCTAGCAAGCCAATCACTAGCCGCCACGTGTGCATAATTTAGAAACAGCCAATAGTGGGGCACAAATTAGCATACAAATGGCGGGAACTCTTTGCAACGAGTGTCTCTGTGCTGCAACAAAGAAATGCACCCTGCAAAGAAAGCTACTGGTGGCGGGAATTCTTTTGCACTGGGGTTCTCTTTTGCAGCAGAAAACTCCACCGTGCAAAGAAGCTGCAATTTAGCGGGAACAATTTAGCAGTGCCGAAGCACACAAAAACAAAAATCACACCCTTTGGGTTGTGACACCTGGCACTTAAAAATGGTGACGGTGGCGCTTGACATAAAGCTTATTTGATGAGTTTTAGTTCAAGTGCCCCCACCACCATTTTTAAGCACCGGGACACTGATCCCTTGAACAAGCTGCGTGTGGCTCCATCCCACTCCCCCAGGGTCCCATTCAACCCCAGCCCCTGACCCACTTCCTCCCTCACCATAGGGGCCTTGATCTGCACCCCCAAAACCCTTCCCCTTCCACAGACTTACCTGCAGGGCGCTGGCTGCCTGGCTGCATTCCTGGCTGATTGCATGCGTGTGGCTGCGCGCATGCATGCAGCATGTTGGACTCTTGGCTGGAAGGCATGTTATATTTATCTGTACACTATCGGCTACACCAATCAAAAAAAGATGATTGCCAGTAATGTTAATTTTCCTTTTATCAGTGCTGATCTGATATGGCACTGATATATCAGTGCACCTCTAATTTTTTTGTGACCCTGTGTGGTTCCTTTGCAGCAGCAGGGACCACCAGAATGAAAAGTATACTCGGGGAAAGCTCCAGCTGCAGAGAAAGTGTGATATCCCAAGAGGTAGTCTGGGTGAAGCAGCAGGAACTTCCTGGTATTATCAGAACAGCAAAGGCAAGGCGCCAAACTCTTGCAAGCGTAGTAGCAAGATTGATTTAACTTACTGTAAATATTTCTTTAAGTTTCTGTAAATATTAAGGTGTTGGTTCCATACTGCAAGCCTTATCAAGATGCTATGTACTGCATGTAGCAGCTCACTCACCCACAGCCAGCTCAGTGGCTCTTCTGCCAAATGTAACTGCCTATCCAGTGATTGTGAAGGGGTTAACACTGGACTACTGCTTGCTGCCCCAAGGAGAAGTGCCATCCATTTTAGCACAGGGCTTGTCTAGTGATTCTATTCCAGCAAAAAAAAAAAAAAAAATCAGCTTTCCTGCTTAAGAGACATTCAGTTTTGGAGGCCTGATTTTGGGGGAAAGGGAATGTGTATGCAAGTAAATGCAGTATGTTAAGGTCATATGAAAAGGCCATTCATTCTTTTTGTCCTGTATTTGAGGTGGTCAAGACTTCTGCAACAGAAAGCAAATATGTAATCACTAGCTTACTATTTAAAAGAAAAACAGTTCATCATCATACTTTGAACCTGCAGTTGGACTGCAGAAACAATAGGGTTTTTTTTCCTTAACTTGAAGTTTTTAACAGAAACTGTTAAGCAGTTTATTAACAGTAAGAATAGTGATCTGTGACCAGCTACACCGAGTTCTATGCTAGGACTATTTTCTAGATTTTGAGCAAGAGTTACTTCCAATTTTAAGCTGTTTCTTTTCGAACTAACTTAAATGTTTGAACTTAACAAAACCAGGGATAAAAAAGATTTTAAAGAATCTTCTTTACTATCATAATTGAGAATTACACTAAATGGAATCTCTTTCTACAAATTCACATTTTGGAAATGCTGGTTGTTTTTTCATAGAACAATAGAAAATTAGGGTTGGAAGGGACCCCAGGAGGTCATCTAGTCCAACCCCCTGCTCAAAGTAGGACTGTCCCCAACTAGATCATCCCAGCCAAGACTTTGTCTAGACAGGTCTTAAAAACCTCCAAGGACAGAGATTCTGCCACCTTTCTGGGTAACCTGTTCCAGTGCTTTACTACCCTTCTAGTGAGAGTTTTTCCTTATATCTAACCTACATTTCCCTTGCTGCAATTTGAGACCATTGCTCCTTGTTCTGTCATCTGCCACCACTGAGAACAGTCCAGCTCCACCCTCTTTTGAACCCCCCTTCAGGTAGTTGAAGGCTGCTACTAAATCCCCCCATAGTCTTCTCTTCTTCAGTAAGCCCAGTTACCTCACCCTCTCCTCAAAAGTCATGTGCTCCAGCCCCCTAACCATTTTTGTTGCCCTCCACTGGACTGTCCAGTTTGTCCACATCCTTTCTGTAGGATGCAAGGATCTGAAAGGAAATACCCTAACTTTAAAGATGCACTTTAACTCTGCATTTCACTGCTGAGGTCACTCAGCTCAGCTCTATCTGAAGCACATAGGTTCATAGATTGTAAGGCTGGAAGGGACCTGAGAAGATTATCAGGTCCAGCCCCCTCCACCAAGCAGGAAAGATAACTGGGGGTCAGGTGACCCCAGCAAGGGGACTCTCTAGTCTGCTCTTGAAGATTTCCAGGGTAGGTGATTGCACCACCTCTGGAAGGAGCTTATTCCACAGTCTGGAAACCCTGACTGAAGACGTTTTTCCTAATGTTGAGCCTAAATCGATCTTCCAGGAGTTTGTGGCCATTACTCCTGGTTTTCTCCTTGGGTGCCCTGGTGGACAGTTGCTCACCAAGTCCTTGATGCAGTCCTCTAGTGTGGTGGTAAGCTGCTACCAGGTCCCTTCTCAGCCTTCTTTTCCTCAGGCTGAAGAGTCCCAGATCCCTCAGCCTGCCCTCATACGGCTTGCCTTTTAACACTGGTCATACGGGTCTCTTCTTTGGACTCTCTCAAGCTTGTCCATGTCCTTGTTAAAATGTGGTGCCCGGAACTGGACGCAGTACTCCAGCTGCGATCTCACCAGTGCTGAGTAGAGCGGAAAATCGCCTCCTTGGTTTTGCTGGAATTGCATCGATTGATGCATGCCAGAGTATTCTTTCCCCTACTAGCTACTGCATTGCACTGCTGGCTTATATTCATACTGTGGTCTATTATTACCCTCAGGTCCCTTTCATTCGTGGTGCTAGTCAGTTTGGTGCCGCCAAGCCTTTAGGTGTGTTGGGTGTTGCTCATCCCGAGGTGGATCACTGTACGTTTCTTGACATTGAACTTCATCAGGTTCTGATCCTCCCAACTTGCTAGCCTGTCTAGGTTTGCTCCCCCATAACTTGGTGTCATCTGTGAATGTGACCAGTGAGCTCTTAACCCTACATAATAGATACATTTGTACTACAAGGTGGTGTTGTCTTCACATATGCTGCCACCTATTCTGCATACTTTAGCTCCAGAGCTGGAAGCAATACAGCCATGTTAGTGCAGTGCTATGCACAGGCCAGTAAGCTTTCAGAGGAATTCTCAGCTCTTCTATCTGCTCTAGCAGTCCAGTTTTCAATGTTTAAAAGAAAATGTGGCTTACAAATATCTATTCAGAAAGTCTACAAACAGGATATTTTTCCTTTATATGCAATGGCTGTGTTGGAGATTTATATCGTTATTGATGTGAATTAGTTTGTATATACTTAATATGAAACCATTCATTATATTTGGTAATGCACTGTTGAATTCCTGTTAACTTAGGCTGGAACATACCTACCACAGTCGTACCTGATTCACGAACAGATGATTGTTACTGATCGCATTGAGAATGTGGATCAGCTGGGATTCTTTATCTATCGTCTGTGCCGTGGCAAGGAAACCTATAAATTGCAGCGCAAAGAAATCATGAAAGGTTAGTACTCTTGAGAATGGTATCTTGTATCTTAGTGAATATTAATGATGATAATGCTTTTCTCAATAGTTTTGATATGGTGAAGCAAATACCTTTCATTGTGAAAAGGAGTCTCTTGTCCTATAAAAATGAATTCTCTTGCTTGAGTTGTCTTGCTTGAATTGTCTTGTCCTATAAAAATTAGAAGCTGCTTGAGGCTCCTTTATTTAGGGAAGGGGGGTCCTCCTGTTTGTTTGTTTGTTTTTTGACAAACTTAGCACAATTTTTTAAAACAAAAGCAAACTTTCATTTTTGTTTGAGAATTCATATTTCAGCTGAAAAATATTGATACCAACTCTAATTTCTTTACAAGGTATAGTGCAAATAACAATGTAGTAATCATAGTGCCATTCTCTGACTGGTAGTCGCATACAATGACAGTACAGTTAACCATGATTCAGTCTTCTGTATGGCCTTGGGGCCAATGCAGAGGGTTGCAAGATGGGTGAATGCAATAAAAAACATTTTGTCACTTAAGTGCATTTGTAAAATGGGGGTAATGCTAGTATACTTTATGGGGAAACTAAGATACGGCATTTGTATGTGAAAAGCTCAGATGGAAGAGACTAAAGTCAGTCAAATAACTAATTATTACAGTTTGCATTCAGAATTTGTTTAACTCTCAAGGAAGAATTCAAAGTGTATATGCTGAACTGCTATATTTTCTGGTGTATAATAATGTGCCTCCAAAAAGGGTAAATTTGTGGGGAATTTTTTAGTATAAATTTGAATTTTAGTCATTTTATTATAGTGATTTCAATTTTCTTTTGTTACACAGCTTTAGTGTAGAAGACATCTTAATATTAAACCTCATGGGGGGGGAATGTCTTATGCATTAAAAATACACTAAGTTTTACGTTAAATTGAGTAACTTGGTCACAGTGCTTGAGTGGAAGGGGGAGGGAAAGGGGTGGTTCTATGAAAGGGAAAGAGGTGGTTCTATGAAAATGATTCCAGACAATTTTTGTAAATGAAAACCTGTTAAATCGGCTTCTTTTGATTCCCATAATAACAGAAGGGCACGAGTTATTAGGACTCACTAAAATGTTAGTAAATTTCCTATTTTGCTGAGTGTTTGCTTTCTCTACAGAAGGGGACAAAAAGAGGTGGTGCTGACCTCATAACCTCAATCACAGTAAATACTTTAATACATTCTAATATGTATCGCTGTATTTTGATTGTCCCCAAATCACAGGAATTCAGAAGCGTGAAGCCAGCAATTGCCGAAAAATTCGACACTTTGAGAACAGATTTGCTATGGAAACGCTCATCTGTGAACAGTAATGAAGAATATTACTACTACCGAAGACTTAAGCCAACAGTATGACCCCACCCTTTGTATTGTGTGCAGTGATTATTTTTAAAAATCTTCTTTTATGTAAGTAGTGGACAGGGCTTTATTGCTGAACACCTTCAACACTCTTCATCTCATGATACATTTTAAAATCAATATGTTTTAGGTTTTTTCTTATTTTCAAGTGTGGTGTCTTTATATTTGAATAGTAATTGTATAAAGTCTTAGTTACTAGTGCATTTCACGTGATGAATCTTGAATACTAGGAGGATAAAGTATTTGAATTATTCACCAGTTTTTAAGTAAAATTGAAAAGAATTATTAATATTCAAACGGACTGCAAGAGCTACTTCTAACTGTAATATTCCCTGCTATATAGTTTGTTATAGCATATAAACATATCTCTAAACTTTCCTAACTAAAAAGTGCAATTTTGGTTTTGTTTTCTTAAATATTGTCACATTTACCTTTTTTAGATTGATTTCTGATTTGATGTTTTAATATGGCAAGTGTTTGCAGTAACAGTCTTTTAGAAAATTAAGCAGTGACTTATGTTACTAACTTGTATATAATCTATGTATGTGCAATGGAAAATAAATCTTATAAACCCGTTTGTCTAAAAGTCTTGCAGTATTTTCTTTCATCGTTCTTTTTGGGGTGAGGAAAAAAGATAGTGATTATTTTAACAAATTAACTCATGTTATCCAGAAATTTAAGACGGAATTAGATAGTTTGTTCTACCAGTAATATTTTTAGAGACACCACAAAACTAAAATACAGTCTATTGTCATATAGAAAAACAACAATAAACAAGAAGCACGTTATTTGGCTACTTGTTTAAAATAAGTATAGTGCTACCCATTGAATTTTTTTAAAACTTCATTAATGATTTCAACTTGCCAGATAACATTTTACATTTAAATGTGTCCAATCCTCTAAAATATACATCAAGACAAATTATTTATCTTCCATCTGCTGTGTTCCCTTAACACAAGTCAGTGTCCGCAGTGTTTTGTGTTCTTTCCTTCTCTTCCTTACAGTCTGTTACTTTAAACTTCCGTTGATATTAAGCTTTTGTGCTGCTTCGTCTCTATATATGTTATCCTCTTTTTCTCTAGAACTCTGTATAATACAAATGTCAGTACCTTCTGCTCATCTCTGCTTTTCAATTTTTCATTTATTCCAAATATGTTCTTAAGCATTAGCTGAGAATTTGCATTTTCCCTCAATATTCAAAAAAGTTTCTCAAATTGTCTTGTTCGCAGGTAGGAGATGATTCTTTTTTAAGCAAATTCCATAAATGTCCAATAAATTTCCAAGTAAGTATCTTTTCTTTTCCTTGCCCCTGAAAACACTGACTTGATATGGCAATTTTTCCTTTACTAAAACTTAGCAAACTTTTTTGAACTATTCAGTGATTTTAGGGGTGTCACTTCTTTTCCAGGCTTTTGCAACTATAATTCTTGCAGCTACTAAAAGATGAGTAATTAATTTCTTTATGACTCTTATGTTGCAGTTTTGAGGGAGGTTCAGTGGGAATACTAAGGGGTTATCTGATAGCTGGCATCCTGTTATTTTCCTTACCATGTCTACAACCTTGTTTCAGAGTAGTTTAATTTGGGACATGTCCACCATAGAATCCTCCCAACTGACCATACTCCCTCCAACCATACTCCCTTCAACATTTGTGTACCATAAATATGTTTAAGTGGGGTGAGAGATCATTGATAGAGGATTTTAAAATTATTTTCTGTTATTATTGTGCAGACGGATGTGTGAGGACCATTGTTTCAGATGGTTTCCCATTCTTCACTAATTTCTGATCCAATGTCATTAGCACACTTTGTCATAAACAGTGTTTTTTCTTCTATGTGGCTATTTAAAATTGCTTTATATAACACAGATAATAGGCCTGTGAGTTTCACAGTTGTGACCAATACTCCTCAAATTCTTTCAGATTTCTAATGATGTTTACCTTTCTCTGGGAATGTGTTGTAAAGTGTCTCATTTGCAGGTATTGAAAAATGGGTTTTAAATATCACCTGCATTATGCTGTTTCTTCAAAAGATCTAAATATATTTTCTTTGAATAATTGTCTAACATGTTTTATATCAGTATGTTCTCAGATATTAAAGCTCCCTAATAAATTATTACGATTCCCCTTCAAATCTGTGGGGTTTTTTTACATTGCACAAGAGTACAGGGAAGACCTAAAGCAGCCGTAATGTCTCTCAGCTAACTTTGCAATAAATAAGCAAAACACTCCCTTCTTTTATGTTTTCTTAAGCCCCTGTCATGACTATTTATAATGTTGTTTATTCCTTTAGACATTCCCATAATTACAAGACATACTCTATATTCAAAATCAGACTGTTTCAGTCCATGCACAAGTATGCAACTGTGCTGGCACATTTGGGGCCTAGCAAGGTTTAAGTGCTTTATGGTGACTGAGTTGGTAAAGTTAGGCAATCCCTTCATGTTTGCAACTCTAGTAAGATACAAACACAGACTCCCTACTGAAAAGGCTATGATAATTTTTCCTTGTGTAAATACATTTCTGGCGAGGGCAGCCCTAAGGAATTAGTAATTTTATGACGTTAAAATACAGTGTTTTTATGTGCAAGTGTCATAGGAGTATAGGAAAGGAGGGCTGGAAGGGAGTATGTGAAGTCATTTAGTCCAGCTTCTTGCTCAAGACAGGATCATCCTTGAAAAACTTCCCAGTCTAGCATCTTCTCTAACCTGCTTTTGAAAATTTCCTGGGATGGAGATTCCACAATTTAATATCTTGTATTTATTGCATTCAAATTAAAATTTTTAATTCCAAAAACAAAGACCCAAGCTTTCACATTCAGGATTTCCAAATTCAGCACCTATGGCTACATCCTCAATAGGTATAAATTGACAAAGCTCCAGTTAAGTTAGTGGCAACACAATGATTTAATGCCAGTTGAAACGGTGATTTATGAATTAATTATGTAGATTAAACATCTACAATAGCCTGTTTCCCTTCCTTCCCAAGACTGCTGGTGGAATCAATGGAAGCTCTGGTTTTCCATTGTTTTGGATCACCCAAATAAAAGTGGCCTGATTTTTTCAAATGCCAATTTGCTGGCCTACCTGAGAACCTGAGAGCAGTGTTGGGTATGCACCAAGATGCGACTATAAGATTTCTTTTTAATGCACGTAGAACGAGAGCTTAGGAGAAGTGTGTTTACAGAGTATAGGCTGAGAGCTATGGGACTCTTCAGCCTGGAAAAGCGCAGGCTCCGGGGCGATCTGATGGCCACCTATAAGTTTATTGGGGTGTCCACCAGGATCTGGGGGAACGTTTGTTCACCAGAGCGCCCCAAGAGACAACAAGGTCGAACGGTTATAAACTGCAAGACCATTTCAGACTGGACATAAGGAAGAATTTCTTTACTGTCTGAGCCCCCAAGGTCTGGAATAGCCTACCACCAGAGGTGGTTCAAGCACCTACTTTGAATGCCTTCAAGAGAAAATTGGATGCTAATCTTGCTGGGATCCTATGTCCCCAGCTGAATTCCTGCTCCTGGGGTAGGGGGCGGGGCTCGATGATCTTCCGAGGTCCCTTCCAGCCCTAATGTCTATGAAATCTATGGCTGCTTAGCACCACCTGGCATATTGTAGATATGTTCTGCATGTCTGTCTAAACATTTAAGTTTGACATTTCTTACTTAAGTAGTATCTGTTTCCCCTTACAAACTGTTGTCTGGAGGGTGAGTGCTATTAAAAATGGTACGTCCCACACAAAACACAAGAAAAACTTCCAAAAAAATCTATTTTTGAGCTCCTGAGCCTGGGAGCTAGTCTTAACCACTGAATTTTGGACACTGATACATCAGAAGAGTAGGGATATTAAAAAAATTAAAAAGCATGCAGTTATTCAGCTCTGTTTATGCTGATTTTAAATAAATATTCAATAACATCATAGGGTCTGTATTTTTACTTTACACTAATGCAAAGTCTTTTAACAGAACTAAACTCTTCATTTCTATCTTTGAAATTATTATTTTTTCTTTACTTAATGCAATGGGATTATATCTTACTGGATTCAGAACAGCTTCCTAATATTATACACAGCCTGCTGTCCAGCTTCCTGTTATTGTGATTACGTTTGATTGGGACAAAGTAGTTTGCTTTAGAGGAAGGTTCTTCTGTATTTTTTTTATTGTAAATTTGGTTTAACTGGCAGTCTATTTTTAGTTTGGAGAAAGAAATCTAAATAAATGTGGCTTTTGGAAGAAAAACATTCATCCCTTTTTGAGGTTAAGGCAAACATGAAAATCAATAAGAATCTGTTTCTAGTTACAGATTTAATTTGTTCTATATACCTATGTTGCTAACACCTTTCTCTTGCTTGAGTCCTCACAGAGGATGGTGTGTGCTGAGCTGGTGCTTGATGCCTACTGTCTCAACTATGTGCCTGACTCATCATCACCTTGTGGAAAGCATCAAATTGTTCTGGTGCTGATGGTCTACTGTGATGGCCAAGGCCTAGAGGGGTCCTGACCTTGGTTAATTCTCAGCGCTTACTTAAATTCATCTTCCTAATTATTGACTCTGGCATATGAAGGGAAATCATTCCCCGGTGTTGCTACAATATACTCATGGGTTTCCCTTGTGGTGGAGGAGGGGGCAAGGTTAAGCCTTTCTTACAGGGATGCTTTTGATGATCACTGCGCTGATTTCATTCTTCCTTATTTTTTTAAATTGGTGACTGACTTGCTTTGACACAGCTTTGTACAAATTTTGCACAAAAAAGGCCATTAGGAAAGAAACCCATCAGAATATTACTACTGATTTGTGAAAAATGTTGGGCCTCACCATATTGAATAGCTCAGGCTAGATATTTTCTGAAGACTCCTTTTTTTGCTACACTTGGGTACTATTTATTTATGAAATTAAACAAACCTGCAAAAAAATACATGGGTTAAAAAAATAAGAACATACAGGGAAGTGTAATTTTGTGTTTACAATAAAGGGTGAATACATGACAGGAAATGGCTAATAGTTCATTCTTAGGGTGTGTACAGAGGTTACATTTTTCATACGATAAGGCCCCTATAACAAATATTCAGGCTGAAGAGTGCTTCTAAAATGGTTACACAAACATGTAACCCTTGTCTGATGAGCTAGCAGATGAAGGTACTCTGGGGCAGAGCTCCTTAGCAAAGGTGTATACAGATTCACAGTGAGGGCTAACTTTGGGTGATTCTGCTTGCATTCCAGAGCTTGTCATCTCTGCCTAACCCAGCCAGGCCAGCCTTGCCCCTGTGCTATCAGTGACAGCCTCTCATCCCAGTCCTACCACATCCCTCCAGCCAGCTGAGAGCCACAGCCTGGCTAAGGGAGTGAAAGGGGATGGTGTCTCTCCTCACAGTGCCCCCAGGACAGGACCTGGCAGCCTAGCCAGGCATGCTCTATGGCAGGGGTGCACAAAATCCAACCTGCAGGCCAGATGTGGCTCACGAGGCCATTCTATCCAGTCCACAGGGCCCCTAAAATTTTTTTGAAAATTAAAACGTATCCTTGGTTCCTGTCAAAAATGACAGGAACTAGGGGCAGTAGGACCTGTCCCCCAGCCCAGAGCAGGGCCCAGAGCAGGGTGGCAGGAGTGCAGTTTCTCAGCTGGCAGGGTCTCTGTGGAGCTGGGCCAGCAACCCCTGCTCTGCTGGTGCAGCCCAGCCTGGCTCCACAGACCCCTGCCAGCCTGTGCCCTGCTCTGGGCCCCACTGGTGCTGGCCCTGGGACATTGGTCCCAAGATGGTGACCAGGGGGTGGGGCACCTGTCAAGGAGTGGGGCTACCCACGTGGCCCTCGACAGCTTGCCCAAACTGGGTAAGCGGCCCTGCGCCCGAAATAATTGCCCACCCCTGCTCTATGGGGAGGGGGCTCTTCTTCCTTACTGGAGGAGTGATCAGCTGTGTCAGGTGCACTGTGGGGGGAGGGATCTCCCAGGGTTTGAATTACACTCCAACTCTTAGAGGGGGTCTGCAGCAATAGCAGCTTGAAGCCGGAAGGAGGTGCCACCACCGCTGGCACTGCCTGAGCTGCTTAGAAAGGTGCAGGGCAGGCTAGGGGCTCTCATCTCTTATGGCAGGGCCTCATCTCATGGGAGGGCTCTGCCTCCTCGAGCCCCACCCCCGTATTTCAAACCCTGGTCTCTCTTGCTGTTTGTTCTTTTGGGACCGCGGAAGGAAGCAGAGGGGATGACCCACCCTTTACAGCTTGCCCAGCTAGGCTGCTGGCTCCCTTGGTCCTGAGGGCACTCTGGGTATAGACACCATCCTCCCAGGTAGGCAAGCTGTTTACCTATGACTAGCCCCTTTAGCTGTTCTAAGTCTCCAGCAGCCCCCAGAGCCTGTGGAGCATGCTGGGATATGTTCAACAGCAGCCCCTGCCTCATTCCTTAGCCAGTACAGGGGGGCTCTGAGCCTCCCTTCCTCTCCTGCCGTTCTGTTTGATCGTTCTGTAACTTTTAGCACTTTGTGTAAAGTGTAAAAGTTACAGCCTGATCACAAGGGTCTTCCTGCATGTCTGTACACACCCTTAGAATCATGTTTGGTATGGGAGTCAGGTTGGTGTACTTGGAAATATGTCTCCCATCAAATTACTCATACTGTTGACATTTTCCACAAGGGATACATTAACTTTGTTGTGCCTCATTGTGTTGATGCCATCTTTTACCATCATGTTTTGAAGATGCAAATCTGTGAGACTCATTATGCTGATGTCACTTTAAATAGAGCTATCAGTGTATGAGGCCTCTGATCAAATATACTTTAAAAAGGTATATTAGGAACAACTGTTACTGTTTGTTAAGCATGAATATGAATGCTATGCTTTAAAGAGCAAAACATAAATACAATGAAGTAACTAGCCAGTCCCAAGTTGTGTGTGACTTACTTTGTCAGTGTCATAACAGATTGACACTGAAATGGATGGAACATATGTGGAGGGCTAAGTCACCAGCACTGTATTTCCAGGTTGGTGCCTGCAGATTTCTGAGGGGTGGGAGGAAAACAGATGGGGTGCGTAATGCCTGGCAGATCACAAGGGGGCATCAGTAGCTAATTCTGTTATTGTGTGGACCAGTGTTTCACAATCTCATTAGACTCCAGGAACCCCTCAGAAAATGCCAGCTCTTAGTTTTGACTTGGTTTTTGACTACGTACAAGTAATAGAGCAGTTCTTCTGTTACAAAGAACTTTAAAAGACCACAGCATATCAGGAAGTTTTAAAACTAAGGATTCCTATTTGAAATCTCTGGGTTTATCATGCAAATAATGTTTATGCACCTAGTAATGCTAACACTGTGTGGTGACCCATGGCACTCATGAAAACATCTCCAGGCATCCCAGGGTGCCATGATACCTTGTTGAGAATCACTGGTGTAGAACAGGGGTGCCCAACCTTTTTTTAACTGTGGGCTGGATAGGTGGTACCAGGTCTCTCTGTGGGCTGTATCTAGCCAGTGGCCCCAATCTGCCTGCAGGGGGTTATGCAGCCCAACCCTGATCCAGCTTCCTGGAACAGGAGCCAGGTAGCAACTCCAATCTGGAGGTGTGTGTAAGGGGTCATTCTGTTCCCTCTCAATTTGGATGCATGGGTGGGGGAAAACAGCCCAGTCTGGATCCAGACAGCAAGCAGGGCTAGGTGGAGTGGCCCCAATCTGGACGTGCTGTCGGGGTGGAACCTTTTGGCCCTGATCTGGATGTGCAGGGAGAGCAGCCTGGCCTGATCTGGACACGCAAGAGGCAGGCCTGACTCTGGTCCCACTGTGGGGGAGTACCCCAGGCAAGGCTCGATCCAGCCATGTGGAATTTCCACCACTCCCTGCAGCCAATTTTCTGACCTTTGGAGATCCCCTCGAGCCAAATGCCACAGCCATGACAAATGCATGGCCAGATTTGGTCCACGGACTGGAGGTTAAGAACCCCTATTATAGATCCACAAGCTCTCTATATCCGACTGAACCAAACCAAAGCCTCATGCATTTCTGAGGACTATCAGAACTGTTATGCTAACTATCTGGAATGAAGAACAATGAGCTGAAGAGGGCCATGCAGCATCACTTACGTAAACCAACACAAAGTGCATGCTAACTGATTTTTAGGAAGAAAACAGGGCTTTTGTCAGGACTTTCATAGGAGCAGGAGCAGACTCTTTCACTTCCAGATAAACCAAACCAAAATAGTTTTCTCTATTTTGGTTTTATTTCACCCAAAGTAATTCTCTAGTGAGTAATCCTCTAGTGATCCACTAATCCACTAGTAATCCTTTAGCGATCCATTAATCCTTTAGTGAGTAATCCTCTAGCAATCCATTCATTTACAGCCCAATCTTGGAACTTTAATTCTGGCAAAAATACTTGATCGGATGTTGTTGTAAGGGGCCCTGTACTAAACGCACATGAAATTATGGTCCCTAGCCTGAGATCCAACACTCCAACTCTAATCTTACAATCTGACCCTTATAAATTAACCCTTAGCTCCTCATGGGATACTATTTAGTCCATATGACTTTTCTTGGGTACAGAATCGTTGTCTTAGAAAACAAACACCATCTGAAAGAGGTGAGAAATGATACAATCAAATATGGATACAAAATTGTGCGCTTATTTGCAAACTCTTTTCAAAGTGTAGAAGGAGTGCAAATTAACCCTACTTGTCTCACTCTCTCTCTCACCTAGCCTTATTGCTAAGATTATGTCAGAGATGGGAAGCAAATTTCAAGGTAGGCTACCAAGGATACTTTTACAACAACTAGGCAATCACCCTATCAATCATATTTCCAGCCTGTGATGCATTGCCTCATGAGAACTGTAGTTCGAAGGGCTAAATGCTACCATTTTTCTCTAAAACCAGCATCCCTGGCTGAGCTATATTTCCTATGATCCAATACAGTCTCCTATGACTGTGTCAGGGTGCATTATAAGTCACAGAGTTCCTTCAAATTTAGTTTTCGTGAACAAATCTTAGCTTTCCACATTGCAATCTTAGTAAGAAACTTGAAAGCTAATACAGATCCGTACAGACAAGTAAAGTTTCCACTATCTTACGTAAGTGATTTGGCCATGAAAAGGTGTTTTATGCATGACTTAGTTTTATTTTGTGTTCAGTGTTTTCTGTGTTGTGTTTATATCCAAATTACTAGAATCACTGAAACAAAGATCAGGAAGCTAAAATTATTTATTGCATTATTTATTGATTCAGGGGTATGAACACCACATCTATCGTGTAAAGGCCTTGTGTTATGGTATTACTTAGAAAAATAAGAGGATGCAAAATATTAAGACATTTATTTTATGTAGAAAAGTAACAAAAGTAGAAGCAGGCAATAGAACACTGTCAATTCTGTTACAATCTCTTCTGTTGTGTTTCTCCTTCAAATTGTTTCCCCTGGAAATTGAACAGCATCCAAAGGAATCCAATCTCATTCTTGCAGAAACAACGCTTCCTTAGGTCAAATGAAACCAAAATTTGATCTTAAATGGATCCTTCCTAATTATCATTATCCAGGCAGTGTATTAACAGTAAAAGGAGACTTCTCATTTAAGTAAAGGTGACTCCTACTTGATTTCTTTCAAATGCCCTAAGTCTGGTCATAAATGGACAACGTGAGGTGGTCATAGAATCGTAGAAATTAAGGGCTGGAAGGGACCTTGAAAGATCATTGAGTTCAGCCCCCCTGCTCTGGGCAGGAATATTGCTGAGATCAAATGTTCCAGCAAGTTCTCTCTCCAGTCTCCTCTGGAAAATTTCCAAGGTTGGGGACTGCACCACCTCCTTGGGAAGTCTATTCCAGATTCTGGTCACCCTTACAATAAAGAAGTTCTTCCTTACATCCAGTCTGAAACCATTCTTTAACAGTTTATGGCCATTCCTCGTCTTCCCCTGGGGCACTGTAGTGAGCAGTTTTTCTCCCAGCTCCTGATATTCACCCCTTATATACTTATACATGGCCACCAAGTCACCCCTCAGTCTTCTCTTTCCCAGGCTGAACAGTCACAGATCCTGTACTCTTTCCTCATAAGATTTGTCCTCCAGACTTGTAATCATTCTTGTGGCCCTTCTCTGGACCTCCACATCTTTTTTGAAGCGTGGTGCCCAGAACTGGGCATAGTACTTCAGCTGGGGTCTCACCAACACTGAGTAGAGAGGAAGTATCGCTTCCTTAGCCCTGTTTACGATACATCAGCTAATGCATCCTAGTATGCTCTTAGCTCTGTTGACTACAGTGTTGTACTGGCAGCTCATGTTCATCCTGTGATCAACAATAACCCCGAGGTCCCTTTCAGCCATCATGCTGGCCAGGACGTCTCCTCCTAACCTACATTCATGTTGCTGGTTACTGCTCCCCAGATGAAGCATTCTGCATTTATCCTTATTGAACTGCATCCAGTTTCACTCTGCCCACCTTTCCAGCTTGTACAGGTCCACTTGGATCTACATCAAATCCTCTAGCATGACTGCTTTCCCGCATAACTTAGTATCATCCACAAACTTAGCCAGCATGCTTTCCACATCCTCATCTAAATTGTTGATAAAGATGTTGAACAGCAAGGGGCCAAGATCTGAACCCTGTGACACACCAATGGCCACCTCCTGCCAAGAGGATATAGACCCGTCCACTAACGCTCTCTGGGTTCGACCCCTTAGCTAGTTCCCAATCCTCCTGACCATGGACTCTGTCAGGCCACAATCCCCCAGTTTTTTTATTAGAGCATCATGGGAGACCATATGGCCTTTTTAAAATTCAAGTATATGACATCAACCATGTCTCCCGCATCTAAGCAGTTCATTACTTGATCATAAAAGGAGCTGAGGTTGGTCAAACACAACCTGCCCACAACGAAACCATGTTGGTTATCCCTCAGCATCATGCTTACTGCCAGTCTTTCACAAATGGACTTTTTGTTCATTTTTTCCAAAATTTTACCTGGTATTGAGGTCAAACTGACTTGCCTATAGTTTCCTGGATCCTCCCTCCTCTCCCTCTTAAAGATTGGCACCACATTGGCCCTTTTCCAGTCTACTGGGACCTTTCCTGAGCACCACGAGTCTTCAGATACCTTTGCCAATGGTCCTGCAAAGACTCCAGCCAATTCTCTCAGCACTCTTGGGTGTAGTTCATCTGGTCCTGCCAACTTGAAGACATTCAGCAGCTCTAAGTGCTCCCTCACCAGTTCGACACTGACCATTGGTTGGCAATCGCCCCCCTCCTTCCCCACATCTGTCCAGTATCCAACCAGGCGGTGTTGGCTACAAATGTCCAAATTGGGATCCTTAAAATTCTGGTTTATTAGGCGGATTGAAACACTGTAATGAAGTTAACTCATAAACCTTGGGGCTGGTCCCCACACACACACATGCACACACATGCACACATACAGTAGCAAGCTACAAGAGTCCGGTATACCTATCCTACAAGCGCTGGAGTCTGTCGTTGAGGCTTCTTTCAGCATGGTGTTATCTTCCAGAAGGGGGTCACCGGCTGGTCCTTCTGGCTGGACAGGTCAGGTGCTGGTCAAGTTGGAGATCAAGAGGGCGCCACTGAGGGTCACTTTTCACTGCTTTTTATCTGTCCTTGGCGGACTTTGGTGACTCCCCAGTTTTCAGGTTTGCCCAATCCAGGGGTCGTTGACCCTCGTGGGACTTCCCCCCTCGGTGGCTACTGGATGGCATCTGTCAGCCCCAGGGGTCGTCCGCTTGTACGTGCAGGTTTGGGAGTCCGTTGATGAATTTTGAATAGGGGTCTGGGAGCGGTCGATTTGAAGATATTCAGCCCAAAAGTTGGTCCCCGGCGTTGATTAACTCAGGCCAGGGCTTCTAGCCCTTGATCAGTGACATTTAGAGATGTCCCGGTTGCTACATTGTCTTCTATTGAGTTC
>NW_005842428.1:173500-179579 GCF_000455745.1 Alligator sinensis
ATAAAAATACCAAAATACAAGGGGAGATACAAAATGCACACACACAAATTTCAAAACACAATTCCTTATCTTAAAGTGAAAGAAAGAGGAAGGAAGAAAAGGTAGAAGAGGAAAAACATATCCAAGGAGGGGAGAGCAACTGCAGGCAAGAGGAAAAGGGGCTTTCTGCTACAGTGGGTGACCACCATTTGTATGCAGGAACACTGACACAAAGTATTCATTAAAGAGTTCAGCTTTTTCCTGACTCCTTTATCAGCTGTCCTGTCCCATTCTGCAAGAACCCCACATTTCCCTTTGTTCTTCCTCCTCCTCCCTATATACCTGAAGAAGGACTTCCTATTGTCCTTGATTTCGGTTGCCAACCTGATCTCAGTTGTTGTCCTTGCCTTCCTTATCTTCTCCCTACAAATATGGGCTATACTTGTGTATTCCTCCTGGGTGACTACCCCTTATTTCCACTGTCTGTAAGCTTCCTTTTTTCTTTTTTAAGCACTCTTGACTCCTCTGGTAAGCCAAGAGGGCTTCTTGGCCCCTTTACTACCTTTCCTGCATGCAGGAATGGACCTTTTCTTCACTCTGAGGATCACTCCTTTGAGGAACAACCATCCTTCTTGAATTCCCTTCCCCTCCAGTCCCTCTTCCCATAGGATCTCTCTCATTATTTGCCTACGCTCATTAAAGTCAGCCTTCCTGAAGTCAAGCACCTTTGCCCTACTGGCTAACTTCCCTGCCCTACAACAGATAGTTAATTCTGTCATCTCATGATCACTATCTTCCAGATTACCTTCAATCCTCAGATCTCCCACTATGCTGTCTCCTTTGACTAGAACCAAATCCAACAAAGCCTTCCCCCTGGTCGGTTGGTTCACCTCCTGTACTAAATAAAATTCTTCCATGCAGGTGAAAAACCTATGTGACCAATCAGATCTGGCTGAGCGACCTCCCAGCAGAAGTCTGGCTAAGTCTTATTGTATTCTGGAAATAAAAAGGGGACTTTCATTTTCTTGTTCAAGGAAGTAATTCAAAGAACTTTCACTTTAAATTTTGCATGTTCTTTAATATACCAATATTGGGGCCTCATAGGAATGCTTATACAACATACCATAAGGGGTTAACATTATTTCTGCTAAAGGAGCTTCTGTTCTATAGAGACAGAAAATGAACAAAAGAAAGGAAGTAGTATCTATACTTAATACATATTTTTCAGCACTAAGTGACTTTCTTTGGGTTATACAGGAAGCTTGTGACAAGGCCAGGAACCGAAGTGAGCCTAAATACCTTCAATCTTACTTCAATGCATTAGCCGCACGACCATCCATCCTTCCTTTTAATGGCTAAATTTGGTAACTAAATTGCATAAGTCCAAAACCTAAGCCCATGACTTGATTCAGTTTTCATGTAACTTATATTTTACATGAAACACTCTTCATTAAAAAAATTTGTAAAGCTAAGAATTCAAATATTAGAAAATGGCAGAATGAAGGTTGCCAAAGTAATTTAATTTGTTCCTCAGCTTGTCCATATGGATTGATACAGTCAGAGACGATTCCAGCAGGGTACAGGGCCTGGGGCAAAGCAGCCTGCGTGAGGCTCCCCTCCCTGTCCCACTTACGCTGGGGAGTGAAAGCTCTGGCAGGATGACTGGCGGTCGGAACAGGTGCCAGCCCTTTGACAAGTGAAAGGTCTGGCACACTTACACCAGGGAGTAAAAGCCCTGGCACACCAGACACGGCGGGATGGGTGGTGGCCGGAACTTCCGGTTGGAGCAAGCAAAGAGCTGTCCAACCTGCCAGGTGGGAGGATAGGCTAACTGCAGTTGCAGTCTCTCTGCCCAGCTCTGCAGGGCCCCCCAAAGTACAGGGCCCAGAGTGGTTGCCCCGAATCACACCCTGTAGGGACGGCCCTGGATATAGTACATGATTAGATGGTTACATGGGATCCCCTCCACCCCTCAAGAGAAACCCTTCCTCATTCAGTGTATAGAATAGAAGGCACAATCTTAATGTTATAAGAAGAAAAATTGTGTGTTATAATCCATGAGTGTGGATCTGCGGTGGGGGGAGGACAGGCTGGGGAGCTTTTCCCCTTCCAGCTCTGTGCTCGTGGAGCTGGTAGCAGGTGGGGAACAAGCTCCTCAGCCTGTTCCCCCCTGAGCTTCATGCTCATGGAGCTGGGTGGGGAACAAACTCCTCAGCCCCCACCAGCAGGGAGCTTCCAGTGCTGGTTTTGCAACCCTGGGACCACTGCTGGGAGCCCCTTCTGTGGAGGCTGTCCTGGCAGTAGGCAGCTTCAGGGGGCAGGGAGCTATCTCCTGCCCCCTAGTGGATGGCTGACCAGCAGCAGATTTGCCAGGCATCTACACAAGTGCTATGGTGCCATTACTAATGCCAAATAAATTTGCTACTTGCATTTGCAGGTAGCAAATTTATTTGGGATTAGGGAGATTTACTATGAAGTAAGCATATGCACTTATAGACCCACATGCTTACTTCACAATAAATTATGCTAATTTGCTGTTAAGCATCTTGTGTAGACATGCCCACAGAGATGTAACAAACAGAGTTGACATCCTGAGCAAACCTGATGGGGGCAGGGTAATGCATGGGTTCCGGTAGCAGGGATGTGGGGACCAGCACTTTTACCTATGCTGTGAACTCCCAAGTAGTCCCTGGCTGAGCTGCTGCCACATACTGTGCCTGTCTGAGCTGTTGCTCTTAAAGCAGCAGCAGCCAGGGAATTTTTTGGAGGTTCCAGCCTGGGTAAACCATGGAGCTCTCCTAGCTGCCAGTACATGGACTCTGCAGGGGTGGAGGCTGATTCCAGTGCCCCCTCCTAACTTGATATCTGGGGCAGGTGCCCCTCTTACTCACCACTAGTTATGCTACTCCCTAACTACTAGTTTGCAAAGTTAGGCTTCCTATCACTTGTTCTCCTTGTTTTAATGAATCTGATGTTCTTTCTTGCACAATGATCCAGTTTTAACAGAAAGGATAGAGGACACCCCTCATCACTTGGCTTGTGGTCTGGTAGTTAAGACTTCCTTCTGAGAGGTCAGAGCTGTGGATTTGAATTCTGGCTAAAGGATAGGGGGGATTTAGAACCCAGGTCTCCCATTTCCTGGGCAAGAACTCTAATCATCTAACCATCATATACCAGGCAGGTACCTCACTCCTATCTCTTTTATTTCTGAATGAAAATGGCTGTGATGGCTGTGCTTTGTGCTCAACATAATGCTACTGATGTGTTAAGAAGACTCAAAGCCTGCATATCAGAATGGTTTGCTCAAGGAACTTGGGTGCCGCTCCCTCTAGTTTATAGATTTCAATGAAGCTTTGGTTGGAGCTAGATGATGAGTTGCTCAGACTGGGGCAGTTCTGGACAGGTACAAAAAGCAGAACTGCAGACACTTAGGGAACATTCTGGCCAAAGAGGGCTTAGCAAATTTAAGGAGCTGCTGAGCTGAGTTTTTTGTTTTTGTTTTTTGGGGGGTTTTTTTGGAATCACATTTTGGACTTCAGTTCCTAAAACAGGGCAGAGGCAGACTTTAACCACTGAAGTTTGCCTTTGAATCTGACCCTTAATACCTGTCTAATTCTAAACAAAGGACTGTTCCCATGGAGTTCAACAGATAACTCTTAGGAACTCTGTGATAAGATAAAAAGCTTGCTCCCTAGGCAGTGCTATAGAAAGGGGTACAAGGAGGACCCAGACTTTTTGCCTGTCACATAAATGAGCTAAGATGGTACTATAAAACACTACAGCAGCTGCCCAGGGAGGCTTTGCTGGGAGAAAGAAAGTGTGTGTGTTTTTATTTGTTCAACTTGTTGACAGCTGTAAAGATCCCTAATGTCTGGAACAAAATGTTCTGTGATGTTTTGCTCATTTCAAATTCTTTTGCATTCCTAAAGCCATTCCTGAAAATGGGCTCCAGAATGAGCTGCAGTTTAGGATTTTAACTTGCTATCCTAAATCCTTTTAACTGCATATGATATATACTAGTGATTCTCAACCAGGGTGCTGAGGTATCTTGAGGAGCTTTGACATCATTTCAAGTGTGCTGCGGAGTGCCATGCAATGTTACCACTGTTAATTGTGCAAACATGGTTCACAAGATAAACCCAGAAATTTCAAATAGGATTCCATAATGTTTAAAACTTTCTGACCAGCTATGGTCTTTCTGAGTTCTTGGCAACAGGAGAATAGATCTAGTATTTGTCCATAGTCAAAAACTGAGAGAAAACTAGGAGCTAGCATTTTCTGAGGGGTACCTCCAGTGGGGTGCCTCCAGTGGGGTGCCATCAAGAGGTGCCTTGAATCTAAAAAGGTTGAGAACTATTGATATGTGCACTTCTAGACTTTTAACTATGGACAGCTCTTCTAATTTGAGTAGAAAAGATTTCCTAAAAACAAAAGTAGAAAGAAAGTGCTACAGCTTCACTGTCACAGTAATATGAAATGATTAAATAATTATTTGCCCTATAACTGAAGGACTGTTTTTCATCCAAAATAGTTTGTTCTGTACTTGATTTTCCTCTTTACAATATTGTGCATTAGCAACATGTGGCTGGCTGTGGTACTTATGTTTGTTAGCATTCCACATAAAATGCAAACCCAGAACGTATTTAATCCAGTCCATGTGCATCTCCAAGCCTAGCTGTGGAGTGTCTCGCTGCTATGATTCTTGTTGTTCTAACACTGTCTTGATGTATTTGATGATTGCCAGTTCTCTGTGAAGTGATTCTTTGCAAGAGACATATATAAAAGCTGCATAGAATGCTAAAAACTGCATGGCAGGAACCCCAAATATTTTAACTTAGCTTTGCTTATTGCTTTATTAAAACTTATCAGCTTATTATTATGTTTTTATTACTTTTCTTTTAAGCATTTTAAATTGCACAAGCATCTTAAAAAAATCATCCCTAAACATAAAATAATTTAATTAATTTCCATTTCTCTTTAAAAATCAATTAAACTACCTTAAATTATTGGTTACAAAACATACAAATTCACAAATTCACAAAACATCTTACTACTACAACACAAAAACAAAATCAACTGTGTACTATAACTATTTTACACCAAGGTTAAAAAACTCTAAAAGTATCTAAACAAGCTAAACAAATAATAATACACCATAGGTAAACTATTTTCAAGGAATAATCACCATCATAAATAGTGGTCCTAAATGTTATGTTACATTCTATTATCATCTTCTTTATACTAGCTAAAATAGTGCTAATTGTAATATGTTGTATATGTTGTTAAATAAAACAAATGTATTAAATTAAAATCACATACTTTAATTGCTTTACAATATATAGCCTTGCAAAAATTATAAAGTGATCCATTCAAAACAAAATGTTTTAAAGGATGCAAGAAAGGAATGTTATACAAATAGCATAAATACCAGCTTGATGTTAGGTAAATAACATGGAAATAGACTTTTGCGTATTGCTTTTAATCTTATGTATTTTCTTGAGGTTTTCATTTCCTTAAGAAACTCTGTTTTGTATTGCTCTGTAGCTTGACATAAGTGGTTGACCTCTTACTCTTTGTATGCTGTATGTGTAAGAATATGTTTGTGGAACAGGAAAACATCAGCTAGCAACTGGCTGAAGAATTCAGACTAATAAACGACCAAACAAGAAGAATCTGCCCCAGAACAGTGAGAGAACAATGGCAATCAACCTTCAAGAAAGAACACAGTGATAACCTAGCTAAAGCCCAGAGGACTGAAGGAATTGACAAAGCTATAAAAATGGGGCGAGACATATTGATTTTGGGTATTGTTCTGCATGTCATCCTGAAGCTTCGGTTTGTCTGATGAGATGTACTGGAAAAAGCACGACTCCTGATTGGATCAACTTGGCTGGCCACTAAGTTGATCTGAGCACCGATAAGACTGATAATATATACCAGCACAGAACAGAAATTGGGTATGAATGTGGGGTGTGTATGTGTGTATTAAGCACTTAATCGATAAACATGGTTCTTTGCCTTATCGCCCTCATAAGGCATCGCTGGTGATTTGAACAGTTGGCAATTTATGTAACACCTGCACTCCAGTCTCTGCCTCTTT
>NW_005842428.1:179589-181369 GCF_000455745.1 Alligator sinensis
ATGCTGCTTGGGCTGCTCCCTCCTGGATGACAGCACATGGAAGCACCAGTCCTTGCCTGGCCAAGCTGCAGCTTTGGCGCTGCTCATTGGCCAGGAAGGGGAAGGAGTTTCCATTGGCTCTGTGCCCAGGAGAGACCCCTCTAGTCCTAGCCAGAGCCTAGCTGCACTTGAAAGCAATGGGGAAGGGAAGGCAACTGCAGAGGACAAGTGGAGGAGGCGGCAGGAGGCTGCTGTGCAGTGTTGCCAGGCCTTAAATATGAAATTATCATATTGGAAGCTCAAATTATTGTATTTTCTGAAAAATTATTGTACACTGAAAGAAGTATGCAAATACATCTTCTTCTTATTTACTTTATATTGCTCAATGTAACTCTCCAGTGAGTGAGAACTGGAAGGCTTAAAATTATCGTACCAATATATTATCGTACACCTGGCAATGTTGTTGCTGCTGTGGGTCTGACTCTGTCCCCAACCTAGGCTCAGGGCCAGGGTCAGAGCTGCAGCCCTGCTACACTTCTAAGGGAATATAAGAGAAGGGGCTTTCCCCTCATGCTGGGGGCATGGGGGAGGGGAAGCAGGGGAACCTAATCTCATTTTCTAGCAACTACAGGTTTCCCTCCTTGTATGCAGGTTGTGTATGTGCGAATTTGCTCTTATGCAATGACCCTTTTAGACCAAAAATTTGTTATATGTGAGGTAAATTCACTCTTACGTGATCGGTGTGGTGGAAGCCTGCAGTCAGCTGCTTTGTGCATTGCACTATGGGACTGATGTGGACCAAAATACAGTTTCCTGTGTGGATCCGTGTGCCTTGCTCGCTGCCTCCAACAAGTGTTTCTGTAGGTGCCATCCCCATTATGGTAACATTCACCCCTACCCTGTGCTTGCATATACTGCCTGCTGTTGGCGAGTATGAAAATTGACTAGTAAAAGTGGTAGAAATGAGTTGGGGGATCAGTACAGTCGAGGTCTTGGAATGTATCCCTATTTGTTACATTGTAAGGTGGGTTCCCTTTACGCAAATGAAAATTTGAGTTATGAGTCGTTTTACAGGAGGACATACAAAAAACTAGAACTCTTTGTTCCAGAATGATGCCATTTTCCAGTTGGTCTAATAAAAGGTAAGAAAATTGTCCTTTTTTGCAAACTTTTGGGATCAAAGTCCCTTCGTCAGGCTCTGGGAAAAGTGTAGATGGTACAAGATGGTAAAAACTCCCCATGGGTAGGAAATAAACTTCATTTTTGCACAGATGGAGCTGAAGATGGAAGGCTGTCCCTCGGGGTCCATGAGAGTGTCTTTGCAAGCTGTGTTGAGTAGCATTTTGATGCCTTGAGCAGGTAGAATTCCTTCCCTGGAGAGGTCAGCTGGCAGGATGGGAGGTTTTCCAGGAGCGTATGTACAGCATAAAGCGATGGGAACCTGTACAGTATATTCATTTCTGCTTTAATCCCAGACTGCCCAAACCAGCCCAGAGCCCCGAGCCTGCCAGGTTCATTTTTGCCTGGAGAAACACCCCGCGACGCGACACCCAGCACCCGCCCTCCCTAATCCTTGCGCCCGCCCCTGGATGACACGAGCACCTTGAAAGCAGTCCCGCCCCTGCCGGCGAGGGAATGACTACGCTAGAGCCCGTCACCGGGACAGCTCTCTATTGGCCAGCATTGGCGAGCGCTCGGCCGAGCTCATTGGCTGCGCCGCTCGTGCGAGGCATGACGTGATCAGCGCCCGCCGCTTCCGGAATCTTGGCCACTTCCCCTCGGCCCCGCCCCTTTTTAGACT
>NW_005842428.1:181744-193574 GCF_000455745.1 Alligator sinensis
CCCCCCTCCTGCGCCACGAGACTTGAATAGGAATCTGTATGTTAAGCCAGGGAGACATGGGGCTGGAAGGGAGCTCCAGCTCCCTGCCCCGAGGTGGTGTCGTCCCTGTCCGGGCTCTCCTTAGTGCTGTCCTCCACCGTGATGCCACACAGACCAAACACTCTCTCATGCCATGGGGGAAGTCCTGCAGCCAATGTCCTGCTGCTGTGGGGATGCGCTCGGGGTACCCACGCCCCTGCCACTCTGGAAGCCAGAAACCCGCACAGCCCGTGTCAGTCTGATCATGGGCTAAAACGCCTTCCTATGCCCAAATCTGGCAGTTGGTGTGACCCTGAGCCCTCGGAGGGGCAAGACCCTCTAGCCAGGAACCTCTGACTTTATTCCTAGCAGGAGCCTTGGCACATCCCAGTGAAAGTCCCCAGCCCTGGCTGCAGCCAACACTCAATGCCTCTGTGGCAGGTTTAAAAACACCAACACAGTGGTAGTGGGAGCAGCTAGCAAAGCCCAGAAGTATGGGAAGTACCATTCAGCCCTGGGGTGGCGGGGAATGACGGACACAGGACTTGTTGAGCTTTTTGCAACAGAAGAATTGCTCTAATATTTTTCTGCACCCAAAAAGCCCCCAAGTGAAACTGGAGAGCTGGCGTTTCCTGAGGCGGGGTGTGTGGCTAAAAAAACCCTCCTTGAGAACCATTGATCTAGCCTGGCCTAGCTTGGGAATGCATGACCTTGCGTAGGCAAAAACCTGCTCTTTTCTGCAAGTCCATTCATAGCATCTGACAAAAGATTTCTTTTTTCCCCTTGTCCCTTTTCCTTCTATATAAAATAATTTCTTTCTGGCAGCCCATTTACTGCCTCAAACAAAGTGGGTTGTTGCTTGTGGCCCCTGCTACACATTACATATATTAAACAGTTAACTGGTGAATCTTATAATGCATGTAGGCTGGCCATACATGCAACATAATTCTCATACAGTTAACTGGTTAAGCATACAGTAAATTAAGACCAGCCACATGTGCAAAGGAATTATCACACTGTAAAAAAGGACTGTTGAGCTATAAATGAGCCAATCAGCTATAAAGTTAGTACTTGAAAATGTGTAACAATTGTATAGCTGGTTTCTGTCCAGCTTTAATTTGAAGGGGCAGCAGGACCCTATGAAAGCTCATGTCTCACTGAATTAGTCTCTAAGGTGTCACCTTGCCCTAGCTTCTGCCTGACTTAACGTGGCAAATCACCTCTTGAGTCTGCCCTATGTCATGTGAGCTGTAGGATTTTCCTGAATTCTTTTTTGAGCAAAATATTTCTGAAACGCTAGTTTTCATTTTAAAATGGCTAGTAATAAAAAATCTACCATGTTCTTTGGTAAGTTATTCAGTGGTTAATTAACCTCAGTGTAAAAAAATTGGGCCTTATTTCTAATCTAGATCTGTACCATCCAAACTCCCCTTCACTGGAACTTGTTTTACATTTTCTTTGCTAGACTGATTGCCAAAGATACATGTAGCTCATGATCAATTCACACCTTAACCCTGTTTCTGAGTTGATTGATTTTATTTTTTTTGCTGCAGAGAGAATTTTCCTTGTTCAGGCTTTTCTCTAAATCCTTTCCATCTTGCATCCTTCAGTCCAGAATCTCTGATGTTAAATGATTGACAGGTTTGAGCCTTGCAGACATTTTTGCAGAATAAACAGGTTATTCACATTTCTGCATGTGTGTGGCAATGTTCCTAACTTTTTGTTTTGCTTTGGTAAGATGTTCTGTGAAATTAGCTGTAGATGTGACAAACTATTGTCTTGATCCGCACATCTAATTTTTAATACTTAGTAAGCTTGTCAGAGAAGTAATCCCTTATCTGGTGGCACAGACTGGCCTAATACTATTTTTATTTTCTCTTCTCTTGCTAGGCTTGAGTTTGGAGAAGCAGATTTTGTTGCACTTTGTGACATTTTAAAAGTTTCGGATGTCATAAGAACAAGTGCATGGAAGACATATGAAAAAGTGTCATCTGTGGTTGGATCTCTAGTGAGTACTCGGTATAGCTACTGCTTATGATAATATTGTAGTAGTGGTACCTATTCTTTGATTCCAAGTATTATATTAATGTCTTTGCTTGACTTGACATATTTTTACAGCCATTCTGGGAAGCAAATGATTCAGAATTAAGTCTGAGAACTCAAATGTTGCCATATCACTTTTCTAATGAAAATTTTTACCCAAGTCAAAATGTACAAATGCTGTTGTATTCATGACTGTATATAGTAAAATGCATAGTCCCCCTTTATTTCTATATAGAAAAACTGCTTCTATATATATAAAAAAAATAGTGCTGGTTTTAAATGCTGTGCTGGCTGTCCAGCTGTCCTGACTACTGTTTATTTTACATAATTTTATGGTACTGAGTGTGTGTGTGCAACACTGTGTCTACACTGCAGCGAAAGGTATGACTGAAGCATTTGTAGGCATACCTGAGATTAATTTTAAAATAGCTGTCTTAGGCATTGATAGTGGTATAGCAATGACAACACAAAGATCAGTACAGGATACACACCCACGTCCTCCACACAGCATTTATTCATGCTTTGAGTGGGGCTTGCAATCTGTGCTGAGCCCCCAGCTACTACAACTAAACTGCTATCAGTATCCAAGCTATCTAGCTCATTTAAAGTTAATTTGGGTATATCAGTAAGACCTCTAGTATCATCTCTGTAGTGTGAAAATTCCCTGAGGTCTTCCCCACACCTCCCTCCACCCTTCTTCCCCGTTCCCTAAAATTGCTAGTACCCAGAAGAATGCTCCTTGCCTTTGAGGACTTTGCAAAATTTTTTTCCAACAGTCTTAGCAGTGAATTATGCATCTCTTTGAGCAGATGGATATTGGAGCTATTTACCATAAAAGTCCTTAGATGGTGGAGCAGCAAAGACTGCTTCCAATCAAAGTGGGATTTTCTGAAAATGCAATTTACTAGTCACTAACAGTTGCTGATGGTCAGGGGTAGAAGTTGGCACCTGCTTGGGGTGGGGGTGAAATGCTGTAACGGAACTTAGTTTTGAGCACAGACCACTGCCAACCCAGACTGTGCCCTTGCTTCTGCAGTCACCGGTGCATTGTCATGGTGCAGCTTCTCTCTGCTGTGTGGGGCGAGTCATGCCCCACCATCCCCACCCCATGTCAATACTAGGAATGCTCCCCCCCGCCAAGTTTTTTTTTGGCCAGAACTGGCCTGCAGGCCATAGATGGCTGATCCTTGGTCTAGGGACATCTACCTGGGAGAAATTCTAGCACCTTTCCATCCCAGCAGTTGAGTACGATAATAGAGTAGGCTTCACAGCAGCTCCTGGACCTTGCTAGGGATATTTGACTAGTGTTCTTCATCCTCTTTTTTTCCCTATCACACTTCTTAAGCCCTCCCTTAATTTTTTGATTAGCTATTAGTAACTTGAAGGGAAAACCTTCAGACTGCTCAGGACTGAACCTGAAAAGCAAGTAAGTTCTTTTTGCATGCTTCAAAACTTTAACTTTCAAGAGAAGAAAGACACTTTTATTTATTTATTTTTAGTTGAATCTTCTTTAGTTTAGAAGTTGAAACCCTGGTTGGCCCTCTAAAACCAAAAACTTACTAAATAAACTTTAAAAACAAAGTCTTCCGGATGTGAATTAGTGCAGTGCTATTTCAGTGTCTGGATGCTAGGTGCAACAGCAGACCTGAGATAAACTTCTATCCAATCCAAAATGTTGACCAAACCTTTAAAGATGTGGTAGTTTTACCTCTTATTGCTTTCACCAGAAAACTATGGCAAACATTTGCCCATCCTTGTTGGATAGTGACAGAAATGGGTTGTGGAGCAGGAGACTTCAAATCTATTTTATGGCAGTGCAGTTTACTCCTGACTTAATTAAAACTTGATAAGATTTATTTCCTGCCTCATTTGAGACTTCACTGATTAGGTTTGTAGAAGTGTCTTATCAAGTCTTTCTACATGAAACCTCATCTCTTCTTTTTCATCACATCCTAATTAGAAAGGACCTCAAGGTCCAACTTCTTGCATAGATACTGGGTGCATTTATACACATACATTTGTCTGCTTGATCTCCGGCATGTTGGAGCAGACTCAGTTAATCAGCAAAATGCATGTCAGGGCTGAGAAAATGGTGGCAGTGCGCTTTTAAACTAAAACGCCTTCAATGTGTTTTAGTTTAAAAGATGGCGACACATAGGGTGTGCACGCGGGTGCATATGAACCCCCTGAGATTGGCAGTGCTGACACTGCTGGTGGCATCTGTGGGCAGTTGCTGGTCGCTGCCCCCCCTCCCTGCTGGTGGCATGTGTGGGTGGTCTCTGGTCACTGCTGCCGGCAATGTCGCTACGCCACCGCTGTGGCCACCTGCAGGAGCTCCCTGCTTGGCCTGCCCCTGACACCGCTGCGGCTGCCTGCGGGAGCTCGCCACGCTGCTGCCACATGTGGGCAGTTGCCGTGCCCGCCCCAGCCTCTGGGGGCACACGGCATTCATGTTCAAAAGTGCGCTGCTGCCATTTTCTCAGTGCTGCTCTGTATTTCGCCATTTATACAAATGTATGTGCTGCAGTGCCAGGCACTTCTAAAAGCACCTGGTGCTGTGGTGCAAATATGTGCAAATGCCCAGGGTTTGCTGTTCCTAAGCCAGTATCTAAAAATTTGCAAAATAGTTAATAGTGTCTGAAATGATTCTAGGTGATGCAATATGTTAAGTTGCCAATGGCATCAATCAACTCTATAAACAAGTTAATAAGAAATTACACACTTGTAGAAGAGATTACAATCGATACTTGTGCAGTGAAAACTATAATTGCAAAACTTAGAACATTAAGTACTAGAACATTTTCATCTCTTATCTACTTTTTCTGCATCCTACAGCTTTTCCAAAAAGATGGCAGTTTTCCACAAATGTAGCATCTCAAAATAGTTTGACATTCTCCATGATAGATAGCAACGTGTGTGTCCCCCTTTTCCCAGACTGCTGCAAACAGTATATCATCTAGTAGAGAGCAGTTAACAAAGAAGCAATTAAAGTAAGTGGATAACAGTGCTCCCTCTGTAGTTGGACATCTGGGAAAATACTAAGAAGTGCAAACAGAAGAGAGAGAATTTCATGTTTGTTTAAAAAAAAAAAATTCAACACTAAAAATTTAAAGCAGTCTGTGTCAAAAAGGTACATATTTCTGCCTTCTCATTCTTAACTTGTTTAGCTAAGAACATCACTGGCTTTCGTGGCCACTTCTCACATCTGGTGTTTTAGTTAAACTTGCTGCTTACTGGGAGTAGAAGGAAAAATCTGGATCTTGATGAAAAATGAAGATAGTGGGATCAGTGCAGTTTAACTGTTTCGCCAGGTATCAAATATAGGTGTAAATAGCTAAAGTGCATTAATACACATGCAGACACTTTAAGGCACATTAACTTTGTGTACGGACTGATTTGGGACTAACTTTAGTTTCGCGTCAGTCCGTGCATGTGTAGACTCAGGCCTAAATCGCTTTAATGCACTTTAACTTTAGGCACACCTAAATGCACGTGTAGACATGCCCTGTGATTCTAAACATAGTGCTGTAGCAACTAGTATTCAAATACTCTGAAATCTATGCGTTTTAAAGTGAGCAAGCTTTAGATAAATTCAGCAGTTTGGCCTTTAGTACTAAGGCCTGCGTGTGTTTTGCTACCAGAAATCAGTTATGAGCAAGGACTCCATGCAGTGATACTGATTGTGGATTATAAAGCTCCAGAGGTAGTAGTAGCTTATTTTGAAGGGTTAATGGGCTGTTGGCTTTAAAGTAAGCTTCAGTTCTTAAATAAAGATAAGCAAACCTGATAGAATGGAAAAACCTTGCTTAACAGTGAAAGTAGAAGACTGGCAGTACACTCATAAGGGTAAGGATAAATAATGCATTGCACAAAGTGAAAAATGCATAGCTACTTGCTTTGGCATGCACATGCTAAAGCAGCCGGTGAACTTGAGAGCCAGAATTGCTGAAATAGAGATGCAGAAAGTCTGACTGTTCCAGACATAGTGTAGGAGACTTTAGAGCAGTGGTTCTTAATCTTTTAAGACTTGAGGCATCCCTTTGTAACTTCTGAATTCTTTAGCACTTTATTTAAAAAAATAATTAATTACAGTGCATTTTCTGACTACAGAAAACTAATAAAGCAATTCTGTTGTAAAGAGTTCAGAAAGACCACAAGAAGTCAGGATGTTTTTGACTCCTGTGGATTTCTATTTGAAATCTCTGGATTTATTTTGCAAATCTTGTCTAGATGTTTGCATAACTCAGTGCTAATATTGCGTGGCACGCTTAAATGATATCGAGTCACCTCAGGGTGTTGTAGCAGTCCTACTGAGAATCTCTGCTATAAAGCAAGTCCATTTCAGATCTGCCTGTTCTCATGTGCCAGCTGAGTTCAAAAAGAGTATCAAAAAGAGTTTTATGATGGAAAGGAACCCAAGGTGAAATAGTGCACTCTTCTTTATGAAGAGCTCTAGCACTAGAGATGGAGAAGTATTTCTCTGAAATGGTTATTGTTATGAGAAATAAACAGCCCATGGTAGAAGAAAAGTAGATCATTAGGTGCATCAATAGCTGGGTATATGATGATAATGAACTCTTGGACTTGTCTGCTTAGGCATGAAGGTGGCCAGTCTCATAAGAAATATTAAGAAGCTGATAGCAAACTGGGGTGCAGCAATGTGGTTGTAGTTGGTACTGTTGCCAGTGACACAGGCAGGAGTATGTTAGGTGGTCCTCATCCAAGAACCTGTATTTAGAGTCTGAGAAAAAGCTTAAGGTCCAAGAGCTCTGAAAACATCCTCATGGTTCCATGAGTTAAAAAAAGGCAGGGGCAGATGAGGGGAAGGAGTGCAAGTCTGAAAGCTGGCATTGCATAATATAGACAGGAAAGGTTCAAATTAATTAGGCAAACAGTAACCTACGGGAAAGAGCCGGTACAAGACACAATTTCCTTTTGACCAAATTGGAACCAGAGGTCTGGCACAAAAAATAGGTTTTAGGCAGTGATTTAAGTTAAGAGATGGGTGCACGTGGGTCGATACAATAGATGCTTGCTTTGCTAATAAAACTTAAGACAAGCTTCAGATGAACTGAAAGATTGAGCACAAGTTCAGAAGAGTAACAGGATCCCTTTAAGGATTTAAATAAAAATAAGCACATTGCCAAAAATTGTGGATCAACAGGTGATACTTTCTCATACGTTTAGATCTGAAGGTTCTCAAATATTTCAGCTCCCACTATCCCCATGAAACAGAACAAAGAATCATTTCTTTGATAAACATATTTACTACTCCATCTAAAAAGTACATACTCTTTAATGTTTGGAAAAATATATGCCATAAATCAGTGTACATTCTAATTAGACATGTTTTTATTATCCTTTGGTACTAGCTTTTTTCTTTCATGATTTAACCTGTCAGATTTTGACAAAGATGTCAAAAGCCATACCAGTTATAAAATTATAATTTTATCTGACTTGCCAGGCACCTAAGCAGGTTCTTCCTAAGTGAAGATAATATTGAAGAGGTAGCTGCTGCAAGGCTTGGAACAGAAGCTTAAATTATTATTGTGATCATGTGTATGGTAATTGTATGGCTCATTTGCTGAGTCACATGGTTGTTCCCTTGCATTTTATTAGCAAATTTTAATAACACATTTTATTGATATTTAATAGACCTATTTTCTATACTACTTGAAAGGATGTGTTTGTTTCAGTCTAGCTATATAAATTAAAAACTTTGTAAGACATTTTTATTTCAGAAGAATGTCTTCATTACTTTAGTAGGAAAAACTGCAGTGGGCTGTTTTTTCTAACTATAGTCGTATTTAGACAAATATGTATATTTTGCAACAATTGCTGAACAGCAATCACTTATTCCAAACATTTATCAGTGGTTGGCAAACTACAGCAGGAGCAAGAAATAGTTAATAATTTAATGTACTACAGAAAAATTCCTATATTCCTTTCAATATAAAATGTACCTGAATTGAAGTGAAATCAGATTTTCGGACTCTTAGTTTACAGAAAGTAAAGCATCCAGTAAAGACGCGTTTACAAGGATACAACCCTTGTGGTATGAACATGAACTTTTATTTTTTAATCAAATAAAAGGCAAGTTGTTTCTAGAAGAAATACCTAATTCTAGAAAGTGCATCTTATTTGAAGGAATATTGTAAAAAGGATTAGTCAGATTTATGTAGAACCCTAGCATGGACAGATCCAGAATTTTGAAGAGGGATACAAGTGGTGAGGTGTATTACCATATATATAAACACATTTTTCACCAGTAAAAAATAAAGTAGAAGCTTTACTAATAATGCTAGGGGCCTAGGGCTGTATTATTCAGTTTAAGATTGAAGCAAAGACAAATATAATTTCATTGGAATGAGTTAGTCTCAGGGCTGTGAAATAGGAGCTACGTTACCAGGAGCAGCTCACAGATGGCAGGATTTCAGAAGGATAGCTTGATTAGTGGAATATCAAGATGATTAAAAAGGATAAAGGGTCACTAACACCTGTGTAATAAGTTTAGAAGGAATCTGGTAAATTTATAGTGAGCCATGAAGTCAAACTGACTTTCTTGCTGCTGCCTGAATAGAAATGCTGTTGCAACCACCAGGTAGTTGGTTTTAAACTGTGTATGGAGAAGGAATCAAAGGGGCAAGAGGTTGCAAGTGCGCCATTGCAGCCCCCGCCTCCACATATCCACACTATTCACTTTATACTTCCTGTAGTTTAACAAATAAACTTTTTCCATCCCGTAACATGAATGATCACTCATTCCACTTACTTATCCCCTTCTTTCACTTGCCAATAAAATTACACAGTTCCTTTTTGCTTCTGGGCTGCCAGACCATTCTGGGCCATTCTAAGTATAAGGTCATAGGATTTAATGATCCAGTCTGTTCCAGACCTTCATCTAAGTACTTATGAGATTGACTGACTTAAAAGTGCCAGGAGCTCGTTCCCTGATTTGATTTGAATGCCACCTTGAATGTGCTTTCATCTTGCATATATTTGTATTGAGGCAACTGGAAGCATGTGCATTTCGAATGCATGTTTATTTTTAATAAGCTGAGTTGTCATCTGACTACAAAAGAAGCAGTAATTATACAAGGCTTGAGTGTGGATTTACTAGCTTGATACAAGTTTAGATATTTTGTCATCTACCCACTGTAGCTCGTGCATTAACATAAAATCTAACAAAGTGTCTCCACTTTCAGTCCGTTTCTTGTCTTTATAGTTTCTACTTTGTCCGCACCTTCCATTATGGCATGCAATCTTATTTTCAAGGAGAGTCTGGAAAAGCCATTAAAAATGAACTAAGAAAAAAAAGAAAAATTCCATTTTGAATTCTCTACTCGCAGATGGATATTCAGTATTACTCCATCCAAGAATCAAGTTGCCAGTTGCTGCCTGTCTTCCTTAACCTGATTTTAGCATTGTCAAAAATCAGGAAGCAAAGAATTCAGGGTTATTTTATTTCTATGAAAGTGCCTTTCTGGGTTGTAAAAGTGCAGATAGTGACAGATCCCTTCTTGTGATAGTTCATCTGTCTCGGGTGCTACATGCAGTGGAGAAACAAAGAACTAACCTGCTGTTGGTTCCTGTTCTGAAGCCACCTGATACAGACTTTCTTGTTACTATATCTTATTAGAGATTTCCTGATAGGAAACTATAATTTTTAAATAGCACTAATTCCTAAATAAGAAAGGACATGAAGGGTAATGTTTCAGTTATTTGGGGGTCTCTCACCTTAAAGCTAGCTAGACTGTTCTTTAGGGATCTGAATGGGTTGTTATTATTGTTAATCACAGACTTTGTACACTGTGCAAACTTCACTTAGTCAGCCAACCCCATTCTTCATTAATTAGTGAGCTAGTTTGATGTGGATTTGCCTCTGCGATTCTTTGAAACTTTATTAAAAGGCCGTTACTATTCAAGAATCTAATTTCTGCTTGAAATCCTAATGAAACAGAATTTTGTGAGACTTGTGTGCCACTTCGCTGTTTAACACTTCCTATATGATGACATAATGGACCTTGAATTGACCGTAATTGTTGTGTCAGTTGCATGTTGATAAATGAAAGTGTATTCCTGAAGCAGCAATTGTGGAAGTGCACAAAAAGGAAGCAAACAAACAAAACCCGATGACAACATCTTGGCTATTGGTTTCCTTTATGTTAAAGGAAATAATTAAGGACCCTACAGCCAGCTATGTTTCATGAACAACCACCCTAGCACTTCCTTCCATTCTGGGCAAGGGCCTAAGCTTTTATAAAAGTCTGTCCCCTGGTGCACACTTGTACTTAAGTTGTCCATTTGGCCATCCTGCCTACAGAGCATTGCTAGCTAATACTAGCTTGTCCAGGGTTGGCTGCCAGGGTTCTCTTGTGACCCAGCCATAGCCAGAGGCTGCTGAATCCCCTCCACAGTGCCCCATCCCTCCCTGCTCTGCTCTACTTCCCTTACCACTGTCTATTGTTGACTTCCAGTGCCAGTGGAACCATACATTTTAGTGGTGCAAGCTGACACCTTGGCACAGAGCAGGAACGCTGCTGGATGCTGCAGGCAGGATCAGCAGCATGTGACAGAGGAATGTACACTGCTGCAGGGCAGAGAAGGTGCTCCCTCCTCTGCATATCAAATCCCGTCCGCGGGCCCTGAGCTAGTCAGATAGTGAGCGGAGACTGCTGCCATCTGCTTGCTTGTCTCCATTAACCAAACAAGACTTTTTATCCTTGTTTGACCCAGTGTGCACAATTCGTATACAAAACATGATTGTTATGTTTTTACCCTCTTGCTTCTCACAAACTTGCATCTTTTCTTAAAGGCAGGTTGCAAACTTCTTGGAGCAGGCTCTGCTGTTGATAGTTTCTTTTGTACTAATACATTTGGGCTAAGTGAGGTATTGTAATGACTTTTTTTTCTTTTTCAATTTTATCTTGAACTTTTTTGAGAAGTGAAAAGACATCTAAAACTAGTCACTTCTGAATTTTCAGCTTGAACTTACTAAAATATTAATACTGCTCCTGTCTGTCTTGTATTAGGTCATATCATTTTTCATGTTTTGTTGGTTTAGTTTAAGTCTTCCTTTCAGAAGTGTGCAATAGCAGTTGCTTCATGTTAAAATGACAGTCTCTGTTTGTAACTCGAGTTAGTTCAATTTTAATTTGATACAACCACAGTAGAAGCCTTGGTGTCAAGTCAGTAATGTTATTTGTGAAGTATTAGGTACTAAATTATAGGGGTGCACCAATAGAGAGTTTTTGGCTGCTACCAATAGCCGATTTTTAAGGAGGCATATTGGCTGATACTGATCTGATGTCCGATACAGCTGCGTGTAGCTGGTAAGTCTTTTGTGGTGGAAGGGGCAGGGGGTAGATTAACATCCCCTATGGTGAGGGAGGGGGCAGAGACAGGCACTGCCCAGTTGGGGCAGAGTGCGGGACGGAGTAGCGGTTCCTGGAGGGGGTGGCTCCTGCTGCTGCTTGCACCCCAGGGGGGCATGGGAAGGGGGAGCATGTGCCCCTTGATTGGGGCAGGCTGGAGCCAGGGCTGTGCCTGGCTCTTCTCGGCGGGGGCTGGGCTCGGGGAGGGGGCTGCAGCCACCCCAGATTTTGCCATAGCCTCGCTCCCAGCACACCCAGCTCAGTTCCAGCTCTTCTCAGCATGTGGGTGGAGGCGAGGTGTTGAGCCAGGGCTGTGCCAGGCATGCAGTGGCACTGGGAGCGGAGCTATGGCAAAATCTGGGGTGGCTGCAGCCTCCTCCCTAGCCTCCTTCCTG
>NW_005842428.1:193794-194781 GCF_000455745.1 Alligator sinensis
AGAGTCCAGTGCATCCACAGCTGCATCCTGCTGCAGTCTGCAGCTGCATCCTGTCCTACCCCATGCAGATCCTGGGACACATGCCCCCCTTCCCTGTGCCCTACTGCGGTGCAAGCAGCAGTGGGAGCTTCCCCCCGCCCCCAAAAGAACTGTGGCACTATCCCCTGCCCCCTCCCTCACCGCGGGGGGCGTTGAGCTGCCTGCCGCCCCTCCCCTCCTCCCTTTCCACCACAATGGACTTACCAGCTGCACACAGCTCTACTCCTTGGTACCCAAGTACTGTGCTGCAGCTGTGTGCACGAACAAGCATTTATCGGCCAAATTATTGGCCTCATCATGGTGATTTCCATTGTAGCCAGTTTTCTTACCAATCCGATATTGGACCGATGTATTGGTGCACCTCTACTAAATTACCCTTGGATTAGCAGCTGATGAGTTGGCAATTAATGCTTTGTGGCTGGTGAAGTCATTTTTATCAGTTGTGACATCCAAAATTTAAAACATTTAACCACTGTTATGATTTTCTCAGTGGTCTAGTGTTAGCTGGTGAGATTACAGTCAGCAGGCAGGAAACATTGGAGTTTTTATTGGAAGTGTAATGCTAATTTGCAGTTTAAAGACACGAGTATACACAGAAATTTTAATTGCATTAATTCTACACAATTTCTGTTTAATTAATAATTGTTAAAAGATCAAGTAAAATAATGACATTTAACAGACATCTGAATTGAATTGGTGCTGTCCTACTGTTACAGGTTTGCTGTTGTTGGCCTTCACTATTTGTATAGGACAGGGGTGGCCAACCTGCCACATGAGTAGCTCTGTGTGGCCTGTGGCATGTCAGGGAGGGGCAGGTAGCACAGCAGCAAATTGGGTAGGGAGCAAAAAGCAGAGGAGCAACCCAAGTAGGGGAAAGAGGTTTGGAGTGGAACTTGGAGGGTATAGAGCTTCATTTGTGACATGTCTGCCTAAAAAGTTGGTACACTA
>NW_005842428.1:194791-203005 GCF_000455745.1 Alligator sinensis
AATGAGAACTTGTCTATAAGGCTTGGGGATGAGGGAGGAAGAATGCAAAAGCACGGAGGAGAGACTACTCAGAAGCACCAGATGAAATTGAGAATGGGGCAGTCCCTTTGAAAAATTATACTTTGATAATCAACACTGCCAACCCCCCCCCCACACACAGCAGCACTTAGTTTAAAGTTTAAATGTCAAGCAACATCAGCCACATAACAATACTGTTTTACAAGTCTGCTTTCACACACATTTATTTGTATATCACCTTGATTGGTGGGTTTGCATTAGCATTGTCAGGACTTAAATATGAAATTATCATATTGGAAGCTCACAATTATCGTATTTTCTGAAAAAATTATTGTACACTGAAAAATATGCAAATAAGTATGCAAATATGTCTTTTTCTTTCTTACTTTATATTGCTCACTGTAACTCTCCAGTGAGTGAGTGAGTAAGACCTGGGTCATCAAAGTTGAAGCATTTCTTTATTTAAAGGCAGGCAATCATAAGAAAGTGCTGACATCAAACCCAGAAGTCAGTTAAGACTCCCTCAGAGTGATTTGGGTCTTGCATATTAGCTGTCTCAAAAATTATTGTACATTTTGGATACTTTTACTATTATTGGTCATACAGTGTACAAATGTTGAAATTATAGTACAAATACAATAATTATCATACACCTGGCAATGCTGGTTTGCATCTGTTTCCTAATTTAACTCCTTTATTTTAAAGAAGCAAGTGTAGTTGACTCCTGAAACTGTTGAATGGTACAGTTCAACATTGCTTATTTGTCTGCAGGTAGATATGATTGGTATCTGTGAGGCTGGACCACTACTGGGTTTCACCGTTTTTGTACAAGAACCACTTTTAGGGCCAAGAAAGTTCTGCAGTTCCTATGCTCATTCAGTTTATTGGCTTTTTGGAGACTGTCAGTAAGGTTGCTTGTTAGTACCCAGTATGGCTGTAATTTTTCTTTTTCTTTTTTTTTTTAAACTAAATGAAGGACACAAAGGAGGGAATTGAAGTGAGATGACCAGATCATTTTACTGTGAAAGATGACTTGCCCTTTTTGCATGCTAACCTAGTTTCCTGCTAACATACCAGATATTTTATGTACCGGCAGCCTTATAGCAGCCAGGAACACCCACAACTTGCTGAAGTCAGTCAAAGCTATGTGTAGATGCCATGAAAATTGGAAAATTCTAGGTTACCATAATTTGTTGGTTTTAAGTTCTAAAATTTGCCTTTTGAATTAGAATGTCATTTCACCACATGGTGGAGCTATCTTCATAAAGTTTCAGGCTGAAAAATATGGACTTGAGAAACAGGAACACTTAATGTAGGTAAGTGAAAGGTGTGGTTTTTAAATGCTACGTTTTAATATAAGTGCCGTTTACTTATAGTTCCCATTCCATTCAAAGAGTGTGTGTGTGTGTAATTGTATTTAAAATAACCTCACTTAGACTTCTGGTATTTCTTTCTCTTTATATGGTATTGATCCCTATTATGTCTAAGCACTTCCCCAATGTCAAAATAAATGACTAAGAAAAGATCTCCTTCAGTCAAAAAGTGTTAAATTTAACTTGCTATTGGAGATCTGGGGCAAGTTAGCAAGTCCTGTATTTTGCTCTGAAGGAGAGAAGATTTTTGAACATCTTTAATTTTTTCTCAGAATGAGTTTGAAATTGGTGGGCCAGTTGTCAAGAAATGTGGATCCTGCTTCTCTCATGAGCAGGGAGTGTGGTTTTCCCTGATGAAAGACTGTGAATTCTCAGATTAAACCCCCCAAATCAGTGATTAAAATGAAAAACCCCCACAACCCCCCCCAGCCCTACTGGTGCCCTTCACCTCCACTCACAGCCTCCTGCCCCCACCAGCCCTATTGGAGGGAGGCCCCATCTGCCAGGGAAAATTGGCCAGGGACTTGAGTCCACAGCCTCCTGCCCTTGGCAGGAGGAGGCAGTGGGTGCTGCAGCAGAATGGAGCCCAGTGTGCGTGCGTGCTTTTTAGATAGAATGTTGCTATTGCATGATGGGTCATGTTGGGTGAAGCGACCTCTTAGGTATAACTTGAGTTACTCCCATGGGCAATTTTAAAGATGGGAAACGGCAGGGATCCTGTTTTTCCCTGATTTTAAAAAACTGCAAATTTTCTAATAAAACCCCCCAAATCTGTGGTTAAAATTCAAGGTCCCCTGACAGCACCCCTGGTCCTGCTTGTGCCTCTCACTCGGGGGGGCCCCCCCCCCCCCGCCTTGCTGGTGCCCCTCACCCTTCAACCACATCCCCTGCTCACTCAGCCCTGCCAGAGGCAGCCCCCAGCTGCCAGGGCTACAGACCTGGGTCTGGAGCTCCCTACCCCTACTGTCCCCTGCTGCCTGCTGTGGGCTTAGGTGGTGGTGGGGGTGGCTCTCTGCCACTGCTTTCACTTCTGGTGGGCATGGGGGGTCCCACGCCCCCTAGATCTGTATGTGGGGCAGGCACAGGCTACAGACCTGGGGTCGGGTTCCTGCCCTGCTTCCTTCCCTTGGGGCCTCCGCAGCCAAGCGGGCATGACCCAGTGTGGCGTGGAGCAGCAGTGCCACGTGAAGAAGCTTTGGGGGCACAGCCCCACACTGCTGCTTTCTGCAGCCCTGTGCGCAGGAGGCGCGTTGCCAGGGCAGCACGGAGCAAGCAGCGGGGAGCAGCTTCTCCACGCAGCTCCTCTGCTTCCTGCCATTCTGGGTCGCACCCACTGGGATGTGGAGATCCTGGGGGAGGGAAGCAGGGCAGAGCTCATGGTCGCGATCAGCTTCTCTGTGTAGGCCAGTTGTTCCCTGCTGCCCTACTTCCCTCCCCTGGGAACTCCGCAGCCCAGTGGGCGCGACCCGGCGCAGCAGGGAGCAGGGAAGCTGTGCGGAGAAGCTACTTGCCACTGTGACCTCCACACTGGCCTGGTGATGTGCCTCCTGCTCACAGGGCTGCAGTGAGAGCAGCAGCATGGGGCTGAGCCCCTCACAGCAGCGGCATGTGCGTCGCCCAGGCAGTGCAGAGCTCTCAGCGGTGAGAAGAACCCCGTGTGGCCCCGCTGCTCTCTGTGGGGTTGGGTCATGCCTGCTGAGCTGTGAAGAGGGAGGGAAGTAGGGCAGGAGTCTGTGTCTGTCCCATGTACAGATCTGGGGGGCATGGGTCCCCCCCCTGCCCCCGGGGAGTGCGTGCAGCAGCGGGGAGCCGGCCCTTTCTCCCTCCCCCAGATGAGTTACCCACATCCCCGTCCTGCTCTCCACTGGGGCCCTACAGCCAGGCATTCAGCCCAGGACCTCAAGCCCTAAGCACCCCCTGACTAGGCAGCAGACTCAGCCCTGCCCATCTTCCTCCCTCCCTCCCTACAGGGGTCTCAATCCCCTCCTTCCCCCTCAGATGGCTGCCTTGGACCATCGACACGTACATGCATGTGGCACCCCCTGTCCCACAGCCTTCCTCCTGCTCCCTCCCAGCTCCCTGCAGGCTGGAACTCTGCCAACCTGCAGGGAGCTCATTGCAAAATCCACTGATTTCTCTGGTTAAATGAGAAATCTACGTTTGCCTCTGGTAAAACGTAAAATCCATGGTTTACTCCGTTATTCCATGGGAAACAGAAAGCCTTTAATCTTCCTGCTGGTCATAGATGCAGACAGGTGACTCGTGCTACTTAAATAATTGGCTACTGAGAAGTCAAGAAATCTAAGTAAAACTAGAAGTTGAAACTGTCAGATACTCCCAAAGGCTGCTGTTTTGGATTTGGTGAGCTCTTGGAGTACTCTTTACTTTTTCCCACTGGCAATCTTTTTGGAATTCACCTTGAACCAAATGATTTTCATCCACTTGATAGTAGCCAAGTCCTTGGAGAGCTGAGATGTATGCTTTTGTTCAGCGGATTGGAAGGTGATAGTCGAGTATCATTGTGTTCCTGTGTATATAATCCATGTTGTATGATGTTGTTGTATTGTTTCATAAAAGTACTGCATGCAAAGGGTATAGAGGTGGAAGGGGAGGTGCCTGCCAGGGCTCTCTGCTTGCAAGGCGAGCAGTGAAAGTCACCTCTCCAGTTCTTCTATGCTTCACTTTTCAGAGATGAGTGAGTAGGATTTGATGTTTCAGTGGATGACACTTGTCCATAGCAAAGAGCTCCTCATCAATGCCATCAGTTTTGTTTCTGCCCTGGACTGCCCTGAAATCTGTGAGGAAGTGAAAGTAAACTTTTCAAACTAAGCATCTCGAGTAGAGCCAGGGAGGTGATCCTCCCCCTCTATGCGCCGCTGGTCAGGCCGCAGCTGGAGTATTGTGTCCGGTTCTGTGCGCCCCATTTCAGGAGGGATGTGGACAACATGGAGAGGGTCCAGAGGAGGGCCACCCGCATGATCCGGGGACAACAGGGCAGACCCTACAGTGAGAGACTGCGGGACCTGACCCTATTCAGCCTCCACAAGAGAAGGCTGAGGGGGGACCTGGTGACCGTCTATAAACTCACTAGGGGGAACCAGAGGGGTTTGGGGGAGACGCTGTTTCCCCTAGCCCCCGCTGGCATAACAAGGAGTAATGGGCACAAGTTGATGGAGAGGAGGTACAGATTGGACATCCGAAAAAATTACTTCACAGTTAGGGCGGCTAGGATCTGGAACCAACTTCCAAGGGAGGTGGTGCTGGCCCCTACCCTGGGGGTCTTTAAGAGGAGGCTGGACTCATTTGAGTCCCGTTTTTGTTTTTAGGGGTTTTTTTTGTTGTTCTCCTGCCCTGGCGGGGGGTCGGGCTAGAAGATCTATTAGGTCCCTTCCGACCCTGAAACTATGAAACTATATAGTTAAAAAAATAAAATAAAATAAAAATTGTTCTTTTAACAGTCTGTTTGAATTGTACTATCTTAGCATATTAAAGATCATCTAATGGCCATTCTCAGATAGAACTTGTTTAATGCCTAGTCTTTTGGTAAATACTGGAAGAAATGTATTTTATATAGTGAGATATTGTCTTCAAACTTTTAAAATATGCTTTCTTGCAAAAGACAAACCCTCCGGCCTACTTCATTTTGCACCCTGCCGCACTTCAGCTGGGCAGCCCCTGCCCCTGGTCTGCTCCCTTGCTCACTGTGGAGGTCTCGATTTGCCCTCCCCCCCCCCTTTCCCCCAAAGACTTATCAGCTGGACACTGCTCTCTAAGCTGACAGATTGCACATTGGCAATTGGATCGGTATCGGCCAATATGGCTGGTCAATAATTGGCCATTGGTATCAGCCCAAAAAATCTTTATCTGTGCACCCCTAGCCAGAAGTTATGCACCTGTGTTTGTACAGTGTTGTTCTTAGACCAGGGGTGGGCAAAGTGTGGGCCAGATGCGGCCCACCAGACCATTCTATCTGGCCTGCAGGGCCCCTAAAAAATTTAGAAAATTAATATTTATCTGCCCCTGGCTGCCTGTCATGTGGCCTTTGATGGCTTGCCAAAACTCAGTAAGTCACCCTCCACCTGAAATAATTGCTCGCCCCGGCTTAGACGAATTAGCTTGGTTGCAATGCTGTGCAATAAAAGATCTCATCCTATCTGCAGCACTGTCTTTGCCTCAAAGGATATGTTTTTTGCTCTCTTTTTCCTCTTGTGGTTGGCCTCCTGCCATTCCAAAATTGCCATCCACAAAGAGTCCAGAATGGCTTCCCCATTTTTTCCTCTGCTGCGTGAGAGGAGTCATAGTATTGACAGAGCTGATGTATTGGCATAGTTTTCTAAAACTTATCTGTGGTAGCATATCCTAAGATCTGATGCTCCAGGGATATATTATCAGGATGAACACTAAATTGCTTTCTTCGGGGGCGGGGCTGAAATTTATATGAGAGGAGTGATTTTGTTTTGAATACGTTACCTTGACTGCTCTGAAATGTTACAGATAGGGTCATTTTGGTGGAACATTATTCTCATGACCCGACTTGTGATCTTATAGTCTAATGCTTTTAAGTAAATTGAGATTTGCCTTGTAAAGAGACTCATTTCCTGATGTGGCTAAGTGAAAGCACTCGAACCTGTTTTTGAGCAGTTAAACAAGTTATCTGGAAAGGCATTCCCTGTTTTCAGTCTTTTAGGTGGAGCCTGGCAGTGCTGCCTTTTAAGGCTGCTGGAAGGATCTTATTTCACTTTCCTTGTAACTTTGGGCTGAAATTTTTGATGTTGGACATATGTTTAAAAAGATTCAATCTAAGGCATACATAAATCAGCCAAAACAGTTGAATTATTTCAGAGAACAAGGTTAGGAAAAACCTGGTGAATTGTTTGTCACTTGTTTTAAAAAAAAAAAAAAAAAAAAAAACTTTTTACACTATACCAGTGAAGAGATCATCTTTTTATTGTCTTGTTAGCTGACAGTCTTGTCAGAGCATACAGTGGGTAAACAGGATGTCATTATCTAACGGTCTATTTAGTAGACATTTACTGACATTTATTAGTTCACTAATCTATCGCTGGTGTCAGGAAATCATATAACTGACAAAATCTGATGCAGTTAGACCAATCAAATTTCACTGTGCACAAAATAAAACTGTCATCTTTCAGTCTTGTTATTAGAAACTACTTAAGTACCACAGAAAAGAGTAGGGTTTTCTGCCAATTGCTAGAGACATTGAGAGTCCTTCACAAGATTACATTGCACTTTCATGGATATCTGACTTTAATGGAGTTGTGGCCATTTTTTCTCATCTGACCTGTTCATAATTCCCGAGTTGACTGCTGCTTTTGAGGCATGAGGCAGCCTCCTAAGCAACCATAACATTTCTGACAGGGATGCAGGTTGTGAGAAATTGAGGCATGGTATTAAGATAATTTCAGTTAATGTTCAAATTTGATTTTTTTGGATTATGACTGACTACTGAATTTTCAATAGTCTGAAGGGTTTCAGCACTTCAATTTCAGATATTTTTCCACTGTCAGTGATTCCTTGAGATCCTTTTTTAGGATGCTGCATGACATTAGCATGTGTTAGATATGCAAACACACATGATTCACAAGATAATCCCAGAAATATCAAATAGGAGTCTGGTGTCAAAAACTTTCTGACCTGTTGTGGTCTGTCTGAGTTCTTTGCAACAAAGACTTACTCTGTTTTTCCATAGTCAAGAAACAAGTGAAATTTTGTTTTTGAAATGGGGTGTCTCTAAATCTGGGAAAGTTATGGGGGAGGGAGGGTCTTGAATCTAAAAAGATTGAGAATTGCTGCTCTGTGTACTTGTTTTTGGCAATTTCTTGGTTCCTATGATAGGCTGCTTCTGCTGGCCCACAGTGGATTTTGTTGACAAGCGGATTAAAATTGCGGTCTGCTCCCTCTCAGTGCACATATGCTTTTTGTGTACTAAAAGTAATACATTTTACTGTGGGGGTTTTTGTGTTTTTTACTTTGCAGTATGGTTTTAGTATTTTGTGCTTATTTTTTTAAATTTAAGGCAAGTTAAAACTATTTAAAATGTAATCTAACATAATCTAGGTCAACCACAGGTCTGTCCTATTGAAGTTATAGAAGATGCAACTGATCCTGACTTGTTACAAATATGATATGAAATGATATTTAATCAAAGGCTTTCACATTGGCTACATTTATGTATCTCCCTCTAAAATCTTCAGTAAAGTAAAAGATAAAAATTAAAAAAAACCCAAAACTATTATATTTCCTTAGTGGATAAACATTTTGTGTGAGATTGAAGTATGTCAAAATCTTGCAAGCACATGTTGTTTATGTGTTTGTGAATGATAATACTTGACATTTTCTAAAAACTTTTAATAGGACTGTTTGTTTTTGCTTATTACTGGACATACAAATTTACTAAGATTTCAAGGGTTTCAGTAAGAACATTCTAAGTCCCTTAATGAATATATTTTTAAGGAGTACAGTTAGCCTACATCAGTGGTACACAACCCATCCGGCCTGATCCAGTGCGCAGGACCATTCATGTCTTCTGGCCAGCAGGGCTGCCTGAAAGCAGAGCTGGACATGAGGCAGCACTGGCTGCCACCTTGCCAGTGGTGATGACATGGTCAGCTGCTGCTGTGGTGATGATTTTTTTGTGCTTCCCTATAAAGGTGGCATCTGGGGCTGCTACCATGGTTGTTCCTCCTCATAGATTCATAGACGTTAGGGTCGGAAGGGAGCTCAATAGATTGAGTCCGACCCCCTGCATAGGCAGGAAAGAGGGCTGGATTTAGATGACCCCAGATAGATGCCTATCTAACCT
>NW_005842428.1:204140-205891 GCF_000455745.1 Alligator sinensis
GCCAGTGGCTGTGCAATGACGTCAGCCAGTGCCTTCAGTACCCTCGGATGGAGCTTATCTGGGCCTGCCGACTTAAACGCATCCAGTTCCTCCAAGTTCCTCTGCACCATCTCAGGGTCTATGCTTGGTAGTCTGGTGCCCTGCTGCTGCCTCTCTGCAATCCCAGTGAGAGCCTTGTCTTGCCCCTCGCTTAGGAACACTGAGGCAAAGAACTCATTGAGGAGTTCAGCCTTGTCCCCTCTGTCCGTCACCAATTGTTTCTGCCCATTTAGTAGAGGTCCTATTCCACCCTGGGCCTTCCTTTTACTCCCTATATATCTAAAAAACAATTTTTCTTTATCCTTAACTTGGGATGCCATCCTCAGCTCCATGGTAGCTTGGCCTGTCTAACTGCCTCCCTACAAGTGCGAGCAGAGGAGGTATACTCCTCTTTAGTAATCTCTTCCCATTTCCACTTTTTATATGCCCCCCTTTTAGCCCATAGACTGCTCTGGATTTCTCTAGTCAGCCAAGGAAGCCTCTTGGCCCCTTTCCCTCTTTTTCCCCGCATCGGGATTGTCTCCGTCTGTGCCCGAAGGATCATTTCCTTAAGGCACAGCCACCCTTCCTGGGCTCCCAACTCTTTAAAACTCTTACTCTGCAGTGCGTCCTTGACTAAACGCCTGAGTTCATTGAAATCAGCTTTCCTAAAGTCTAGCACTTTCACCTTACCCACTTGACGTCTTATGGTGAATTCTATTATTGGGTGATCACTGTCCCGTAGGTGACCACTGATCTGTAGGTCTCCTACCATGTTATCCCCCGTTGCCAATACCAGGTCCAGTTATGCTCCTGGGGCTCCCTTCAAGTCTGGAAATTTTGTTGCAGAAGAGCATTGCTAGCAATAATTGGCATGGCTCTGGGAGCAGTGGCAATCAGTGCTGCCATTGCTCCCTCCACTGCCAAATTTCTGGGCCTGTAGGGAGTCCCATGGGCTGGATGACACAGCTCCACAGGCAGGATCCAGCTGCAGGCCGTTACTGGAGCAATATGGGTTTACATCCGTTTCCAGATGTTTAAAGGGAAACTTAAATGGTGATTTAAGAGCTAAATAAACATTGAGTACATTTCTAAAAACTTTCTCCAAATCCTTGTTATGATTTGAACCTTTAGCAAATGAGACTGCTGGACTCTTATTAACAATGGGCACTGGCATGACATGGCATCTGAATTTTTCAGCTGAACCTCATGAAGAAGGCTGGGACTTGAAAAATTTAGGTTCCATTAGAAAGCAGCATTAAAATAAATCTGCCATAAATCCTGCTTTGATTAGAGGTGCAGCAATACATCAGTCTCATATTAGATAGGCACAGATATAAGGAAAATTGACTGTATTGGCAATCAGATTCTTTTGGCTGATGTGGCCGATTAAATGTGTGCATGCATGCAGCCGCAGCACAGCACGCAGGCGGCCAGGAGAGCAGCTAGGTCTGGCTGATAAGTCTGTGGGGGAAAGGACAAGGGGGAGGGATGGGACCTGGCGGGGTGGTAGATCAAGGCTCCCGCTGGGAGGGAGGGAGGGAATGGAGTTGAGGCAGGGGCAGGTGCTGCCCAGCTGGGGCGGGGCGTGGGACTGAGCTGTGCGTGGGGAGCTCATGGTGGCTCCGCTACTATGCGCACCCCTATGAGGGCATGGTGGGGCATGTGCCCCTGGATCTGCGTGCGGGTCGAGGGCAGGTTGCCATTGCAGGCTAGGCCCAGGACAATGCCAG
>NW_005842428.1:206197-208245 GCF_000455745.1 Alligator sinensis
CAGCGGAACCCCCCCTCCCCCCCCCCCCTGGCGGAGCCACTTGTGGCTTGGTCACCTGCCCTGCCCTAGTCTCAGCCCTATTCCCTCCCTCACTGCGGAGGCCTCAATTTGCCCTCCCATGCCCCTTCCCTCCCCTTGCCCCTTCCCCCCACAACAGATTTACCAGCTGAATGCTGCTCTCCAAGCTTCCCTTCTGCATATTGGCAGTCAGATCAGTATTGGCCAATATGGCTTGTTAAAAATTGGCCATCGGTATCAGCCCAAAAAATCTCTATCGGTGCACCCCTAGCTTTGATACAAGAATGTGTTGAACAGCCATTTAAATTAACCATCATGCTTTCTTTTAACTGAAAAAGGAAAGAGTTTGAGGAGTCATTTTCAGTGACTGTTGAAAGAATGTTACTATGAAAATAGTGACACCTGGATTTAATTTTTTCTTTTATTTTAGGCACTTTTACAATGAAGGCACTGATACTAAGTATTGGAAATATCATTTGCATTACTTAGCAGTTTATCCTTTTAAGGCAGAAGTTGTAACAGGAGTTGTATTGAAAAGAGGCTTGTTGTTTTAAGCTCTCATGGGGGGTTTTTTTTTTTTTTTTTACTTATAACTAAGGAAACTGGTGACATTTAAAATGATTCATGTAAGATCCCTTTAAAAATAAGAAGTTATTTAAGTAGCTGTTCTGCAAACTGATGTTAGGAATGGATTCAGGTTTAAAAAAGAAATTTACAAAATATTGCATCTTAACTATGTTTAATACTGTATTTTATCAAATATTACATGCTCCCAAATAAGATGCTCTTTGTTTTGGGAAGGCAAAATGAAAAGAAGATGTTTTCAGTCATGATTAGGGACCTACTCAAATAATAATTTTTTTTTTTTCAACTTTCTGGGGAAAACAGCAGTTTTTTCAGGGTTGGGGTTTTTTTCTCTATCTCCAGGGAATTGCTGGGGTAAAAAACTTATTAAAAATAAAATGCTGGCTCCTAGCCTTGCAGCCTGCTGGGAAGAGGAGTGGGGGGAGAAAATTTATTATTAAATGGGGGTGGGGGGTGTGGAGCAGCCAAGATGGTGGCCACTGCCTGCACCCTCTGCCACTGATTGGCTGAGAAGTTTGCCTCTTGTGTGGCCCCACATCCCTCCACCAATCAGCAACAAGGGGCAGGGCCACACAAAGGGCAGCCCTCCACCAATCAGTGGCGAGGGACAGAGCCATATTAAAGGCAGCTCTCTTGGCTAGTCAGAGGTGAGGGGTGGGCCCACTGGGGCCCCTCAGCCAATCGCAGGTGTGAGGGGGACCCTGCCACGGTAAGCCCATGAAAATGGTGGCTGATGCTGTGATTGGCCCACCAGATTGTCCTTCTGCCTTGATTTGGGTTGGTCCCTAGTCATGACTGAAAGCTGTCTGCATGGACAAACTCTCTTGCCCGTAGCCAACTCATTGGCTCTCTAGGCAGAAACTAGAATTTTAATCTTCTGGCAGCCAGTTCAGTTGCGGCCGAGAGGGTTAAAACTCTGCCTCTGAGGCTGAAGTGGACTCTGTTTCTCCTGAACAGTGGCCAGAGAGAAGGGGGAGAAGCACAGCACCGAGCAGTCATAACTAGGCTTGGTAGAATTAAAATTATTTTTTTAAATAATTTTGATGGCTACCATCAATTTTTATTTTTAAGCATTTATTTAGATTTTTTTATCCATTTAACATTTTCGGTATTGTGTGTAATGAGGGGGACTGTGTTCATTTTTTATCAATTTAAATGTTCAGGATTGCGTGAAATTAGGAGCCTGGGAGGCAGACAGTTTAGTAATGACATGACAGTTAAAAGCTTTATAAAATCACCAGAAAGTATCGATAAATCAGTATATCCTACCTGCTTTAAATCATTCTGTTTCTTCATCAGGAAAGATCTGGGTGGGCAGGGTCCAGAAGAGGAGGGCAGCGGCACTCCCAGAGTCTGGGAATTTGGGGAGAGGTGGTGGTCCCCCCCTTAGCTGGCCTGGCCTGGCCTGCACCCCGCTGGCACTGGGCTGGAGCCTTGAATACTCT
>NW_005842428.1:208276-209515 GCF_000455745.1 Alligator sinensis
TTCCCCACTCTGGGCTTTGAGTAGCAGTTTATTTAAGCATGTTGTTATCTCCCTCCAGCCTGCTTCCTCCACCTATGAAGGAACAGCTGATTGCTAAATTGCAGAGTCATTAGGCCAGAACCAGCAGCCAGTTGCTTAATTGATGAGTCATTAGGCTGCCCATGGTTTCTTTTTAACCTCTCTGGGCTCTCTCCCTCCTTGTCTCTCTTTCCCCACTGTCTAGTAATAGGGGTAGGAGTTCCCTGTTACAGTCCCCTTTTTATAAATTTTGATTGTTACTGATTATTATTCCCAATTTATTATTACCATAGTCTGTGAGTGTGAGCTTTAATTGATGTTTTAGCTATAATAATCAAATACTGCCAAGCCTAGTCATAACTGTCTCCATGCTTCCCTTCTGGCACAGAAATCAGTTTCCCTGCTCAAGGGAAATAGTACCAATTCTGGAGGGCTAATTTTTTTGGGAAATGTGTATATGAGTAAATATGGTATTAAATTAGTAGGATTTTAGGAAAATTCTGTTATTGTAGAATGAAATTTCATGCATAGTAAATAAGGTTTAATTGAGGTGTTCTTTGCAACAGGTCAATTTTACATTTCTTTTTGAAATTTGTATTGTTGAATAATAGACACCACTTCTTATATACCTGCTAGATGCCAGATTACCTTATAGCGGTTTATTCAAGGATGGCAGATAATTTCTGCTATAGTCATACATGGCTCTGTTGATGCAGTCCAGCAGGCTCTGGGTCCTGGGTCAGAGGAAGATTCATAGCACAACCTGGTGGGACCTGGGCTGAGCCCTTTCAGCTGAAAGAATCCATATAGACCACTAACAGTGTATAAGGCACCTCAACCCCAGCTAGTTATCAAGCCTGCTGACAGACATGGGAAAACCCCCCCCAAAATGTGCTTTACTAGAAGTTGGCAGACAAGGTTACCTTGTCTGCCTATATCCTTAGACCAACACGGCTACAACCTAAACCCCTTTACTAGAAGTAGCACATTAGCTCGACCTAGCTCTCCAGCGTCTATGGATCGGGTGCTTCAGTGTGGCTTTTTGGTGCTTTTGTCTAAAAATTGATTCAATCAGCTGTCACGTAAAAGCACCACTGAAGTGCCCGATCTATGCAGCTGTTGGCCAGCTAACACAATGCCTCTACTGGGCACGTTCTGGGCTCGACTTGGGAGCAGCCCAAGTTTAAAGAAAAGTGTAGGGTTGGGGGGGGGGGGGGGGGG
>NW_005842428.1:209539-236893 GCF_000455745.1 Alligator sinensis
GTGAATAGTGAAAAAAATGGAGGGGTGGGGGGGGGGGGGGGGGGTGTTACATCTGTAAGTAGCCCAAATGTCCATGGTACTGTCTGGAAATACAGTTCAGGCTCTTCCACTCTGTCAGCATTGGTGCACACTGTACAGAGAACCTTTATTCCAGTCACTCTGATGTCTGACTTGGTTGTGCAGATGATCTGGTGCTGACTTTCTTGGTACTTAGTGTTTTCTTAGTGGCTACATGTCTGGAGTCGTCCTTCTTTTTCATATCTGCTGCCAGGCATGTTTCTGTCATGTTAGTGATATGCTAATAATATGGTATTATTCAGCTTTCCTGCTTATGCTGTGGGTGGAATTTGTGAGTTCTTTGAGACACCAGTTATCATGGGTGACTGGTGCCTCTTGGCTCTCTGGTTCTGGGGCGGCACCAGTGGCTGATTGTCAGCAGGGAGGGGGGTCCCCCAGCGGTTGATTGCCAACCCCAGAACTGCTGGCAGCAAGCTAGAAGTGCCGCTGGTGCTTCTCTAGGGGGCACCAGTTGGCACTCCTCACTCACTCCTAAAATTGGCCCAGCAAGGGCCAATTTTAGGAGCGGGGGCACATGTCCCCACTATGCTCCCCCTATGCATTGCCTATGCCAGGTATGGTACTGCCTCTAACATAAGACATTAAATTCATTTTTTTTCCCCCCTCCCTAACTAAACATAGCCTGTCCACCACGGTTATGAGCCACACTGGCCTAATAAGGAATCCAGAGATCACTCTCAAAATAACAGATCTTGTGGTTCTTTATGTTCACTCTCACGTCCCTCTTGTATAACATATGAACAAGACTTTACTGGGCTTATTGAGATAATAAGCCGAGTAGGAAATATTCTTCTGCTGCCCCATAGAATTATGTTACTCTTTGTATAAAACCATGTAGGTCTTCTGGAGAGGACCCTTGTTTACAGTCTGTCTGTACTAGCCGGATCATGAAGTGAAGAGGAATACTTGCAGGAAACAGATAATAATACATTTCAGCAGCATTTTTTTTTTTTCTGCTTGTCTAATTGTGTAGTTAACCTTTCTATTCCTAGCCAAGTAGATGAGACCACTTACACTGCATGATGTGCGGGCCGGGAGCGGTCCGAGGCCCTCGGGGGTGCGCGGCGGGCTGTGGTCAGCAGCCCTGGCACGCGGGTCAGGGAATGGAGGCCGGCAGACTAGAATTAGGCACGGACGCGTAGCGGTTGATTAAAGATTATTTTACTTACACCGAAGATGGTTGCGGTGCAGGCAGGAAAACTTGCTTGAGTTGCGGTTACAGACAGAAAAGAAGAGAAGCGGACAAGAGTTCCTTCCACGCGAACCTCTAGCCCAATCCGGTTGAAGGCTCTAAACACGCGAGCCCATCGTGTCAACCGAAGAAAACAACTCGGAGAGAGAGCTCTGGATACACTCACACGAAGTTTGCTAGGCGCGCAGGGAAGGGGTTCGTCGAGGGATCGTTCGGCGACGGGGAGAGGCCAGAGGTTGATCAGACCCTTATAGCCTTCTCACGGTACACGCTGGGTCCGATAGGCTCCGCAGCGCTTAGAGATCTTCACTAGACATGAAGTTCTCCTCCTCCAGGTGGTTGTGGAGTCCTCCAACTTGGGCGGAAACTGCTCAAGCCTCTTATACAGCTAGCAAGCCAATCGCTAGCCGCCACGGGAATAATTTAGAACCGGCCAATAGTGGGACGCAAATTTGCATGCGGGTGGCGGGAACTCCTTTGCACCATGCATTTCTCTTTGCAACTAAGAAATGCACCCTGCAAAGAAAGCTCTGAGTGGCGGGAAATAATTTAGCAGTGCCGAAGCGCGCGCACACAAAATCACACCCTTGGGTTGTGACACATGACAGAACTTCCATGCAAACAAAGTGTTATACATTACGTGATATTTTGCTTTCTTACATGGCAGATCGGTTTATCAAGTCGTAATCCTAATCTCTTTCCTTAATCTTTCCATGGAGTTTTCTCGCAAGACATTAAAACAGGTTGTTAACATCCTTATATAATTTTAAGGAGTGGTGGAAGAGCCCTTAAAATTCAGGGTCAGGCACTTCCCACATTTTACTTGTCCTAAGGCAGAAAAAGGTTGGCCTCTTACTCAACCATGTGGACAATACATTTCTAAAACTAATTATTAAAGGGTATGTACCTATTCTTTTCTTTGCTAAAGGTCATATACACCTTGCTTGTACCTTATTCCTGCCATCTGCTGGTAAGGGGTAAGACACATTTCTGTTATCTAATGTTTAATTGCTACCACATCTTATGAGATGAAGGAAAGTAGTTCAACTCCAATTAGCTTAAATGAGGTCTGGGTCTGCAAAAAAAAAAAAAAAAAAAAAAAAAAAAAAAAAAAAAAAAGGACCTTTCTTAATCTTCCCTTACTACTTTTTTTTAGTCCCCCTCTTCCTTTATGAACACCTTTCCCCTCCAAAATAGATCTCTCTGTCCTTATTTCTCAGACTTTATGGATTTGGATTATTCTTTTCTAAAGTGTTGAGTCAAATTCTCAATCCATCTGTAACTCGATGTACATTCTACCCCAACTTGAATCATAGAGGTTTTATATGTGTTAGAGCAAATCTTGGCTTTGTTTTAGTGCTTTTGGCTAGGACTAACTGGTCTAGTTCCTAAAGATATTACATTAATTTATCAAGTCTTCAAATTTGTTGTATTAATATGTCTTTATGCAAAACAGCAAAAATTATCATTAACTATTGTTGCAGTGAAAAAGGTCACTGACATTTTGAAACTATTTTAAAATTTACAGAGAAAATAAAGCTTGTATTGCAGGAATGCGTATTTGAATGGATTTTTCTATGCAAGATAAAATTACTATTTGTAATATGCTTTGACTTGCCAAATAACTGGAAATCATAAGTGACTGTTTCTAGCTTTTTGTTCAGGTAGACAGATTTATGTTCTTTCATCTGGTAATTCATAAAGTTAAGTGAAAGTTATCTTTTCTCTTCTTCTAGGAGGCCTACATCAAAAAGAAGGAGATATGGGGAATCTGTATCTTTATTGCATCAGTTGACCTGGATGAGATAACATTCACTTTTACAGAGCTTCTGAAAAGTATAGGTCTAAGGTATGTTTTACTGTGAAAATTGTGAGATGCCAGTAATCAAATAATCAGACAGTGTTTCTACTCTGAGAATACCATGCTTTTTTGTTTGTCAGTTTGGACCTACAAATTTATTTTGTAGACTTGAAGTCCACTGTAGAGGAAGTTTTACCACTTTATTCCAGGGATAAATTGCACTTCACAATTTCTAGTTCTCCTTTTGTTAATTATGGCAGTATTCATAATTTTGGTCCTGACTGTCTCTCTAGTAGCTGAGGCATTGGTACTAATTTCCTTTGCAGTAAAACAGTATGCAGCACTGTAGTATGTTGGTGGATCCTGTATCACTGCCGTGGTTAGGAAGACTTGGGGGAGCTTTTACATAGCCTTGCTCTACAGCAAGAGCCTGTCAGACAGGATCTGACCATAAGTCAGATCCTGCCTGTGGAGCCCTGCCATCTGGTCTCTGCAGCTGCCCTGTGGTCTGAGCAGACCCACAAGGGGCATGGTATGAGTCAGACCAGCCCCACAAGCAAGGCGTGGGATGTATTCTGTATATAGCATCCACCCATATATATACAGCATCTGGGTCCCAGACTGCCTGGAGCAGGCAACATCTGTTATGGTACAGGAGGAAGGGATGATCTGTGACCTGATCAAGTCTCCTTGTTGAGTCTTCATGTCTGGTATGGGTGACACTACTGTGACCAATCTCCCCAGTTTGCTGGTCTGGTAATCATGATAGGACTCTCTCTCCCTTAGTGGGGACGCATTCCTTGGTCCTCATTTCCACCAGCATAACAAAAAACCCTATGTACTCATCCTCCCTTTGGGCAGTTTGATTGAAGTCAGAAATCCCGAAGCAGAACTGGTCAGTGAGATTTGGAAGAGATGTGGATTTCATAGGATACCAGGTGGGATGTTTCCTTTGACTTCCTTGTATTACCTTGCCCTACTGACCTCTGAGGATGTTCACCATCAGGAAGTTGGTATCCTTTGCCTCTTGGTCCTTCACTCTTTGCGGAGAAGCTCAGCCTTTATAGAAATTTCTGCTCCGTTGGCAATTGCTATAGAGGCAAGAAGTGAAAAGAAGAAAGAAACCATGTTTGTCAACACTTTAGTAGATGGGATAAAATCTTTCAGGAAAAAAACTAAGGTCTCTGTGGCATTTTCTGACATAGGCTGACTTATACTTACTCAGCATTTATCCAAGGTTGCATATATATATATTTGAAACCACTTCCAAGTGTAATAGGCTTGGAAACATTTACAAAATATAGTGTTTCAGCTATCAGACAGACAGACATACAGCCCTGGTCATGTCCCACAGCTGGAGTGCTTCACAGTATCTGTGGCTGTACGCAGTGGCATGCTCTCTAGCCAGGGAGTACAGCAGGGGGCTGCAACAAACTGCAGTTCTGTTCCCTGGTCCTCTCCAGAGCCCCCATCTCAAGGGACTGTTTCTGCTCTCTCACCAACTCCATGGAAATACTGGGAGGAGTGGGGTGGGATGCAGATACCAATGACTGCTTCTGTGCAGCTCTGTCCCTTCTTCTGGAGTTACCCCCTTTCCCACACTGGATCCAATAGAATAGAATTTGCAAGATAGGCAAAGATTTGGGTTTTTGAGAACTGGAATCTTGGCTCTGGGTGGGAGGGGGTTTTTAGGTGTCTCCTAGCTTTGGTGTGGGGGCGTTCTGGGAGCTCAGAGACAACAGTGGCAGGAGAGCATCCAGGAACAGTCTGCCCTGCTCTCGCTTCTACTTTCTCTGTTTTTGGAGGGCTGGGTGGAGAATGGAGGACAGTGGGGTGTTGAAGGACCTGTACAGCATACAAACATGAAAAGTAAATTGCTTCCAAAATAGTCACTCTGTACAGCATACAAACATGAAAAGTGAATTGCTTCTAAAATAGTACCTCATTTCAGCAGGTACTATTTTGGAGCACTTTGCCTATTTATAGAGTACTGCAAAGTTGTTTGAAAGTTTTCAAATGTGACATCTGTCTGCACCCCAAGTGTGTATCTTATGCAGTCACAACTTGTTACAGTTGATGCCAGTTTGGGGAGTACTGTCTTTCAGTCACTGTTCAAGCAACACTAATACCCAACTCGAAGCTTGTCATCAACTGTGTGCTAGTCATCACGAATGCAATCTGTGAACACTCACTTGGAACATATACCCTGTGGTAATTGAGGACTTTTAAAATGTATTTTCCACACAGGTTCCATAACCTGCTCTCCCCCCCCCTTGTTAATGTGAAGTCTTGCTCCTGTGGCTTCTTGTATTGAAAAGGAAATGGAGATTTCCACAGAAATGCAGTTAAACTTACTCTGCTCATTTTGCCATTTGTTTGCAGTGTCTTTAATGTACCTGCATCGCGTACAGTCCCAGTGGGATGCTGTTAGCCAAAAGAAATGTGTTCTTCAGTACTGGGACATGTTGGTAACAAGAGAATGTAATTCTATAAAGCTACTTTTGTAGAATTACAGTTACTCTCTAGACTTTTACCTTTTTTTTTCTTTAAAAAAAAATGCTCTTTGTCATTCTTCCTCCTTGCAGTGCATGTACATTTTTTCAGTTGTTGAAGCATATGGATAGGAACATGGATACCATAAGCACTAATGTTGATAGTACTGTATCACGACTACAGAAGAAATATGAAGTATTACTTGCGCTATATCGCAAGTTTGAAAGGTAATGTGCATTTTTCTCCTTTAATTTGAATTGATGCATTCTTTGGTAGTCCACGTTTATTTATTTAAATTTCTAAAATACAGATACTTGAAGTGACCATCTTAAATTCTGAATATACGTAAAAACTAGGAAGTATCAGCTGACTGAGCACTTAACACTTATTCAGACATTCATAATTCATATTCACCCCTTAAATATTACGGTATGTTACTTGATAACCCCATTGTGGTTGCTGTTTTGTTTTTTTTTTAATTGCTATGGCAAATAGGTCCATAGCCCGTTGTGCTAGGCCATTCACATCTCTCTCTCCAATAACCAAAGAGATATTGTAGGTTTCCTCCATTTAATCTTTTTCTGCTTTTCCCTGCATTTATTTCTCCTTTCCCTTCTATTTTACTGCTCCTTCCTCTCTCCTTCAAATTTTATTGCATCCACATTCAAGTTTGAGGAACCTGTAACAGACTTTGTACAAAAATAGCACACACAAAACAGCATTCCAAATATGTGAGAAAAATGTTGAGTTATGTGCATGTCTGTAAAACAAATAAACCCTGGGCTTCAGATTTGGAGAATCTGTGTCCTAGGAGTCAAGGGGACTAATGGAGAATAGTTTGCTATCATCTCTCATGTCTGAGGGTGAGCAGTTTTGAATGTCTTGCCTGATCATGCATACAGGAGTGTGATATGAGGAGACAGCAGGCTTGTGCAACCCAGATCAACTAGGTGAGGACACCCTCACACCCCTCTGCCCTGCCGCTGCGTGCCCCCCCCGGGCGCGCGCGCGCACAAGTGCAGTAGACTAGAGTTTTCTGTGCATCCCTTAACAAATGATGAAAAAAATAGTGGTATATCTTAAGGGATGATTCAGCACAGTTGATAATTCTTCAGAGATAAGGGCGGGGAGGGTGTTTGAGTGTAATTGGGCAGGAGTGAGCTCTCAAGATTTGTGACGTGCTGACGTGCGTGTGCTTCATTGCTATTACTTCAGCACCTCTTGTAATGCTTAGTTTCTTGTTTAACTACATTCAGTGAAGTTCTTTCTGTAAAGTAGCTCTCCATGGCTATGTAAAAGTATTCAGCATGGATGGGAGAGTTTCATAAGGCTCATGGGATTATCAGTTTTGTTTCACAGTCCCAAAGTATTTTACAGCTGTACAATTTTGCACCATTATATTTTTGTGGCAGTACATTCAGAACTGTCAGAGGGCCTAGATATCTTATTCATTAACCCTTCATGTGAGTGACCTTGATTATAGTCAGCTGTCACAACCCAGATGCTGAAGTAAAGTGACGTGAAGGTAGAGGTACTAATTAACCGTAAGCATTTTCTATCCTAATACATGCTTTTGAAGATGGTAGCTATGAAGTTCAGATATGAAGTGGCTGCCTACAGAGTGATTTCCAGCTCCTGTTTGTTCTGTCTTGTACCAGTCATGTTTCTGCTCCTGCTAGCATTTCTATATATTCAGAAACTATTCTTTTTTTAGTTGCTTAGCAGCAGGCCTGTTTTTTCCCCTGCCACATTGACACTCAGCCATGTTAAGGAGCACAGTGTGTTTAGTCTTCTTACTTCCTTAAATAGGCAACAGTGTCAATTCATTCTTTATTCTTGAAATCTAACCCAGTTAATCATAGTATTTTGGGTTGTAGGGATCTCAGTAATGTTTTTAGAATCCTGAATCCCTGGCTTGTCCTGAAAGTCTTAATATATTATTTGTACCTACTATAGCTCTTTGTGGACTATATAGCCATCACTCTCTTACTTAAGTCCACATCTTTTAAATATAAATTCTTTCCTAATCTTACTCTTTAATAGTTAGGTGGCATTTGTCCCTACTTTTTGGGTTTTTTTGTGTGTTATTTTTTCAGGGGCGGGGTAGGGAGGTGTTCACATGGCATTGCAAAAGAAGGGACTGTCAAACAAATTACAAAATGTTTAGGACAGTGTAGTCAATTTAAGGTTCTCAGAAAATGAGTCTAGTTTAAATGCTATGATTTTTTAAATCTTGTCGTCTTGATTTCTGGACCTTAGCCTTTAGTTTACACTTCAGCTACATTTAAAGTTGTCCATTCTTCAACCAGGACTTTTTTAACTCCAGTCTGACATTCTCATGATCACTGGACTCAGCATGCCTGTGATTCTTTCTTCCTAAAGAAGGAACATCAGATACTGAGAGACATACAGTAAAATGAGGTGACAGTAGTGAAGCAGGGAAGGCTTTGAGACCGCTTTAAGATACTGTTTCACATAGTAGTGAATTATGGTGCTACAGTCTTTGCTGTATCTTTACAAGCCACTGAGAGATGTGAATCCTGGGGTTTTGGGGAGAGAAAAACCATCACAATTTATTTACACCTAGCTTAAATTGCTTTATTACATAAATGTAAGCATTCAAACAGTAACAGCTTTTTGTAACTCAACTGTAGTTGAAAGCAGTTGTTGAGTCTGACATTAGTTGTGATTCTCAAAAGGGAGGTAAACAGTGGTTTCTGTGAATAGTGGACATTTTGAGAGACAGCAAGTGTTTCTGATTAGCTGATCCAAAGGATGCTACACAATTAAAAAAAAATTATATACCTTTTAGGAGTCGGTTCAATGTTGTTTTTTGTTTGTTTTTTTTTTAGGATTTGTGGACTTATTTATGTGGCACAGCCTAATAATCAGTAAGCTTGACTTTCTTGATTACATAAAATATAAAACTATACCTAAAAATTAAGATTCAAAATCTGTTTTAGTGTTTTATTTGTCTGACTGCTAAGACTGGATCTGTTGGTGTTACTAGTAAGTATATTATGGTTAATAAATATGCTTGGTCAGGTGTTTTGTGCTCCCTGAATGACTTCACCTTGATATGGAGGGAACAAACATTTGAAGGATAGACTTTACAGTCCTAGCATCACATAAAGAATGAGAAGATGCTGGCACAGCTGCCAAAGCGAGCTATTCAATAAATACTGTAACTGGTGAATAGAGTCTGAGTCAGAAATGTGAGTGAGAGAGTTGCTTGAACAATTGAATACATTGCTGCATTCACTTTCTTTGTATAATGTAAGTAACACGTATACTTTCTTGAAAAGGAAAAAAGTATCTAATCTTTCCATTTTGAAATTTGTTGTTTTAATTTCATGAGGAATGCATTGAGATTATCAATATACTTTTTAAAATATCTAAGGAAACAATGCTTGTTGCCCTAAATGAATACAGTCATGGACCTAAGTAAACTCTGTGGACCAGGTTCAAAATTGAAGAACTGTTATTGTGAAATGTTCACTACCTCGTTTCTGTGGTTTATTTACAGAATTTCTGATGAACTCAATTCCATGTTAGTTCAAAAGATTTCTTGGATCACTTTTTTGTTGGCTAAAGGTAAGTTATGATTATTATCGAATTCATGGTTTCACTGGAGTAAATTTATGGATTTCATTTTTATATCTCCAATATAAGAAACATTCTGGTTACAGATATAATGAGATCCCATAATCTTCTGTAGTTCTATAGTCATGTAGAAGTTTGCTGCCTCTTCTGCAATTTTGCTGAACTTTGTCTGGCGTTGGGGATTGCAAAATGTTGTAGTACTCAGGATGTTTCTTGTTATCTAGAAAGCGCCTGTTCTGTAATTTGGTCTTATCTTCTTGGCAAGAAGTTGGCAGCATTTATATTTCAGGCAGGCCTGGAAGGTTCCCTTTAGGAATGGTTTGGGCTGTTGTTAAGGATAAGTGACAAAAGCCATATTGTTATAATTGTATGATCTTATAAGGCTTCACTAGAACAGAAGTGGTCAACCTCTGTCCTGTGGCACTGTCATCCAGCCTGTGGGGCTTCCCATGGGTCAGAAATTTGGCAGTGGAAGCAGATGGGACCAGGTGGGGGCAGTCTGAGTCCCAAGGCCTAATCCTGGGAGGGGTGGGAGAAGTCCTGGCACATGGGGCAGGGTGATGTTGTGCTCCATGGTCTAATCTGGCCCACCGATGGCTTGATCCAGCCCACAGACTGACTCTGCCCCCTGGTCTGTGGGGTAAAAGGTTGAGCACCACTGATCTGGTAAGGAATTCATCAAAAAAATTGCTAGCACTAGTCCAACTTGCATCAATAAGAGACCAAATGGAGACAATGCTCTTGTGTCTTCTGGTATGTTTACAGATGTATCAATTGAGCCTACTTAGGAGCAACTGAACCAGTGAAAATTCTTTGTTAAAATTCTCTAGCATAAAATACATGAAATTTGATGGGTTCTTTAGCTCTACCCCCTTATTGAATTAAAGCAGTGAGAAAGAGCTAGTACTCTTCTAGCATATGCCTTAATAGATATTTAGGCCAGGTTTTTGCAGCTTACAGCTGTGGAGCCACTGGAGCTGGTTGGCTCTACTTCCTAGCTGTGGTCTGACATGGGCCAGGTAGTTTTGGCAATGTATCTGCAGTAAGGGAATTTTCTTGCACTTGTGCTGGGGCCAGACAGCTGGGAGCACAGCATTGTCACTTCCCCTTGCTCCCTGGATGCGGCATGTGTGCAGTTTCAAGCCTGTAGGGCCCTGCACCAGGGCTCAGGCTGCTACAAACAGCATCTGTACTGCTGCCACTTCCCCCCACCTTGGCTGCAGTATGGGAGCAGCTTCCAGCTGGTGGGGAGCTGCTCTGGGGCTGGGCAGGTTCCAGCTGGCTGTGCTGCAGTCATGGGGAAGAAGGGGAACAGGGAGAAGCTACAGCAGCATCACAGTCTGCAGATACCTGGTCCCAGTGCAGCTCCCCACCAGCTGGAAGCTGCACCTCTGCCATAGCTGAGTGGTGGAAAGGGGCCGAAAAATGTGGCAGTGCTTACACGTGCAGTTCCCAGCTGCCTGCCCCCCATATGCGTCAGGGGGAAAGCCCACTTGCTGCTGATGCACCACCAAACTCATCCATCCCCGTTGGATGAAAACTGGGTTGTTCCACATCATGGCTTGAAAAAGTTGCTAGCCCCTGATGTAGGCCAAAAAGAAGACTGAAGGTGAATGGCATCAGTCAGTGTGAAGCTGGGGAAGAGCCTCAGGTATACTTCTCCTAGTTTTGGTGGCAAGTAACATTGGCACTAAATGAAAATTACTGTAGCTTATTCAAGTACTTCTAATTCTTGTATTTCTGTAATCTCTAAGTAAATCGCCTGTCACACACAGACCATTCTTGAGTAAAGCCATGCTCCCCTCTCTGCCATATGGCAACACTTGCATTGAATTTATCTTTATTGTACACTAGTTTATTTATGCATTTTGAAACCTTAACAACTTTCACAAAATATAAGTATATAACATAAATGCCATTTGCTGGCTCGGACCATAGGGCCATCTAGCTCAGGATCTTGTCTCTCACAGTGAGAGATTGGATGCTGAGGGAAGTGTGGACAGGGCATGTCCAGAATTTTTTGCCCCCTAGTTCTCTCCTATTGCAGCTTTCAGTGTTCAGAGGCTAGGAAATCCTGACTTGGAGGCTGCATCCCTATCTACCACTTTCAGTACCTACTGAAGGACTTTTTCTCCAAGAATATCCAATCCCCTCTTGAATTAGGTTAAGTTGTCATGCTTCACACCATTTTGTGGCAATGAGTTCCATAAGTTAATTGCTGGAGGTGCCCACATTGCCATATTTGGACCTGTGGGGAGTCCCACAGGTTAGATGACAGTTTGCATGCTGGATCACTCTGGTGCTTGGGGCCTAGTGGTGGCCCAAAGATTGAGCCCTACTGGTTTAAATGCATCAAACTTCAAAGATGTTCACAATTTAGGGGATGTTTTTTAGAATCCAGTCATAGGGGTTTTTAAATTAAATATTTAAGTCCTTCTCTGTCTATCTAAAACTCCTAGCATTGGCTCAAAGCTTCTTACATTTTTCAGGAAAAGTGTTACAGATGGAAGATGACCTGGTGATCTCTTTCCAGTTATTGCTGTGTGTTCTCGATTATTTTATCAAACTTGCACCACCAGCATTGCTCAAGGAACCATACAGTAAGGGTTTTAATCTTTGTGTTCATAACCTTGACTCATTTCTGAGCTTTAAGCTAAATTCCTGGTAGGGCTTTAATAGTATCCACAATGAATATAGTAAATCTTTCTAAGTATGTTAGGATAGAATAGTTGTATTTAAATTTTGATTAGATTAATTGAATGGAGCAGTTTGTGACCAAAGTCTTTAAGCGCTCATTTATCCGTATTCCTGTTTTAATGTTACCAGGGGCATATCTTAAAAAGCAGGGAGCATTGAACAGGCACTCCCACAGTTTGAGGGGGCCTGATCCTGCACAGGAATTTCTGGTTTATGTAGGACCAGTCACCTCACGCTCCGGGATATCATGTTGTTTGTTGTCCAACAGTATCAATGCGTGATGTGTTTCACCCACTGAGTTGGATCAGTTGTGCTGGGACACATCTCAGCATAGGTGATCCACTTCATTTGGTGACATCTGTTTCTACTCCAACTGCAGTACTGTTCCATTCCACTCAAGTCCTGAAAAACTGTTAATGGATTAATGTTTGTAACATGCCTTCATGTTAGCTTTAAGATTAGAGTCACTAAAAGCATCAAGGATGAGGAAGACCCACCCATCTTTTTCTGTTACCAGTTTTTCAAGGGTTCAAGCAAGGCAGAATTTTAGCTGAGGCCCTTGAGTGCAGCTTACGTGACTTAGAGGTGAAATAAAATTTAGGATAAGTTGTTCAAAGATTTATTTAGGCTTTTATTGTATTAATGTGGATTCTGTATGATGTAGCACCCTTTTTGTGACAGAAGTGGGTTTTTTATTATTGTAATTCTGCAAGGTGAAATTTTTAGGTACTCTTCTTTAAAAGGTTTTTAAAATGCACCATAGTTGTTTGGTGTACTTTCTTTCCGTTTGCATTGTTAAAAAAAATCTGCTTTTAATTCTTTAGTAATTCTAACTGTCCTTACAGAATCTGCTGTGAATACAGTATCTATTAATGTCTCAACTCGAACTCCAAGGCGAGGTCAGAATAGGAGCACGCGTACATCAAAGCAAACTGATACAGATACAAAAGTTATTGAAGTCCTTTGTAAGGAACACGATTGTAATTTAGATGAGGTAACACTTTTGCTTTTTAAAGGGTACAGTCTTAGATAATGTTATAACCAGTTCTAATATTATATTTAATATCAGCTAAAAGTAGCTTAAACAAAAGTTAGAGGTACTTTTAAATGAGAGGTTATCATCATCTATTTAAATTTTAGTGCTGGAGGCGGTGTGCCATTCCCAATCTTCTTCTTTATTTATTCAACACCTTCTTCCTTTGTGATATTACAGTAGTGGCCTTTGAGGTATATACTGATCAAAGCATGTAAGACAGAGGTGATTATGAATATCTCCAGTCTGTTTTGAGCGGAAGCCTTGGTGGTAAGGCTTGTAATGGTGCCATTATTTCTTTCATAGTTCAGAAAGCTCTATATACCTGTACATCTAATTTAGTAATTCAAACATTTTAGTGGTCTAGACAAGTTCAGACATTTTTCTCTAAAATAAACAGTTAAGTAGTAGTCTTGGTGCAAGTTGTTTCTACCGCTCCCAGGGAGTGTGTCACAGACTGAATCAGGAATCCATCCCTCATGGAAATGTGTAGTAGAATCTGTCAATCCAGGATTGGCTTTCAGCCACCTTTGGACTGACAGATACAACAATCATGAAAGACAGTCATCCTCAACAGCGAAGGATTGCCAGTGATAAAGATGATGATGTCATGGTAACTTAAGAATGACTACTCACTATCAGCCCTGCTTTAATATGTTTAACAACAGTGTCTGTTTTGGTAACATTGTACATTAGTAATATTATACCTCTCTACTTTTTCCAGGTCAAAAATGTATATTTCACAAGCTTCATTCCATTCTTGAATTCTGTTGGTATTGTAGCTTCAAATGGACTCCCAGAGGTAATTTAGAGTAATTTAAGACAGTTAAACAAATACTCTGCACTTCTGAAAACCTTAAACATTTAGCTTGAATATCCTTTATGTGCCAAAATTCTAGTGTCATCTTTAGTAGATATCTAACAAAACAGGCTCTTTAAAAGAAAATGGGATTTCCAAGACACTTGATAGATTTTCCTCCCCCCTTCCCTTACTCCTCCCTCCTCCTTAACATCATGGGAGGCTTTCTTAACATGATGTCTTAACATACTCTCTTAAATCATAGAACAGTTTTCTTGTGAGACAGCTTTTGAATTTTCAACATCTGCCTTTTTCAGATGTGTTCCTTTTTTGGATAGTTTAGGAGTAGTAAATCTTTCAAATGTGCAGGAGTTTATAATAGAGGAGACTTAGCTTTTCTTCCAGCCCTATGATTCTATGGTATTTATTTTGCTGAATAAAATGTTACATAAACTTCCCAGGAATTGCATTCATTACTCTTGTGAAAACAAAATACAGTCAGGGTTAAACGAAGATGTGCACCTCTCATTGCAGTGAGGTATGAATTGCTGCAAATGAAAAAGTCACAAAATCAAGTGTTCCAACTGTAAAATAAGAAAATAAATGCCTTCTCAAATTAAATTTAACCAAATGTAGGAATTTTAGCTTTTTCGCTATACTAAAAATATCCTAAAGATTTAGATGCTGTTTTACAGGCAATAAAGCTATAGCCCAGGGGTGTCCAACCTTTTTGAATGTGGGGCTGGATCACAAACTTTCTATCACCCAGTGGGCCGGTGAGCCATATTCAAAGACATCACAGGAAGTGGTATATCAGGAAGTGATGTCACGTGGCCTTTGACACCAGTGAAGTTGCAGGGGTTGATATGGTGCTGGTTGACATGGCATGCATGCCTGAGTTGACATGGTGCTGCAGGAGCCACTTGGCTACAGCCGGGTTGACCTGGTGCTGGCCTACGGCGGGGTTGCCCGGGGGCGGGAGAAGCCACGGGGCCAGGCCAGGGTTAACTTGGGGCCTGTCCAGGCTGCCAGTGCTATGCCCGGGTTGGCATGGTGCTGCAGGACCCACCTGGGCAGAACTGGGTTGGCACTGGCCAGGAAAAGCAGCATGCAGCTGAAGCTGGCTTCCCATGTGCTGCTGGGGATGGGAGGAGGCCAGCCAGGTCTGCACCGGCCAGCAGAAGCAACAACGGAGCCATGTGCCGCTCGGGACTGACTGGTGCAGGCTTGTCCGATCCTGAGCGGCACAGCTCCGCCACTGCTTCTGCTGGTCGGTGCAGACCTGGCTGGGCTCCTCCCGTCCCCAGCAGCACATGAGAAGCGGCCCCCTTGGGGCCTTGTGCGCGGGTGGCTGGGCCTGGAGAGCCTCAGTGCCTGGGGGGAGACTGGCTGGGGGAGCAGGCGCTGTCTTGCTGTGGGGCAGGGCAGGGCAGCGGGGCTGGCTTGAAGCAGGTGGGTGAGGAGGAAGCAGGCGCAGGCCGGCAGTGCCAGTGTCTGCTGCTTGGCCTCCCACGCGGGGCCGCTCCCTCTGCTGCTGCCACCGCTGCGGCTCCGCGCGCCACGATCCACGCTAATGCCACCGCGCTCAGGACTGCCGCTGCCGCGGTTCCGCATTCTGTGCTGCCGCTGCAGCTCCGTGCACCTCAGCAGCGGCTCCACGCTCTGCAGCGGCAGTGCTGCCGCCGTGGTGGGCCAGATAAAATGGCTTGGCAGGCCGCATGGCGGTCTGCGGGCCGTATGTTGGACAAGCCTGCTATAGCCTGTTGTATCCTTGCAGAGCTCTTCACTTCAGATCTTTGTAAGGAGGCTGCAGAAAAAGTTGATATCTACTGAAGCAAAGTGAACCTAAATCTGTGTTTAAAATGCATAAAGGTTTCCAGTATTCAAGCAACTGTGAATTTTATTTAGGCATTTAACATGACCGAAAAAAATTCCCCAAATACAAGACCTGTCACAGGCAGCTGTTGTTGTTCTCCTGCATGTTAAATCGGCTACAGTCTTGATGATCTTTAACAATTGGTTCCAAACCAGGAAGAATCAACCTTTTCAGCATCCTTGGTTAGAGGCAAAGCAAGCAGAATACATAGTTTCTAATTGTGAGATCAGTAAGGCCTCCCTACCAGTACAACACAGTTTAACGACTGCTGCTCCTACATAAACCTCACGTAGAAACCTATATCAAAACCACCGCTTGAAAATCGTCATCTCCTGAAATCTGTGGGTGGGAATTGAAGAACCAGGGCCCTAGCATTCTTTTCCTTGAAATAAGTAATTCAAGAGATGTCCCAGAACAATACAACTATAAACAATTATAGGCAGTGGTCAAATGTAGTCTGTTTTTAAAAAAAAATAAAAAATCTTTTGTTACATCTGAACTATGTTCAGTCTTTAGTTATGGTCAGCACAACAGGATCTAGCAGCATGGATCATTTTGTTTTTACTTTATGGAACTGAACTTTTTTCATTTAACATTTGTTTTAATTTTCTTTTTAAAAGGAAGAAAAACTTCCTGTACTTTTAAATTACATTTATACTGTCCACCTTGCTGCATTTGACATTCGTTGTTTATGCTGAATGTGGGAGTTACAGGTAAACTGAAACAAATATTGCTGCCGTTTTCAATTGAAGACCTGTGGGCTAAAGCAGCAGCAACAGCGTAGTTTGTAAGGGCTGTTCCTTTTGTAGTGGAAGAATTCCTCTTAAAAAAAACAAAAAACAAAAAAAAACAAACAAAGAAACAAAAAACCAAACCCAAACTATGCGAGTTTTTGGAAACTTGTGCAAAAGGTCATATTTTGAACAAATTACAAATATGTATGGAAAGAAAGATATGTAATAGAACTCAGATTTTTTTCATTATTTTGAGTAAACCTGTTAAGAGATGGCATCATAACTCCACTCAGGACAGAAACAAATGATAATTGTGGCTCCAGGACACCTGTACAGTTTTCTGATTTTGGCATTGGCTGGAGCTATTTTAACCTTAGCTGCAATTTAGAGTAATCTGTCTGTTATGCTATCTGGGGATTACCAGAGTACTGCAGCACTCGGGCATACTGCCTGCTACAGTAGGTATAAAAGAGGGTATTCTAGGCAAGAGGATGTATTGCTCGTGGAAGACGGGTGCTTTGTGATCCTAGAGTAGTTTGTTAGGAACATTATAAATTATGTTATAATGCAGAAACAAACCTTTCTCCCCTACAACAGGATCACAGTGGTGTTCATTTATTTATCCTGTAATAAAGCTTTTCAATATCTTTTTGAGGTTGAGACTCTCTCAAGGCAATATGAAGAGGTTTACCTGAAAAACAAAGACATAGATGCGAGATTATTTCTGGACCATGATGAAACTCTACAGCCTGATCACATAGATGGGTAAAAATTTTTATGAATTTCTATTCTTTTTTTTTTTTTTTTTTTAATTTCCATATTACAGCAGAAAAAATGAAATCTCTCCTGAGCTCCTTTTTTTTCCTTCCACATGGGAAAAATAAGGTCCTTTTGGTCTGAAAATCCCTATGCTTTTAAACATCATCTTTTAAGGTATGTTAACGTACTTTTAAACATTACTCTCTTACTCTTTGAGTGCCAAGTGGAATTTAGAAATGAGTTAACACATACTAGCTAACAATCCCATTCATTGTATTAGTTCAGGGGTGTCAAAGATATGGCCTGTGGAGCTGTATCATCTGGCCCCTGGTACTCCCTGTGGGTCTCAGTTGACCCGTATGTAGCATGGGGTGCATACTGGATAGCTCTGCATGCAGTGCCTGCTCCAAGATCATGCTGCATGTGTTGCCCACTCCAGCTGCTTGGGAATTGTCCAACCACTTCATCCCAGATCTAGTGCAAGTCCCAGAACAGATGCCACAATATGTGTGGTGCATGCTCCGGTTGCTCCGGGATATACACTGGATCCAGCATGGAACATGCACCGAATGTAGGTGCCACATGCATTGTGGTCTTATGCTGGCCCCTCTGGGATGCTTGTGGTATATAATGCCAACTCTGGGATGTGCTAGATCTGACACGTGAAGTCAGTCTGTGGGCCCCATCTGGTCCAGGTACGTATAGACACCTGGATTTAAAGCAAAAATTAAGAAATTGAGGTAAGAGAATTTTTAGTGCACTCAAAATTTTAAAATGACTTTCTTTGGCCTTGTCTGGGCTAGGAAAATGTAGTAGTAGACTAAAAATGGACTAAAAATCAATAGAATAAAGCTAGGATAAACTCTTAATATAGCTGCATATGAAGAAAATGAATGAGCGCTGCTGGATATGGAACATTTATGAAAATCTGTCCTATAGCTTTTTTTCTGTTGCTTTAATATGCCTATTTAGAAAACGTGGGATTTGCTATATTGAAACTCCAGTACTTCACTGTGTTTTATTTTTCCTATCTGTAGTTGCTTACAGTTGGAGAGAACACCAAGGAAAAGTAACCCAGATGAAGAGTTCAATCTCATACTTCCACAGACTCCAGTTCGGTATGAAGCATTAAAAAAATATGTATTTTATTTGAATTTTTAAAAAAATCTTCAGCTCCAAAGGGTAGGTAGTGTTGTTTTAGAGTAGTATTAGTTAGCTGTGTTAGATGCATTTTTATAGACTAACTTGATGCATCTCTGTTTCAGTCCATCTCAACTATGCCTTTGGTTTTAAAGTAATATCACTTCTAAAACCAAAGGTCCTAATCTGGGTGACAGTGGGTACATCTACACAAGATGCTTTAATGTGCATAAGATTAAATTAATGTGCAGTTAAGCATAACTGTCTACATGTGTGCAGCAATTACCATGCAGCAGATTAGTCTAATGCCTATGTTCTAGTACCTGTAAATACAGGTACTAGAAATCGGCACATTAAAGTAATGCTGCAAAGTGCACTGGTAGATGCTGACCAGGAGCAAATTGCTGCCAGTCAGCAGAAATCCACAGGGGGCAGGGAGCCCTGCCCTGTTTCAACAGGATGCTGCCTCCCAGCCACATGGAGATTGGCCCTTGTTCTCCACATGGCTGGGAGGCAGCTTTCCAGCAGCTGGGACAGCTCTCCCCTACCTTGGGGAGATCAGGGCTAGTCTCTGTACTCCCTGCCAGCCTGAGGCTGGCACCTAGGGAAGCCAGGAGCTCTCCCTGGCTGCTGCAGGGGAGTAGGGCAGGAGCAGCTCCCATGGGGAGAAAATTTGCTCCCAACAGGCATATGTTGAGATGTGTGGGGTCCCAGTTTAATGCACCTGAATTTTCTGTGCAGAAAATCCAGGTGCATTAATTGCACATGTAGATGCACCCAGTATGTAGACCGCATCCAGCATACTTCTGATGTGTAAAAACCAAAACTTCCCATGTAAATGTACTGTTTGTTATTCTTGTGTGTATAAAGAGTACTGTAACTAGGGTTTATATATTTTTTTTGCCTTCTGTAGGACGAGCACCTCACATGCACCTTGAAATTCTCTATGTACCTTAGTGCCCTTACATGCTCCCTGTGTGCTGTTACCACGTCTTACCATCTCAGAAGCCCCTTACAATTCCCTCACCTTCTTCATGCTTGGGGTGCTATGTATTCCACCAGTCACTTTAACCTCAGTGTTTTCCATTTTACTGTGTCAGTAGCTGTTTCACTTATTCCTACTTCCTGTCTGGCCAGGGGTTCTGCATGCCCCATTCTCCTTTCATGCTAGAGCATTTCCCATTTTTTTTTTTTTCCCCCCTCCTTGTACCTGCTTGGCTTTGTGCAGCAGGTCCCTGACCTCCTTGGAGCATGCACCTGGGGTCAGCCACAAAAACTGATCCAGTAACCTTAATGCTGCACACGTTCTCCCTGAGGGGAACCCTGCCACTTGCCTGCCACGACTTGGGTCTCCCATTCATGGGTGGGGCTCCTTCTGGTTGCTCCTCACAGGTTGGGCATCACTCTGAGTGAGTATTCTTGGGGCTCTGCCTCCCCTACACCCCAACCATGTGCCGGCCTCTCGGGACAGCCAGTTGATGGTCAGCCAGCCTGCCCTCCGGTGTTGCCTCCCGGGTCCTCCCCGTTTACCAGGCTCCAGGTGTTCTTGCCCCACCTAGATGCCTTCAGGCCATAGGACAGTCACTGATGGTGTGCCAGGCCCTCTTTGCTGCGCCGCCGTCCTTGATGCTGCTTGCTTGATCCGGCTTGCTCGATCTTATGAACGTCGCTCTTGGCCCTTCTTGTCCTAGGGCTCAGGGAAAATCAAAGAAAAGGGAACAACTAACTTAAAGAAGAAAAAGAAGGGTGTGGGGGGGGCTCAGCCAGCCCCACTCATGACTCGGGTACCTGTGGTCCATTGATGCAGTCCTCCCCGGACCAGCTCCTCAGCGTCCGGGGTTGCATTCCTTTAATCATCTTTGGACCCTGCCGATGGGTCCCTCCTCAGCTCCTCTCTCCCTGGCCTCTGCCGGGCTTGCCCAGCTCAGGGGACGACTACAGCCAATTCCCTGCACTGTCCCCACAGCTGTTCCCCCTCTACTGGCTTTTATTTTTGCCACATGGCGTTTTCATAGAATCATAGAAGTAGGGTCGGAAGGGACCTTGTAGATCTTCAGGTCCGACCCCCTCCCTGGGCAGGAAGAAAACTGGGCTCAAATGACCCCAGCCAGGTAGGTATCAAGCTGCTTCTTAAAGTCCCCCAGGGTAGGAGCCAGCACCACTTCACTTGGAAGTCGGTTCCAGATCCTAGCCGCCCTGACTGTGAAGTAGTTCCTACGGATGTCTAATCTAAACCTACTCTCCAACAACTTGTGGCCGTTATTCCTTGTTATCCCAGGGGCACTAGGGGAAACAAGGTCTCTCCCAACCCCTTCTGGTCCCCCCCTAGTGAGTTTATAGATGGTCACCAGGTCCTCCCTCAGCCTTCTCTTGTGAAGACTGAACAGGTTCAGGTCCTCATTGTCAGCCTCTCATTGTAGGGTCTGCCCTGCTGTCCCCAGATCATGCGGGTGCCCCTCCTCTGGACCCTCTCAATGTTGTCCACATCTCTCTTGAAGTGGGGGGCCCAGAACTGGACACAGTACTCCAGCTGCGGTCTGACCAGTGTCGCGTAGAGGGGGAGGATCCCCTCCTTGGACCTACTTGAGATGCCCCTGTGGATACACGATAAGGTCCGGTTAGCCCTGCCAACTGTGACCTTGCATTGTCGGCTCATGTTCATCTTGGAGTCAGTGATGACTCCAAGATCCCTTTCTGCCTCCGTGCTCTCAAGAAGGGAGTTTCCCATCTTATAAGTGTGCTGCTGGTTACTACTGCCCAAGTGCAGCACCCTGCACTTGTCAGTATTGAAACGCATCCTGTTTTTGTTAGCCCACCCCTGCAACCTATCCAGGTCTTTCTGCAGTCTTTCCCTCCCTGCTGACATGCCCACCTCACCCCAAATTTTGGTATCATCAGCAAATTTGAACAGGTTGCTTTTCACCCCGTCGTCCAAATAGCTGATAAAGAAATTGAACAGTGCGGGCCCAAGGACCGAGCCCTGGGGGACTCCACTGCCCACTTCCCCCCGGGTCGAATATGACCCTTCCACCACCACCCTCTTGAGTACGACCCTTCAGCCAATTCTGAATCTATCTGACCATGTAGGCGTCAATGCCACAGTCACCTAGTTTTTTAATGAGGATGGAGTGGTTGACAGTGTCAAAGGCCTTGCTGAAGTCCAGAAAGACTACATCAATGGCGACACCTGCATCCATTGCTTTTGTGACCTGATCATAAAAGGCAATCAGGTTGGTCTGACATGACCTGCCCCTAATGAAACTGTGTTGGTTGACCTTGAGCATCATCCCCAATGCCGGCCCATCACAGATGTGCTCCTTGATGATCTTCTCAAAGAGTTTCCCCAGGATTGAGGTAAGACTGACGGGCCTATAGTTGCCCGGGTCCTCCCTCCTCCCTTTTTTAAAGATGGGGACCACATTGGCTATCTTCCAATCATCTGGCATCTGGCCCGAGCACCACGAGCACTCGTAAAGCCGTTCCAAGGGCCCTGCAATAACCCCTATGACGTCCTATGACGTCATCTTCTCACACATAATGTCCTATGACGTCATCTTCTCACACCATTCCCAGCCACAGATAAAAGCGGCTGATGAATCACGCGGGTGTCCTGTCTGGGCATGGCTTGTCAGGCCTGCCTGTTTCTGGAATGGGTAAGTAAGCCATGGTTTCAGGGCTTTTTCCTTTTCTGTATTCGTGGGTTGTTACTGCCCTGGTCCCCACCACAGGAGGGGTTTCCCAGTCTTTTCCTTTTGTTCCCCTGGGATACCCCTCTACACTCTCTTCCTAACATTTTCTTTTTATTTGGGAGCCGAGTCATTTAGGATGCTAACGTATTCAGCTCTTTTAAGGAGGAACAGAGACAATAGAAGTATATCATTAACTAGAATGCACTAATAGATGGCACCAACAGATACTTCAATTTGAAGACAGAGAAATGCTTTTCACCAGAATTGGGAGCATTTTGTCCAGTGATGTCCAGAGCATTCCTGGACATTTTAGAATTGATTGGATGTATCTTTTAGGTTTTGCACAGGCACAAAATTTGAGTGAGGGTCCTCATAAGTTTTGTCAATAAAATGCTTTCTTCTGTGCTTGCTGTGCAAAGATTTTTTTTGACTTTACAATAGCAAAAACTCTAGTACCTTCATTTGTCACTTCTGTTTTCCCATACAAAGTTGGGAAAAGTATGACAAAATTGTACAAACTCTGTGAAAACTAAAACATAAGAATAATGGAAAAAACGTAACTGTGAACCCTCTAGGTTTACAGATCCACAAAAAAATTTATGGCACAATAAAAGCACAATGCCTGTATAAAGTGATACGTTTTTATGCGTAATACTCGAATCCTTTTACCCTCAGAAATTAATATAAAATGGGCAGGCGTAGCAGTCTACATTTTCATGTTGTCCTACCAAATTTAAACTTCAGCACTTGACAGAGAGAGCAGTTCTGGGGACTAAAATGGATGGGCAGAATCTGAACTACCAATCTTTGCCCTCCCTTTTTAGACTACCAGCAGGGATGCCAGTTGAGGCTGTCAAACCTGAATAACTTTTCCACTGGAAATTGAACTGACACTAGCAACTCATTTTGCATGAACCACCAAAATGCCACTAGGTGGCAGTAAACAAATAGTGACCTAGAGCTGAAAGATTATACATGATTTAAGCCTACCTAGTGCTTTTTATGGTTTATGTCTTTTCACAGCATTTCATTAAGTGAGCCTGGGCTCACAAAAGTTTGTTATATATACATTATATATAAAAGTCTGTTGAATATGCTTCCGTGTGTGTAAAATTTGATTTAGCTTATAAGGTACAAATCTACCCTTTCTTATTCTGAAAACACCATGTTTAATTCTTAATTTGGTATAAATTCCCTCATTTGGTAATGCAATGTGGGCCTGACCCAAAGAACATAGAAGAACATGGAAGCCCCTCCAATGGCTTGAGGGAGATTTTGGGTCATGCCCTTTGAGTAGCGCTTTGAAATATTGTTTCTGTACAAGAAACCTGGGTTTTGAGGCCTGTTCTCATTGCTTTAGAAAAGTCTTCTTAGAAATCCTGTTACCAGAAGTTTTAAAAAAGGCAATGCCAGACCAATTCTTTTTCATTTCCTGTTTCATAAACAACAGTGAAGCTATAGATTTCTAGGACCTTGATCTATGCCTGGCAAACTTAGAAAAGCATTTACAAGTGTGTGGCGGGGGTGCTATGGGCAGGAATTGTGGAGGAGAACGGGACAATTCAGTTAACTTTTTAGATTTTACTTCATGAATATTCATATTACATTGCTAGTTTCTATAACTCATGTAAGTAAAGAACAAATCTTAGTGTTAGTAACTAACATTTCTTAAACATGTATATAGTATAACAGCTGTAAAAATTAGATGCATAGTCTTAGATCATAATTTATTTGACCTTTCTGATGCATCATAAATCAGAAGATTGTCCATATTCAAACGTCTGCTTAAACTAGTCTAAGTTAACAGGCTTACATCACGCCACTTTTACCGCATGATCTTTTTTCCCCCACAGAACACCCACCATAACTGTTTAGTTGTGGTAACAGTGATATCCTACTATGTTTTAATATATTTAAGAAAAGATAAAATGATGTTATTTCGGAACTCTGTCACTTCTGAAAAATATAATGTGAAAGTACAACCTGTTGAAATTGTTAAACTGCTTTTCATATGTTGGATAAACTGACAAGTCAATACGTTGTCCTACCTTAAAAAAAAATATCCAGCCTTACAGCTATATGTACAACCTTATGATGCATAAAAGAATAGAAGCTGCATAAAGACCTTTTTTACAAATATGGAGTAGTTCAGAAAACTTGCACTTCATTCACCCTAGAATTAATTCCTGAAGACAACAGGCCCTCAATTTATGTGCACATGCCTATGATGATGATAAAGCAGTATAATATAGTAGCACCAATATATGGACAACTGCAGTTGATCAGACACTAGCTCACAAATAAGCACTTGTCCTGTTGAAAGAATATATTTTTAACAACCAAAAAAAGAAGTAATAGTTCCACCAGCCTCCCTGGTAAGTACATGCCTTTTGAAAGCGGTCCTCGTTCAGTCATCTTGAACTGGTGACCTCTCTGCAAGGTTCTCTGTAAGGTGCGCGCGTGCGCAGCCAAGCATAACTAAAAGTGCGGCCATGCACAGCCTTTTCAAGGTCACGCACCAGGAGAGGCTGGAGCCGGAGCCTGAGCGTGGCATGGGCTCCACTGGCTCCAGGGAAGTGCTCTGCTCCACTGCATCAGGGCCGGGGAGTAGAGCGCTTCCCTGGAGCCGGCGGAGCCCGCTCCAGCCGCTCGCCCCCGCCTCCATCCCTGCCTTGCCTCGCCTCGGGGAGGAGCCGCTGCCTACCCCAAATGAGGCTCCACTGGCTCCGGGACACTGCTCCGCTCCCTGGCATGGCCTCCAGGGACATGTCCGGCAGTGTCCCGGAGCCGGCAGAGCCTAAGTGGGGCAGGCAGCGGATCCTCCCTGAGGTGAGGAAAAGCAGGGATGGAGGCTGGGGTGGGCAGCTGGCCAGGCTCTGGCAGCTCTGGGGAAGTGCTCCACTCCCTGGCCCTGATGCGGGTAAGTGGAGCACTTCCCCGGAGCCGGCAAAGCCTGTGCCAGGCTCTGGCTCCAGCCCCTGGTCCCTGTCCCCTGACCCCAGCCTCCAGCCACCGCCTCCTGGCTTCAGCCCTTGGCCCCCAGCTCCAGCCCCCTTCGGTAAGTGTCCCACACTGGACCGAGGCGGCGTGCTCACGGACCACTGCTCCTTAGAGGAAACATTGCCTCTCTGTCAGAGTTCATAACAAACATCTGTCATCGCAGCAGTCCAGAAATCTTTTCTTCATGAAGAAGAAAAGAGTTCATTCAAACAGGAACTAAACTTTTTTGAGGTGTACTTAAGGTTGTTTCTCTGAAAGGAGTAGGAATCTATATTTTTCTTAATGGAATTATAGGTATTCTTCATCTTTGCCATCATTTACATACTTCCCTGAAAGAGATTTGGAATCGTCTTTATTTTGATTTTTTTGCAGTATTTTAACTTAAAGGATTAGTCATGATTCAGGGGATAGCATCTCTGGGGGCTTTAGTCACTTTCTTGACAACATCTAGGTGTGATTTAAGGACATGAATAGAATTGGCAGTAGCATTTTGGTTTTTGTTTTTTTGGATCTGCAAAAACAAACCTAACAAAGGTTTGGCAGTGTTGAGAGATTTTATTCTATAACCTGCAGTTTATGTAAAAGATGAAAACTTGTGAGCTTGCAAGTAGCTCTCAAACTTAACAGATCCCTTATCAAACTGGTAAGAGATTCTGTATGTATTGTTTTCATACAAGACAGATATCCGAGTTATTTTCTAATATTATTAAAGAATATTTTATTTAATTTTATAGGTTCAGTTGCCCTTCCATAGCTATGTTACATAATACCAAAACCCCTCACTGTTAAATTACCTCCAAACAGTTCTTGTTTATCTACAGTGGTAGTTGGTAAGGGGGCAATGGGATGGATTGCCAACATGTACAGCCTTTTATGTGGAATAGAAAGGGAGCAGGGTTGAAGCAGGAGGTTAGGTTTAATGAAGTCTTCTCTCTGAAAAATGGAAAAAAATTGTATGTTATGCACTTTGGCTGTTGCAAGAACTAGGGGAGTAGTGTTCGTAGTACTGAAACACATTTTTCCCTAAAATGTGCATCTAAAGTTTGTATCATCTTATGACACTATGATTGAGAGCATGGTATAGAAACAAAATTTAGTTCATAACTTTGAAACCAATAGGCTGTCTTCTTATAATAGTGGTATTACCAGTGATCCTGGTTTTCCATGTTAAAAAATCCAAAATTTTCTCTTTCAAACCCTAAAATTTGCATTTTTCTATGATTAAAATGAAAAGCTACTCTGTATATAGATATCAGTTGAACACAATGTTTTATTGATATATTTACAATCTTAAAGAAATTTGGAAGCCTAGGAGCCTAGTCATAATAACATTAAATTCTAAATACCTGTATATTTTGGCATATGATTTTGGTTTTGTTATCATGGAAAATAAGAGCTCCCCCTGCCCTCTTTGCTCACTAGGATGCAGGTTCAGCTGCGGCTGTCTCCCCGCTGTTTTGTGGTACTGAGCAGCTGTGATATGCCATTATCCATTGCTCCCAAACCACAGGCTCCCCAGCCCTGCTGGCACCCCTGACTCTTGACCTGCAGCCCCTGTCACCACTTTGGCCCCTCACTCCTAACTCACAGCTCCCCACCTGCTAGCCCTGCTGGTGTTCCTCACTTCCAACCTGCCCACAGGCCCCAGCTCCTCAGTGTGTGGGGCAGGGGGTAGTGCCAGACCATAGGCAATGGGCCGGTGGTAAGGGGGGACTTTGAGGGGGTATGGGCCCCCTAGTGTGCCCCCAACAGGGCTGCATCCTGGCAAGGTTGGCACTGGGCAGAAGCCTCCTCCACAGCACAGTTCACAGGACCTGGTGTGGGAGAACAGAGCAGGGTGGTGAGACTCATTGCCACCGTCACTGTGAACCCCGTGCCTACCACAACACCGTGGCTGCCAAGGTGAGGCACCACTGGCTGCTACCATAGGGTAGGCAGCTTGTGCCTCCCCACTGTGGCTGCAGCCAGGGGGCACCTCACCAAGGTGATGTGGCTGGCACGGGGCTTATGATGGCAGCAGCAGCCATAAGTCTAGCTGCCTGGCTCTGTTCTCCCTGGCTGGTCCTGCCCACTGGGCTGCAGAGGCAGCTCTTGCCTGGTGCCAGTATGGCCAGGCTGCAGCCCTGTGCCCTGCTATGGGTGCACAGATCTGGGGTGGGGGGCATGTGCCCCCCCCATGTTACCCCTGATGTGATGCATTGCTTCTGACACTTGACCCCTCCCCGGGAGTGCATGCAGAGGTGGAGAGCCTCCTGCCCCAACAAGCCACCAACGGCTGTCCCACTGCCTGGCTGGGCCCCATGGCTGCACATTCCCACCCTGGCCCTGTGCACCATGTACTGTCCTGCCTACGTGGCACCCCTAGACCAAGCCACCAATCCTGTCCCACTCCTCTGTGTGGGCTCGGCGTGAGCTGCCCCCCCCCCCCCCTTGGCCCATCACCCCCACACACCTCTAGAC